>NW_024080697.1:1857585-2303163 GCF_003009895.1 Hyaena hyaena
TCCTTCCTTCCTTCCTTCCTTCCTTCCTTCCTTCCTTCCTTCCTTCCTTCTTTCTTTCTTTCTTTCTTTCTTTCTTTCTTTCTTTCTTTCTTTCTTTCACATAGGCTCTATGCCCAATGTGGACTTGAACTCATAACCCTGAGAGGAAAAGTCACCTGCTCTACCAACTATGCCAGCCAGGTACCCCTCTTGATTGGTTTCTATACTGTTCTGAGGGTATTTCCTAAAGAAATGAGTAGTGATCTTGTGGACCACTTGCAGGGAAGCTAACATTCAAGCATCAGCCTCTGCTGCTCTGAAAGATGGTATTCATGTGGGTGGATGGTTCTGGGCACCTGTTTTGTGCTCCATGTAAAATCCTCAAACTCCAGGGTGCCTGGGTGGCTCAGTCAGTTAAATGTCCAACTTCAGCTCAGGTTGTGATCTCACAGTTTGTGAGTTCCAGCCCTTCATTGGGCTTTCTGCTGTCAGTGCAGAGCCCACTTTGGATCCTCTGTCTCCCTCTCTCTCTGCCCCTTCCCTGTTCTCTCTCTCTCTCAAAAATAAACATTTTAAAAATTAATTAAAAAAAAACCCCTCAAGCTCCAGTTCCAGCAAACTCCTGTCCAGGTCTGAACAGGTGTGAACAACCTCACATAGGTGCAAACTGACAGTTCCCCCTCTCCCCCACAGTCACATCCTGTATCTCCCACTTCCTGTCCTGGGAGACATCCATAGTGATCCCCTTGGCCCTTACGTATGCAACCTGGAAATTTGGGAGAGTCGATGCCTGTAGGGTCTCCATTGACTAGTTGGGGGGAGGGGACAATGGATAAATGCTTTCTCCTTTCTTTCTTCAGGTGGAAAGTACTAGGATGTGTTTCCTAAGGTTCCTCAAAAGGTCTTGCAGGATTAAGCAAGACCCATAGAAGTGACCTGCAGAGAGGCGCCTGGGTGGCTCAGTTGGCTAAGTGTCCTACTGTTGATTTTGTTTCAGGCCATGATCTTCCAGTTTGTGAGGTCAAGCCCCGTGTCAGGCCCTGTGCTGACAATGCGGAGACTTCTTGGTATTCTCTCTCTCTCTCTGTCCCTGCCATGCTCACTCGCTCTTGCTCTCTCTCTCTCTCTCTCTCTCAAAATAAATAAATAAAATAAATAAAGTCAGAGGCATCTGGGTAGCTCAGTCAGTTAAGCACCTGACTTTGGCTCAGGTCATGATCTCACAGTTTGTGAGTTTGAGCCCCGCATCAGGCTCTATGCTGGTAGCCCAGAGCCTGGAGCCCGGTTTGGATCCTGTGTCTCCCTCTCTCTTTGAGTTTCCCCCACTCTCACACTCTGTATCTCTCTCTCTCTCTCTCAAAAACAAACATTAAATTTAAAAATAAATAAGCGTAATAAAAAATAAAGTCAGTGTTCTAAAAGGAAGAAGAGCTCTGAAATGGGTACGTTTGAGTCCACAAAGCTCCTGAAGCCCTAAACGCCCCTGCTGGAGTAGAGCAGCTTCCTGGTGCTTGGAGGCCCTGCAAAGATTGCACCTGAAGCAGGGACCCTGGAGCGTGATGTTTATCCTCAAGATTCACCCCTGCCACACTCGTTGCTGCCAGGCAGATAAACAGGATCACGTACCAGGACAGTCTGAGGAGGAGAAATACAGTCACTGCTCTGCAAGGAAATCACTTACTTGCAGACCCGGCTGATACGGATTCACAGGCACCAGCGGAGGCACATGGGAATAATTTTGCCTTGAGGGTGTTGGACCAACGGGGCCTGGATGTAAGTCTGGAAAGGGGAGGATTGTACATGGGAGCAGTTGCCTGTGACTCCAGGCTCAAAGCGATGACACTGACCCCTGGAGTTTTCTGTAGGACACTGCTCATAACGTCCCTTGGAGCTTACTCATGGCATGAACCCACAATAAGTGAGGTGGAGATGCTGAAATGGCCTTGACAAAGAATTACGGAAGGGGTCAGAAGGTCCATGGAGGAGGCCATGTTCACGTGAGTTTGTTATGTGAGACTGGAAGCCCCATTACCTGACCATGCTCCTCAGGAGGGCCAGAGGAATGTTCTGTTGAGCAATGAGGCCACTGACATCCTGGAGAAGCTTTGAATAGGTCAAGGTTGACAGGAGAAGATGCTGCCATAGGTCAGGGCCTCGCTGGTACCAGAGGGGATTGTGGAGTTCCAGAATGGAAGAAGCCAGAAGGCTATTAACTGACATCATGGACAGCAAGGCCCTCATCCACTTTCTAGATCTACATCCGTTCACAGAGCTGGAATCCACTGACTGAAGGGCAGGCTGGTCTCCTTGTGGAAAGCCCTGCATTACCATAACACACACTCAATAAAACATTCGGGAACCCTCGTAAAGGGTAACTAGACAATGGGGAAAGGGGAATTCTCACATCTTTTGAAGCTCATTGCAGCCAGTATCCCATTAGAACTCTGGGTATGAGGTGACAGAGTACTTGAAATGCTAGATGTTTCTCTAACTAGAGATGGGTCTAGTCAGGTCAGGAGATCAAAGGTCTTCTAGACAGAGTCTGTCTGTCAGTGGGTTCAGTGGGCCCACAGATCTTCCCTGCAGCTCTTCACTCAGTGTCTGATGGATAAGAGGGTTTTGATAGGAAAAGCTGAGTGAAAATGCTTGAAACTGTCCCCCCTCCTCCCCCATTCAGGTTGTGAATCAGAAATGGTGCTATATCCTAGGAGTGACTGCAGAGAATGGTGCCATCTTTGAAGACGTAAAGGGTGAAAGGTGGAGGCGGCAGCCCCTCTCCTATTCCTGTGGGATTTACTCATTTCTGTGGTCCCTGTGAAGACCAGATGGATTGCGTGGGACAGTGATGGGCTACTGTCAACTTAACCAAGTGATACCTCATGTGGCTGCAAATGTTTGAAGCATTAGCGTTGTTAGAGCTGATGATACAGCCTCTGGCAATTGGTGCGCGGCTATTCATTGGTAGAGGCATTCTTCTAAGTTCCCATCGCTGAGGAGAATCAAAAATTGCTCCCTTTTACCATGGGGAAGGCAGAGGTAGCGTTCTGGCCGGGGGTGGGGGTTGGGGGGGTGCTGTAGTAACTCTCCAGCTCCCCATCAGAACATGATCTTCAAGAGCTTTGATCTTTCTGTCACTCCACAGAATCCATCTGCTCACATTATGCTGATGGCATGATGCTTACAGGACATGTAGGGCAGGAAGTGGCCAGTGCTCTTGATGTCCTAGTGAGTTGCCCGAGCACCAGAGGGACACCGTGAGGGTTCAGGCGCCTGCCGCAGGGGTGGAGTTTTTAGTGGTCCTGTGCTCTGGGGCATTCCAAAGCATCCCCTTCAAGACAAAGGACAGGCATTTGCACCTTGCACCCCACCACTGAGAAAGAGGCACGGGCCTAGGGAACCTCTCTGGATCTTGGAGGCAACCTGTATATCTCACTTAGGAATCTGTGCTCCAATGCATTTCTCAGTGACTTGGAAAGAGAGAGACAGAGCATGAGCAGGGACAGAGGAGACACAGAATTCGAAGCAGGCTCCAGGCTCTGAGCTGTCAACACAGAGCCTGACGCGGGGCTTGAATCCATGAACCTCAAGATCATGACCTGAGCCAAAGTCAGACACTCAACCACCCAGGTGCCCTAGGTGCTGGCTGTTTTGAATACACAACCCATGATAAATTAAAATCTAATTTTATGTGTTATCTCCCACCGTCTCTGTGAAATGTACCCAGGGAGGATCACCTTGCCTTGCCTTCTAGCAGGCCTGGAACTTTTCTGCTCCCTCTCAGGTAAGAGATGGCCCTGTGTCCTTGTCAGCCTCCGTCTGTTGATTAGAAGGTCCAGTCTAAGACAAAACCAAGACCCCAACGTTTTTATGTTCAGATCTTCTTCCATTGCCAATACAGTCCTGCTTCAGGCTGACAGCCTGCAGCCAGAGGGAGAACTGGGTATCTCTTCTCTCTTCCTCTACCCTGAGCTGACTGGCCAGTCTCTGGCCCCTCCAGAGGATGGGGCAGGAGGTGGGAGCAATGGTGAGGGGGTAGGAATGGCCTAATGACCTTGAACTGTTAGAGTTCTAAGCTGGATCTGGGCATGCTAGTCCTAGCCAATTTTAAAGCTGATTTTCACATTAGTTCTTTTCTGAGTCCTTCTGAGGTTTCTGTCTCCGGGGACCTCTCCCGTGCATGACCACGCAGCTAGACAGATGTATCTGTAGGAAGCACTCTCCTCAGGCCCAGAAGACTGTCTTACCTCCAGCTTCTTTCTGGTACATTCCAGCATCTTCCAGATGGCCTTATCTGACAGAGCCAGGCAAGCCACACCAGCCCACAGTGGTCCTGGGAAGCTCTAGGTCATGCCCTGCTCCAGAGATGCTCAGGGCATATACACTCGGCCCAGCACGGCCCCTTCTTCATGGGGTCCCATGGCAGCTTCCCCTCACTTGGCTCCAGGGAAAGGGGGGCAGCGGTTCCTCCTTACTACCTGGCAGAAGGGGAGGGACTCCACACCACAACACCTCTACCCAAAGAAATGGTACCATAAACGCCTTTCCCACCTCTCCACACCCAGAACCCTTTCCATGCCCTCAAGCTGGAGAAGGATTCAACCATCCTGGGACCCATTCCTTAAAACTTCTAAAGCCTACACTTGCTGATGTGGCTTCTCATCTACTGGGCTTTGGTGTTTCAGTCAAAACTTCAATTTTAATATCCTGGTTCAGTTTTTGGTTTTTTAATCTTTATTGGTTTTTGAGAGAGGGAGAGACAGACCACAAGTGGGGAAGGAACAGAGACAGAGGGAGACACAGAATGCGAAGCAGACTCCAGGCTCTGAACGGTCAGCACAGAGCCCGACATGGGCCTCGAACACACACACCATGAGATCATGACCTGAGCTGATGTCGGATGCTAAACCTACTGAGCCACCTAGGCGCCCCATATCCTGGTACAGGTTTTTTTTGAGTTAAAGGAGAGGTAATGATTATAAAAGGCTCACAGAGTCATGTGACTTAGCTGTAAAAAAAGACATTGTTGGGATGTCTGGGTAGCTCAGTTGGTTGAGTGTCCAACTCTTGATTTCAGCTCAGGTCACGATCCCAGGGTCATGGGATCGAGTCCTTTGTCAGGCTCCACACTCAGAGAGAGCTTAAGATTCTCTCTCCCTCTCCCTCTGTCCCTTTTATCTCCATGCCCCCCTCTCAAAAAAGATTTAAAATAATAATAATAAATAAATAAATAGACATCGCTGCACACTTGTAGCATGGTTCACCAATGAACTAAAGGACAGATACCAATGTTTATTGAGTATCTATCACATGCTCTTGTGGGTGTTACAGCTTTAAGCCCCATTTTATTGACGAGGAAACTGAGGCAGTTAGCACCACTCGATTCAATCCAAGTAACATGTACTAAGCCAGGCTGAAAGACAAATATGGACCTGGCACAAAAGCCCTGCCTTTAAAGAGGCCACGGTCCCTTGGGGAAACAGAGCCCACCTCGGGCCAGGTGACCCTCGAGCTGTGCCCTTTCTTCCTGAGGGAAAATAAACCCCCATTTTGGCTGGGCATCCACCACGGTTCAATGGCCATCTTATCATTTGACTCGCCCAAAGTAGCTCTCATGTCAGTATTTTTATCTCTGACAACTACCCTGGCCCCTTAAGCTAAGGGCTCATGAGCACTTTCTTTGTGTTGGCCATCTATTTTTTTTTAACATTTTTTTTTAATGTTTACTTATTTTTAAGAGGGAGAGACAGAGCACGAGCAGAGGAGGGGCAGAGAGAGGGAGACACAGAACCCGAAGCAGGCTGCAGGCTTTCAGGCTCTGAGCTGTCAGAACAGAGCTCAACGTGGGCCTCAAACCCACAAGCTGTGAGATCATGACCTGAGTTAACATCAGATGCTTAACCGACTGAGCCACCCAGGTGGCCCTTGTCATTCTTCTCAGCTGTCTTGTCATTGCCCCTCTTAGGTGGCCAAGGGGCTGCCCTGCGGTGGTGGCTCTGTCCTCAGAGGCTTTTCTAATTGGTGCCCAGTAAGGTCACTCAATTCCAGCTTCTGCTGTTCTTCCTGTGAGAAGCAACCCTGGCGAACCCTGACAAGTACAGCAGATTCAAGCTCCCTGAAGGCCCCAAATCCTTCCCTTCCAGCCCTATTACTGTGGTATTTATAGCCTGAATATGAAGGGTATTATTATTCTGCTTCCTCTGCCTTTCTTTGCTTGAAATAAAGACTCTGGTCCACCCTTCTATTAAGCCAGATTTGCATAACACCGCCTGGGAAGAAACTTCCTCAGGGCCCAGGGACCAGAGCCTCTGAACTCTGCCTTTATACCCGGTTTCTGAAAAAGCTTGGCTCCTCTTTGAAGGTACAGGAGAGACTTCCCTCAAATGCTTTCCCTTCAAGTAGCTGAAGCCTTTGCATTTCTAAAGCAACTTCTTACCTGGGGCTCCAGAGACTTCCCTTCCCTCATTAGAAAGAGAAGGGGGGGTGAATCCAAGGTCACCCCTGTGGGTCTCACGAAATAAGCTCACATAAAACGTTCACTTTCTTAGGCACAGATCTGTGGGCCCCGTCAGGCACCCCGCTCTGCAACAGGTAGGTGGGGGTCCGGGCAGCCCCCTGTGGTTGGCCTTCGTCTGGGCTCCCCACCGAGGAGCAGATGACCCCCATGGGTCCCCTGGAGTCCACAGCTTCTCCCCCTGTAGCATACTGGCCTCTTTCACTAGGCCTTACAGGGGTTTCTTTCATCATAAACTATAGATAAACAGTTAATGGGATTCACTAATTTAGTTACATTAATACAAAAACTGTTGACAGCTATGGTATCATACATAGGTGTGGATTTTATTTTGTGGCCAATCTTCCTCCCTAGGAGTTAGTACTAGAAGTCAGGCTGCAAGGGGGCTAAAGTCATTCCTGTTCACCTTCATCTTCTTTACTTAAACATTTACTTGGAAAACACATAAAAAGTGGTTTTTAAATTGTTTTTTAATGGTTTATTTATTTTTGAGACAGAGAGCATGATCGGGGGAGGGGCAGAGAGAGAGGGAGACACGGAATCCTTAGCAGGCTCCAGGCTCTGAGATGTCAGCACTGAGCCCGACGTGGGGCTCAAACTCAAGAACCATGAGATCATGACCTGAGCCGAAGTTGGAAGCTTAACCAACTGAGCCACCCAGGTGTCTCCCCAAAAGCATCTAAATAATCTACAATTAAGAGAATGAAAAAACAAGCCACAGACTGGGAGAAAATATTTGCGAAACACATGTCCGGAAGAGGACTTGTAACCAAAATACACAAAGAACTCTCGAAACTCAACTGTAAGAAAAAAAAAATATTTAAAAAATGGGCAAGAGATTTGAACTGACACCTCATCAAGGAAGATATACAGATCGCAAGCAAATGTAGGAGATGCCGACATTGTATGTCACTAGGGAACCACGTTTAAAACACGGAGATACCACCACACATCTATTAGAATGGCCAGAATCCCAAATACCGATCACAGCAAATCCTGACAGGATATGGAGCGAGAAGAACAGACATTCACTGCTGCTGGAAGCGCAGCCTGGTAAGTCTCTCTGGAAGAGTTTGACAGTTTCTTACAAAGCTAAATGCATCCCACAACCCAGCAACTGCACTCCTTACTGTCTACTCAAATGAGCTGAAACTTAGGTCCACCCCAAAGTTTGCAGCAGCTTTATTCATGACTGCCCCAAATTGAAAGTAACCAAGATGTCCTTCAATGGGTGAATGGATAAGCAAATTGTCGTCCATCCAGGTAATGGGATATTATTTTGCAACAAAAAGAGATGTGCGACCAAGTCATGGAAAGACCTGGAGGAACTTTAAATGCGTACCACTGAGTGAAAGAAGCCAGTGTGCAAGGGCTACGCCGCCATCAGTTCAGTTATATGACATTCTGGAAAAGGCAAAAGTATAAGAAAAGTAAAAAATTGGGGGGGGAGGACAGAAAAGGGATGGAGGGATGAAGAGGTGGGGCACAGGGGGTTATTAGGGTGGGGAGCTTTCCTTCATGGGGCTGAAATAGTATAATAGTGGATATATAACTATACATTTGTCAAAGCCCATAGTTGTGTACAGCACAGAGCAAACTCTCATGTAAGTGATAGACTTTAATGAATAATAATGTATTAGTATTGGTTTATCATAGTAAATGTACTAAACTAACACAAGCTATTAATAATGGTGGAAACTGTTGGGGAGGGGTGTGGTGTGTAGGGGAAGAGGGAGTATATTATGTACTTTCTGCTCAACTTTTCTGCCAACTTAACAGTGCTTTTTAAAAAGTCTATTAATGAAAAGAAATCTATAATTCTGCCTTAAAATATCACAAAATAAAGAAGTAGACATTACAGCTCGTTTCATTCCCCCATGCTATGCATCCCCCAAAAGGAAACATTGTTTATTTTAATTAATTGATTAATTAATATATTATTTTTTAGAGAGAGAGAGAGAGAGGGACAGTGTGAGGGGGGCAGAAGGGCAGAGGGGGAGAGAGAGAGACAGAATCCTAAGCAGGCTCCTTATTCAGCATGGAACCCGATGCAGGGCTCGATCCCAAGACCCTAGAATCAACCTGAGCTGAAATCAAGAGTCAGACACTCAACCAACGGAGCCCCACAGGTGCCCAGCCTTTGTTTGTCATTTGGTGTGCATGCTTCCTGATTGTTTCCCCCTCAATTTTCGCATGTTTTGTATCTAGCTAGCTACAACATCACATGTTAAAAGAAATATAAATGAAATCATGTTTTACCGACTATATTAGTTTGCAACTTGCTTATTTCACTCACATTGCGGGCCTCTCGCCAGACTGTACATGTAGATCTAACTCTTTCTCGGAAACCACGGTTGTTTCCCATCACGTCCTACGAGCACTAACATCAGGGAGAGTTAGATTGTTAAGGAAGATTCACAGGAACCGAACTGACAATGACTGCACATCTACATTTTATTGCAGGAAAATCATTACAAGCAGGAAAGCAAAACGTCAGGGGTCCTGGACTGGCCAGGCATGTGCTTCAACTGCCCTCCCCTGTAAGAGCCACACAGACGCTTTCTCTTTTGGGCCACAGATGTGTCACAAAACACCTGTGAGCTAGGAAGCCCACAAGGAGTTTCCACATGGGCAGACGTATTTCTTTTTGTGTTACCAGCCCCAGCCACCGAGCCCTCTGGGGGTCTCTCCATCACCAGGTACAAATCACTAATTGCACTGTCGTCAATCAATAATGCCAAAAAAAGTGAAAATAAAAAGAAGCACTGCTGACAAGCAGATGAAAACCACCCTGAAACTCCTCAGACCCGTGGTAATAAAATAACGCTACTCATCAGCACTGGTGATACCTTGACCAGGAGTCTGCACTATGTATGAACTCCTTTTATTTCAGTAAGTCGGCTCATGCCAAATCCAGGCCTGCAAGAATGAACCAGCATAACACAGGAGAATTGAACTCTTCCTAAATTTAGCCACTGAGATGTGAACGTCATCTGTTCCAGCACCTAAGTACCACCTAACACTGGTATGTCCGAAACATACTGTCTTCAGCCACTCTACTGCCACTGGGTGTTTAAGTTATCCCGCTGCCGTCCTTCACCGCTGTTATAAACCTGGCCCCAGAGAACATCCTCACACATATGTCTATTCGTACGTTTATTTCCGTAGCGTACATCTCTCAAATGAGGGTGTGGACAAATCACTTTCCTTTGCTCTTGATCCGTCTTTCGTGTCTTCTATGTCTTTTGGGAGGAGGGAGACACACTGCGTGTTTCCGCTGTGCTCAGACCCTCACATTCCCATTAGGGCTTTGCTGTTCACACTACAGGCCTCCTAAAGCATCTTTCTCTCTATCTCTCTGCATCTGCTCTGGTACCTGCCTCTCCTCTGGCTTTCTGTGTCTTGGTTCTCTTACCCTCCCTCTCCAAGCCACAAGGAACGTGATTGCTTCTCTCTGGGATCAGGGTTCTCCGCGCAATGAAAGGGATCATTTCTCCAAGGCGATTCTATGTTTTTGAAAGAAGACTGTTATCTAATTGAACATACACCTGCAGGCAAAGCCGAAGGAAACAAAACAAACTCCTGTGTTAGGTGGTACTTAGGTGCTGAAACAGATGACGTTCACATCTCAGTGGCTAAATTTAGGAAGAGTTCAATTCTCTTCTTTCAGATTTTTTTAAAGTTTATTTATTTATTTTGAGAGAGAGAGAGAGAGAGAGAGAGAGACGGGGCAAAGAGAAAGGGAGAGAGAATTCCAAGCAGGTTCTGCACTGTCAGTGTAGAGCCTGACACAGGGCTTGAATTCATAGACTGTGAGATCATGACCTGAGCTGAAGTCTCATGCTTAATAGACTGAGCCCGCCAGGTGCCCCCAAATCTCCTCTTTTAAAGCCCAAGAGGCTGCAGAATTGGGAGCTCTCTTCTGTGTCCTCACTCAGGGATCTGGCTCCCTTCTTTCTTGTGGCCCTCTCCGCCAGCACTTTGGAGTCCTTCCCATCCAGCCAGGGGATGGGGAAAGAGAGAGAGGGAGGGCCGCACAAGGGTTTTGATCGCCGCGACTGATGTAAGCAGATTGCCGTGGTTTGAAGAAATAGCCACAGATTCTTTGATATCAAGAAGTAGAGCCTAATTCTCTTCTTTTTGAGGGTGGGCTCGATTTAGTGACTCACTTTGGACAAATGGGTTTGAGAAGTGATGGGCAAATTCACCATTTGGTTGTAAAAAGACTACAGCTTCTGTCTAGGTGCTGTGTCTGTCTCTCTCTGTCTCTCATCCCTCAGTCTGAGGGAAGCCATGTCTCACGCGGTCCTGTGAAGGAGCCCAAGTAGTGAGGAAGTGGAGCGCCCTGCCAGTTGTCACGTGGGTCATCTTCAATTCAGAATCTCCAGGTCAGTCTGATGTTCAGAGGTTGTAGCCCCAGCCATAGAATGACTGCTGCCTTGTGAGAGAGAGACCCTGAGCCAGAATGATCTAGGGAAGCCACTCTTGGGTTCCTGACTCTCAGAAGCTGTGTGAGATAATAATTGTTCATGGTTTTAATGTTAACTTTTGGGATAATTTGTTACACGGCAATAGATAATTAACACACCTTTCCACCTGCATTTCATTGGCCAGAATTCAGTCACATAGTCACACTAACCATGGAGAGTCTGGGAAATAGCATCTTAGTTATGTCACCAGAAGGGAAGGAAAGGGGTTTGCTGAGCAGCTAACTTGTGTCTGCTACACCATGGAACTTCTGGGATTCTTCTCCCACTTGGCAGAAACAAAGGTCAAGTCCATCAATTCCTGAGACACAGTAAGAGCCAAAGGTCTCACTTTTGACAACCTGTTACCTATTTTATGTGCACGACAGCAGCCTTGGATATCTAGAATGAAGTGAGGAATGCTAACCCCTAATTTACATTTTATTTCACATATTTTAATTATAGTAACAATACTTATAATTATTGTATCGATTATTTTTCTGAAAGCTTTTACCAAATGTTTACAAAACATGCATTATAGATGATATCAATATTGCAGGGGGAATATACATTCATATGCAATGAAAAAAGACTAGAAAGAAATATATCGAAATACTTTTTAATGTTTATTTATTTTGAGAGAAAGAGAGAGAGTGTGTATGAACGCAGGAGGGTCAGAGAAAAAGAGAGAGGGAGAGAGAGAATCTCAAGCAGGCTCCACGTTGTCAGCACAGAGCCCAACATGGGGCACGATCTCACGAACTGTGAGATCATGACCTGAGCCAAAGTCAAGAGTCAGACGCTTAGCCGACTGAGCCACCCAAGTGCCCCAAATATGTCAAAATATGAAACAAGATTATTCCTGTGCTGTGAGGTGATCAGCGACTTTCACTTAGTTTGTGTGCCTGTGGATTAGAATCTTCCAATTTTTCTAAGATGAAGATATTTTTTTATTTTGTCATCAGAAAAGATGATTCTTATAAAAATAAAAAAATCATTATGGGATTAATATAAACATTATTATAAAAACCCAATTCCTCTGTATGCATTGAGAGCTGCACAGAGCAAGCAGACAGGGAGGTGGGGCCAGTTGAGAAACGTCTGTTCCAGTTAGGGCGAGGCTGGATGAAGCTTGAACTGGGGGAGCCCTCTCTATGCTTAGTATTTTCCCTACCTTAGAAAGAACGAACTGACCGACTTCCCGGGGAGACTGAGCCTTTGATCCATTGTCAGGGAGAATCACTGTTGTGCTTGATGTGGTCAGATTATCCTCTCTACCTTAACTTTCCCCTCATCACGTATGGGAAACATATTTCTGCTGGGAAGACTTCTTCCTAATGACCCCTGCCTCCTCAGTTTCACAGCCACCTACTTAGAAACGAATCTTCATTTCAGTTTATCAGAATCACATTGAGGGGCGGCTTCCTCTGGGTCTGGTTGGTGTACAAAGCCTGATACCTCCCCCACCAACACACACGCACACTTCCTACTCTGTGATTTGGGGCGAGTCACTTAACCACTTTGCCTTAGTTTCTTCATCTGTGAAATGGGGCTAAAACCCTTCATAACTGATGTCTTACCTTGAAAGCACTTCCAGACACAATTCCTGCTCTTGTGGGACTTACAGCTTAGTGGGAAAAGACAGGTATCAAGTATCTAATTAGAGATGTAGTGAGAGATTTAAAAAGGGAGGGGAGGGTGGAATTCAATGACTAGGAGGTAGGATTTATCAGATGGCCCTTTCTTGAGATGGAGAACTCAGGGAAATTCAGTACCTTTCTCTAAGTCACACTCTTAGCCAAGTGGTGCCGCTGAAACTCACACCAGCTCTGCCTCGATTCCAGCCCTAATGCTCCCGGCTGCACGGAACTTTGCAGAGCCCGAGGCACTTTCCCTCTGTGGTTCCCTTCCCCCATTACAAATATATATTCAAAATTATATTTTTACAGATGTATTGCTATACAGACAACTATAACCCAGGCTGGGGTATGTTCAGTTTTTCCTTCTGATCTTAAAAGAAATTAAAATATTTTCGTGGGCTCCTGAAAGTATCATGAACCCCAGGCACTTTCCATGTGCTTATCACAGGACGTGGAATATGATAGAATTCTGGTCCCCTAAGGAATCCAGTGGAAGAGATATAAAAGGAAACAATTAATATTAGTAATTCTAGCTTAGATGTAGTAAGTGCTTGTTTATCTCATTCAAGTCTCTTAATGAACTAAGAATTAGTAAATAAGGTTATTTTCACTTGCAAGCAAGGACACTGAGACCCAGGATGTTGACATCACTTGCCCACCGTGATGAACTGTCTGGGGACAGGGGCAGGCTTCAGTCTGCACCCTGCATGTCATATGTGCTGCCTCCCAACTGTAGTGCGGAAGCCAGATGGCCTATCCACTGCGGCCGAGGGTGAGCAAACACCTGGATAGGGCAGGTGAGTGGGTGCACTGAGGTCGGGGGAGACTTAGCCTCTGACCATTGTCTCGCTACTCAGCACCCGGATGTCCCCAGCTGCCAGGACAGAGGCCTTCTTTCCTTTCCTCCCACTGGCTCACCTTCCGCACCTCACTCCAGCATGGCTAGTCTTAAGCCTGCCAGAAAGAGGTTAAGAAACACCTTTGAGGGCCACCTGGGTGGCTCAGTTGGTTAGACGTCCGATTTCAGCTCAGGTCATGATCTCGCCGTTTGTGGGTTTGAGCCCCACATGGGGCTCTGTGCTGACAGCTCAGAGCCTGGAGCTGCTTCGGATTCTGTCCCTCCCCAGCTGCAGCTCTGTCCTTCTCTCTCTCAAAAATAAGCATCAAAAAAATTAAAAAAAAAAAAAAAAAAGGAAAAGAAACCCCTTTGAGCTGTGAGTGTGACCACAGTGGATCTGAGAGGGGGGCACACTGGAAATGCTGCATGGGTGTGACCAGGGTGAAGAGGCACATGGGAAACCCACCAGACTGCACCTGGGAGCCAATCACAGTCAGCAAAATACAAGAGAATGATGCCAGTGATGGATGTTTCTAGTTTACAAAGACTTTCCTCAAATTCGTTTTGTTGCTTTTTTACCATAACCGTTGTGAGATTGGTTAAAACGGATCAGATTTCATATTATTGTATGACTTAACCCTTATTTAATGCCTGGTGTGGCATTCAAGGCTCCCTCCTTGAAGCCAGGCCTCCTGGCTACCTCGTGCTCTGCCCGATTGTCCTACACTCCAGCCAGGCTGAAGGTGGTGGGGAGCGGGGTGCTTTCTCCGCAATGGTTCCAACCTTATCACCTTGACCTTGCCCTAGCGTCACGTGACTTGCCCCAGGCCACACAATTAGGAAGTGATGAAGCTGATTCAAAACTAGATTTGTCTCACTCCAAAGCACATGCCAAGAGAATTCCCTCAGGGGATCAGTGGAGTCCCTTTGAGCGCTGTGAATTATGAAAGTGTGGCTGGTAAATCCAGCTGGTGCAGCGCCCCCCCTCACCTGGGGAACACCTGTGTCTTACGAAGACTCAATTCAAGCACCACTGCACTTTCAGTGGGTTTCTCACGTGTGAAGCCCGTTTGACAACGATCAAGGGGGCTACAGGGGAAGGAGGTGATGGTGATCCAAAGACAAAGATGGTGTGGAGGCTTTGCACGTGGGGGGAACAGACATGTCCTCGGGCCCTGCCTGGACTCTCACGGCCACCGTGTCTCCGTCTGGGGCACTGGATAACGGGCACGGGATAAAGTGGTAGCTCCTTAAACCTTCGCTCCTTCATACCTTCAGTGTGACTCATTTTGATGAAATTCAACGAACTCTGAGCACCTGCTCACTGAGCGGAGTCTGTTTTAGCCAGAAAACTCCACAACTCCCCTCCCCCAAGATTTCGGGAACTTAGACCCAGGCTGTGAAGGACCTAGCAGAGGGGCCATTGGCCCTCAGGGGACACTGCTCCTGCCCAGTCAGTCCTCCCTGGGACTAGCCCCTCCTCCCTGAGCCCTGTGTAGGTACAGGGGGTCTGACCTTTGAGGGGCTCACAGGTGAGCAAGTGAGTGACATGGGGCAAACAAATGCCATATATATATGGCCATGCATATTTTTGATGCTGTTGCTGAATTTTTTTTTTTTAAATGGACAGCCAGTATGTCTATGCTAACTGATATCAATTTCATGAAGTCAAAGAGTATGTAAATCTGGGCGCCTGAGTGGCTCAGTCAGTTAAGCATCTGACTTTGGCTCAGTTTCATGATCTCATGGTCCGTGAGTTCGAGTCCCGCATTCAGCTCTGTGCTGACAGCTTGGAGCCTGGAGCCTGTTTCGGATTCTGTGTCTCCCTCTCTCTCTGTCCCTCCCCCACTCATGTGTGTGTACTCACGCCCTCTCTCTCAAAAATAAAGTTAAAAAAACATTAAAAAATTGTTTTTAAATGTCAGCCTATATGTGGTTCTGCATCTGAACCTATATCGCTTTCTACAGCTATCCAGAAGGAAAGTCATTAAAATGTTAAGTCAGCAGTTTTCTCTGGGTGGTGGCACTTTAGTGGTTTGCTTGACTATGTTTCTGTATTTTCTGATTTTTCCACAATTACCGTGTGTTAGTTAGCTGCTCTGAAAAGCAAGTTCAAAGCCAATTCTGCTTTAAATGGCTAGGATCCCGAGGCTAGGAAATGATCCTTGAGTAATGAGGAGGCCCTTTCTCTTTTCCTGTTCACCCCTCATCCTTCCATGACTGAAAGAAGCCTCGCTGGGGTGGCTGCCTTCTCTGACCAATGTCTTTGCTGCCCTCTGGTGGTCATTTGGGACCTGAGCAAGTCCGACAACCAACCCCACTTCTTGGTGGGCAGTTAAACTTCTACTCTAGGTTTGCCCTCTGAAGTTCCATTTCTTAGAACTATTCCTTTCCCCTCTAAGGCCGAGTATCCTTTTAAAGTCAATAAGGTTTGCTCCAGCATACACTTTAAAGTGCTTGTGGAAATGTCATTTTTGTAAAAACCAAAGCCCCCCAGCCTTTATTTCACAGCCGAGGGCTTGCGTTTCATCATCACTGGACTGGCCCTGGAATGCGATCACCTGCTACTTTCTCATAGTTGACCAAAGCAGACTGGTTTTGGTCAGCATCGTTACGACCAAAGCCACCAGCCCCCCTGCAAAAGGAAGGTGTTGCTCACAGTCTGAGAATGCTGCTCTGCTCTCTACCAGAATCACAAGTACCGTGTCTAGGGCCCCCAGCTTGGGACACTTTAAGACTGTGTGGCTTTACGCAAATTGTGTCACCTCTCTGTTCTCAACTGTAGCATGGGGATTGTAACCATGTCTGCCTGGATTTACCAGGCTCTATCACTTATCAGCTGTTAACCTTGAACACATTACTTAATTAACGTCTCTGTGCCTAAGTTTCCTCATTTGTAAAATTGGGGGCAAAAAACTGCCTCATTCATAGGGCTGTAAGGATGGAATGAATTAATACATGTGAATGATTGGATCATTTCCTGGAACATAATTAGTTCTCAATAAATGTTTATTATTATTGTTACTGTTACCAGTTACCAAAGCATATTATCAGTTAAATGCCATTCTTTTAAAATTTTTTAAAATGTTATTTATTTTTTAGAAAAAGAGAGGGACAGAGTAAGAGTGGGGGAAAGGAGGAGAGCAAGGGAGACACAGAATCCAACACAGGTTCTAAGCTCTGAGCTGTCAGCACAGAGCCCGACATGGGGCTCGAACCTACGAACCTGTGAGATCATGACCTAAGCCAAAGTTGGGCGCTTAACCGACTGAGCCACCCAGGTGCCCCAAATGTCATTCTAAGAATGCATATAGCTAGGAGTAAGGGATTTATTATCTGTGAAACTTTCCATGTATTAGGAACCACTCTAGGTACTACTTAATATTCACTGCAACCCTTCAAGAAAGGTGTTATTATCTTAATTTTGCAGTTGAGGAAATTGATATTCAGAGCGGATAAGTGATTCACCCAAGACCACACAGCTAGGAAATACGGAACATGAGTTCGATCCCATTGGTTTGGCTCTGGAGCCTCTGTTCTTTCCTGTCTATTTGGTTGACTGCTACCTCCGAACAGTAGGTTGTTTTTGCTAATATTTTTTTCTAGACTACTCTATCCTTCACTCCCACTTGATTATACGTTAGGGTACCACCAGTTGCTGTAACACAAACCCCAAACTCCATGGCTTTCCACAGTAGAACTTTCTTTTTCTCACGTGTGCAGTAACTCATGAGGGCTTTCCTATTCAGTAGGAAGGCCTTCCACAGGGTGACTTAGAGACCCAGGTTCCTTCCATTAGTGGTTCGGTTCTCACCTGGGGCTTTGGAGGCCTCTGCATTAAGCTGGTAAGTGAGCAAAGAATATGGACCAGGCTTGAAAGTGGTGCTTATCAATTCTGTTCGTAGGCCATTAACAGAAAGCTCAGTCGCAAGGAAGGCTGGGAAATGTAGTCCTGCTCTATGTCTGAAGGCAGGGGAACTATGCCCTGCCAGCCAGTCTCCTCCACACCTGACTTAAGTCTTAAACATTCTTGCGGCCTTGGTTAATTCCCCTGGTAGGAAATCTTGACCCCTCAGGTCTGGATTGGGTGCTCTTCCTCTCAGGTGGCATTCATGTCACGGAATTATTAAGTATTAACTCCTCTGTTCTTCTGTTATTCCCTGGGCTGCATTCGGGCAGGGGTGAGGCCAGTCTCCATCACAGCTGAATTCCCAGTTTTTACAGGGAGCCTAGCACACGGCGGGCACTCAGTGGTTGTTGAATGGATGATGTGTGGGGCAAGTGGCTGAGGGGGCAGAGGATGTGGGTGGGAGTGGTCACCACCGGGTTTCAGAACCATGGACGGGAACCAGGCTGGAAAGCCCTCTGAGGTTGAGGTTGGGGCGTCTGTTCTTCAAGAGTGGAACCGAGACACTGAGTGTGGTCACAGGTTGTCTGTGTCTCTGCACCTGCCCTGGCGGAGACCCCCCCCCCCCCCCACCCCAGACATCTCCTCCCTGTCGGTTCTAGTATACGTACCCCACAGGGCCTGGTTTCGAACTCAGGAAACAAACCACCACCGTCATGATAAAATGCTGCCTCACATTTATTTGTTTACTGTTTCAATCCTATCCACTCCTCCAGAAACTTTGCAGTAGCTTACAAAATGAATACAGTAAGAGAAAGAAGCTTAAATAACAGTGAGAAACCAAGTCAAGGTGATATTAGATCATTGAAAATCAGGTGACTGGAAATAACAAGATGTGCATTTCTTCCTTACAAGCCAAGTCTTTATTTTGGGAAACTATTTGGCATTTTTTATGTTGATCTTTTTTGGTATTTTCCCCATCACTGTCCCTCGCCGTCTGGCCGATAGCGGAGACTGGGATTGAGGAGGGGACTGTAATTAACTCATGGCCCCTCTCTTTTCAGGGTTCCAAGACCCTTTTTCAGCTCCAACTCCTCGGGCTCATTCCTGATCCTCTTTCTGTGTTATAAATCCCCCTTCCACAGCCTGGCGGTAAGAAGGTAGCATCCATGAACAAAAGCCACAGTCCTAATACAACTGCCTTTATATGAAAAACCCAATTTAATAAGACAGAGGAAGTGGTCCAGCATGGTGACGGGGCAAGAATCCCAGCCTGGCGTCTCTGGCTGGTGGCCTTGACAAATTACTTTACGGTTCTGAGCTTCCATGACCTCATCTATGAAATGGATTCATTGAACCCAGATACCCTGGATCACAAGTACCGTGTCTAGGGCCCCCAGCCTGGGACGCTTTGAGACTGTGTGGCTTTATGCAAATTGTGTCACCTCTCTGTTCTCAACTGTAGCATGGGGATTGTAACCATGTCTGCCTGGATTTACCAGGCTCTATCACTTATCAGCTGTTAACCTTGAACACACTGCTTAACATCTCTGTGCCTAAGTTTCCTCATTTGTGAACTTGGGGGCAAAATACTGTCTCATTCATAGGGCTGTAAGGATGGAATTAATTAATACATGTGAATGATTAGATCATTTCCTGGAATATAATTAGTTCTCAATAAATGTTTATTATTATTGTTACTGTTACCAGTTACCAAAGCATATTATCAGTTAAATGTCATTCTTTTTAAAAAAATTTTTTTAATGTTTATTTATTTTTCAGAGAGAGAGAGACAGAGTGTTAGTGGACGAAAGGAAGAGAGCGAGGGAGACTAAGAGTTTGATGACACAAAATGCTCTCAGAGCGGCAACGTGTTACATGAGATACCTGAACAAGGGCAAGTGTATTTGGCTTCTGGGGGTGGGGGGGCCTTTAGACTCGGGGAGGTGGAAAGGGGGGATGTACTTTGGGATCACTTGGCTCAGGGATTTCTTGAAGAGAAGCCCTGCGTACATCTCATGACGCCCCAGGGAAAGCTGACTTTGGGGGGTGGAGGACCACAGTTTCCCTGCTGCCAGAAAGCATGTGGGTAACAGGGACCCTGCAGGTTGCTTCTGGAATCAGGGGATTAGAAGTTGTGTCTCTGGGCCCAGGTTTCTGGAGACCAGAGGCAGCCGGAAGCCTGGGTGGAAGCAACCCCTGGCCGGTGACTCCGAGCCAGGAGGGAGAGTCTGTAGGCCGAGGAGCACTAGGACCCGAGCAAGATTTGTATTCCAGAAGCTTCTCTGGCCCACATAGGCCAATTCTGTGCTGATTCACAAAAGGGAAGGGAAACTCCCCCCACCCCAGGTTCCAGGTTCCAAGGGAACAAATTTGCAGTAAGTTTAAAAAAGAACCCAAGCCAAACTGAGCTGGAGAAGGGGTTTCCCCCAAACTGTCCCTCTACACACTCAGCAATCGACAAAGCTGCTGAGAAAGTGCGGGTAGGTGGCCTGGAGGGAAGGGGTGATGGGCAGCTGGGGCCCTCATCACCAGGCTCACAGTCCACAGCCCTGTCCCACAGGCTTCCCCACGGCCGCCCTGGCGACGGTCGGCATCAACCTCTCCACCCCGGAGGACGGCACGCCCCTGCACGAAGACAACAGACATGTTTGCCAAGGAGAAAAAATCCCCATGAACTTATCATCCCATCAAACCAACTGTTTTCATTTTTCTGGGCTTCCTCCATCCCCGTCTTCATCGTTGAATCACAGTTCTGCTGCACTTATGGTAGTAACTTTCTTTTTCTTCCTTGACACCGTGTGACGTCAGGCAAGTTCTGGTCTCTTCGTCTGGGCAGCACGATTGTCTTAGCATCCACCTCACGGGGTGGTGGGAGCCTGCAATGAGGTCATCACCGTAACGTGCCTGGCACACAGTAGGTGCTCAGCAACTGGTAGCTGCAATGATTATTTCCGGAAGCATCTCTTTGGTTTCCATTATACGTCGTACTTCTTTTTTTTTTTTTTTTTTTTTTTTTTAAATATTTTTATTTTATTTCTAGGATAGAGAGAGACAGCGTGAACAGGGGAGGGTCAGAGAGAGAGGGAGACACAGACTCTGAAACAGGCTCCAGGCTCTGAGCTGGCAGTCAGCACAGAGCCCGACGCGGGGCTCGAACCCACGAACCGCGAGATCATGACCTAAGCGAAAGTCGGACGCTTAACCGACTAAGCCACCCAGGCGCCCCTATACGTCGTACTTCTGCGCTATTAGAAATTTTCAACTTTTATATATATTAATGTGAGAAAGAAAATTGACACTGCTTATTTGAAAAGAAGTCTGGTCACAGCAAATTATCTTATGTGATCAGCTCTTAAAGACTGGCATTGGCAGACACACGTGGGCCCTACTCTTTGCACCTGGCGGATGCAGCGCATGCACATGCTCGTTTTCACCTGGGAAGATTTTGCTGGGGGTGAGGGGAGCCTCCTTGCAGCAGAGGCCTCGTCTGGCCGGAAAGGACAGCGGCAGGGCATGCAGAGGTTGTTTTCAAATGTGGGTTACGCCACCCCTTCTCCCCATTGCCATGATCATCTAAGAATGAAAACTAAAAGTTCCTGGGAATCTCAGGGCAGCTGCCACTCACTCTGTGCTCTTGGAGAAGTGAACTAGGATTTCTTGCTGCAGAGGAGGGGCAGCGTTGGCAAAGTGCTGATGGGTGTATCTCTGCAGGGGCGAGAGGCTGAGCTGGAACGTGGGCTGCTGGGGGCTCTTTCGGGTGTAAACTGGGGCATCGGTGGAGCCAGAGTCTCCCAGGATTGGGGTCTGTTGCTGGTGTTTGCACTGCATTTCCTGTCTACGTAAGGTCAGTGGGATAACGGGCATATCCAGGAGGCTAATGGAAAGAAGAAAACAATACACAGAGAATTTAAGACTCAGATGGTCAATCCGGACAAGGCCCAACTCCTCTCTTGGGCTCAGTTCCCATTTGTGCAACGCAGCCTGCAAAACTGACCAGTCGTGGAGTTCTGTCATTCTCGGCTCTCGGGAGGGAACAGCAAGGTCCCTGGACATTTGTTCTCAGGACTCGTCACATGACATAACAGCTCTTCACCCCCTCAAACTCTACATTGGAGGCCCTCAGAGGGGTGGGCGGTCTGGTCCAGGGCTCCGTCAGTTCGGTTCAGTGGATGGGTGCTGTGTGCCTGGGCTGTGCTGGGAGCTCTCATGAGCACCGTGATGACCATGACAGGGCCCCGCCCCTGGGGCCGCACAGTCAATTCCAGACAAAAGAGACAGGATGCTGCCTGTGGTTCTGTTACCAATTGCAATAGCTGCCGTTCCCCAAACACACCACGTGCAAAATCTCATGGAGCCCTCCAGACGCCTGCATGGTGTCTTCGCTGGTAATATCCTTACTTTTCAGGTGAGGAAGGCAAAGGTGCTGAAGCATGAACTCATTTGCCCAAAGTCACAGAGCTCACAGGTGGCACAGCTGTGATTCCATTCTGTCTGTCTGAATCTACATCCTCCCCCACACCGTGTTCTTTTGGGGGGTTATAGTAAAACTTTCTTGATTTCATTGAACACAATTTCAAATTAAGTCTGTGCATAGATGGACATAAGAGATAGCTCAAGGGTGGAAGAGTTTCACGTAGTACCCCTTTGAGTAGACTTTCAAGGCTCCTCCAGTTTGCTGACATGTGACATTTCACACCTTGAGATTTTATCTAGGGGCACAGAAAGCAGTGGCATCATCAGTATTCAAAGACCCAGGTGCGTGAGGCTGCCCTGGGACTGCATTAGAGTCACTGCTCTGTCCAGACGGGTTCACGATTGCTGTATTTCTTCGTCTCCGACTTCAGTGTCATTTTCTTCTTCGTTACCTCCTTCCTTCTCCCTTTTCTCATTCTATTCTTCTCCTCCTGCCCCTTCCCCTTCTTCTTCACTTCCCTCTTTCCCTCCTCCTCCTTTTTCTCTTTTTTAAAAAAGTTTATTTATCTATTTTGAGAAAGGGAGAGAAACAGAGAGATGGTCGGGGAGGGGCGGAGAGAGGGAGAGAGAGAGAATCCCAAGCAGGTCCTGCGCTGCCAGTACAGAGCCCGATGCGGGGCTTGAGCTCACAAACCTTGAGATCATGACCTGAGTTAAAAATCAAGAGTAAAACGCTTAACCCACTGAGCCACCCAGGCTCCCCTCTTTCTCTTCAAGATATTTGAAAATACTTAGGACCTCTGTTCTCATCTTTCTTTGTACATTAAAGTAACAGAAATTAGCAGATTTCCAGTCCGACAATGGTCCAAACAGACCTGTGATATCACTGATGGGATTTATTTAACATTAGAATTCCAAGTTTGGCAACCGCAGCCTTAAGTTTTCCAGAGTTGAAGAGCCTTGTGCCCTAATGCCAGTCAGGGTCCAGATGTAGCTGGGAAAACACGGATGTTACTTGCGTCATCCAGAGCTGATATACTCCCAGGTGTGGGCAACCGCTGGAGGTGGGAGGCCTTCCCCTTTTGCAAAGCCTGTGATGCTACAGCAGACAGGCAGTCAGTCCATTCTAGATCATTCTGCAATGAGAAGAGACTTCCTAGCATGGACAAGTTGCATCCTCAAAGCCCATGCTCTTAACCAGTGTACATATTGCATTTTTCAACTTGAAACAATTCACAGCAAGGCGGGGGGGGGGGGGGGGGAGAAGAACTATGTTGCACAAACTTTATATGCTACAGAAATTCCAAGGGGTTGCAGATTAAAACTTCCATAGACTCAGAGTTTTAAGGCTCCACCAAGGTTTCCCTGCAGTAGACCAAGGTTCTTCAGCCCATAGATGAAACAGTAGAGGCTGGACTGGACAGATGACACCCTCAAGGTCACACAGCTAGTTGGTGGTGGAGACAGAGCCAGGTTCCTGGTGACTGATCCTAAGTTCTTGGCTTCCTCTGCTACACCACATTCCCAAAGCAGGTGTGGTGAGGAGAGGCCTCCCTGAGGAAGCAGAATGTGACCGGGGCCTGAAGGGATGGAAGGGGTATGAGTGGTCTTGGAAGAGAGTCCAGGCTTCCTGATGCCAGTGTAGGCTCCCTAGTGGCGTTCCTAACCGAATCATTGACTCCTCAATGGTAGATATTTGTCTCTTCCGCTTTCTGCCCCATTTCAGAGTTCCTAGTGTGGATCTTGCACAAAGGACAGTTGGAGAAGTGGATGAGATCCAGTTCTTCCCATCCTCTCTGAGATCTGATTCCTTGTTTTAAGATATTTGCCGATGCCCTTGGCACCAAACGGAAACTCAGCCGATATTTCCTTGCTGCTTCCTTCTTTACTTTCTGAGGTTGATACTTTTGAGAGCATGTGCCTTGCCATGATCTCTGAGAACTATCCGGCCCCCAGCAGCCATGTTTGTAAGACCAATCCCAGACCCACTGGGAGTGGCTGAGTGGTACAGGGGTGGGTTCCTGACGAACTGGACCCATGAAAGCCTCTCTCTCAATTTAGAACTGTGACTTGAGGGGCTCCTCGGCCTCCTCAGATGGTTTACACTGAGGTGGTGTTAGTTCAGGAACAGGGAGCCATCCATGTTGAGGCATGGAGGGGGCCGGGGCAGAGAAGGAGGGAGACGAAGCTGATGCTGAGGGGCAGTGGCAAAGAGAAACCCTAAGACCCCGAGAGAAACCCTGAGAAGCCAACTGCTTTGTGCCTAGAGAGGCCCCTTCCCCGAGGAGGCCTTCACCTCTTTTGGAGGCCCCTCCTCCAGTCACAGGAGGACAGTCTGTTGCCTGGAACCCTTACCGTAGTCTGATGTTATCGAGTTTCTGCAGAAGGAGCCCACTCAGCCGGCTCTCTGACGGAGCCACTAGGGGAAGTCCTTGGTTATGCTTTGTGCTGGAGGAACCACAGTCCGGAAATGGGGCATGTTGCTGAAGGGGAACTTTCTGCTCTTTCTTGACGGGAGACCCTAGGCCTGCTGGTCACAATTTGACCCAGCCTCCAGAAGGAATGGCGCTTCAGAGAAGATGTTAATCCTTTTTTGCTGTTGTCGTTGTTCCAAAGATTTTTAGTCAGTGGTCTTCACAACGACAGCATGAATGGGAGAGGAGAAACCTCAGGCGTCACTTCAGTGCTAGGGACCACAGAATGGAGGGGACATGAGACTTTCCTGCCTCACAGGGAGTGAGCGAGACAGACATGGGGATACAACCTCACAGCCACAAGGTGTAAATGCCACGATAAAACAATGCACAGACAAGAGTGCTCCCCGAAGAACATTCAAGCTAATGGGTCAGAGAAGGGTTCCTAGCAGGGGTGACAACTGAGCGGAGACCACCGGGGTAAATGGGAGTTGGCCAGGCCAGACAGGGTAAGGGACAATCCAGAGGAAACAGCAAGAATAGAAGAGCAGTGTCGAGAAACACAATGGTGGCTTCTGAGAAGTATGAGTGGCTGAGGCAGCTGGAGCGTGAAGTCTCCAGGTTTGGGCCAGAGAGCTTGCCTGAAAGACGAGTGACCTGCAGAGCTGTGCTCTCCAAACCCCTTGGTGCGTGCCATCTGGAACATGTTTTTGAGCATGCAAAAAATGCATATGTGTCTTTATAACATAGGTATACAACGTATGTGCTTACAAAGCAGTCTATGTCTATTTATTTACAAAATAGATACTTGCTCTTATACTAATACGTTAAATATGATTGTAGCTTCATTTCTTTCTCGGGTTTTTTTTTTTTTTTTTGGATAAACATACAGAGAAATTCTACACTGTTCTCCCCACCCCACATGCATGCGGAGAACTGCCCGGCAGACGTGATCACGAGTGCCTGCCGAGTCTGGGCACCGTGTCCTCCTCAGAATCGGCTAAGCGTGTAGCTGCGGCTTGAGCTGTCACAGCCACAGCTGACAGTCCCTGTGCTGGGTGATTCAGACTGGGAAACCTCAGGAGCAACAGGCTCTGTTGTGTCAGCTTAGACTTCTAGAAACCCTTGTGGCTGGTGATTCCCAGTCTGAATTTCTGGACGTGCAGACCTCTGGGACAGCGCTTTCTTCTTTGACTTTTTCTAAGAAGTTAACTGAAACCTGGAGCTCATGGCTTGAGGGCAGTCAGCAGAAAAGTGGAGAACTCACCAAGTCTGCGTCTTTCTTCCTTTTTGCCTCTGGCCCAAGAGTGAGGACTTTGTGAGGCACTGGAGCCTCTTCTGCCCTTGGGGCAGAGCTCCTCCCGGGTGAAATGTGTAACAAGGGCATCCGCCCTGAGTTTTAACTAACACAACTGATGTGGGTGAAGTGGCCACCATGCACCCCGTGCTAAGTTCTTTATAGCCATTGAATACCACCAGCAAACCCATGGGGGGCTGCTCGTAGGATCCCCACTCCACGACAGGAAATGAGCTTGTCACTTAGGAGTCCCATCAGTGCAGACCCTGGATACTCAGGGTTCCCAACCCCAGAGCCTGGCTGCTCACCCCACAGGAGGAAGCTCCAAGGACCGGGCTTTGGATCCCTAACTTCTGTCGTCATGCTTCTGTAGGCTGCCCTTCTCCTGGGTTCTGCTCACCAAGCCAGGACTAGAACCAGTCCAATGAAAAGAGGGTGCCTGATGGTATGTACTCAGAACTGTAGGGCATAAAATGGTTACATAAATGAATATGTTAAATGATAAAAAAAAATTAAAAATTACAGCTTTGTTGAGATATCACTGATACACAAAAATTGCATGCAATTAATGTATACATTTTGATGAATTCAGATATATGCATACACCCATGATACCATCACCACAATCAAGATAATAAACATATCTAGCATCTCCAAAGGACTCCTGTGTCCTTTTGCTCTGTGTGTGTGTGTGTATGTGTGTGTGTGTTTAAGAACAGTCAACATGAGAAATACCCTCTCAGCAAGTTTTTTTTTTTCATAAAGATTTTATTTTTAAGTAATCTCTACACCCAGTGTGGGGCTTGAACCCACAACCCTGAGATCAAGAGTCACATGCTCCACTGACTGAGCCAGTCAAGCGCCCCCTCAACAGGTTTTTGAGTGCACAGCACCGTATTGTTAATTATAGGCACTATGTGGTACACACTATCTCTAGAGCTTATTCATCCTGTAAAACCGTTAACTTTATACCCACTGAACAACTAACTCCCCCTTCACCTCTTCCCACACTCTGACAACCACCATCTTGTTTTCTGCTTAAATAAAAAGTTAAATCTGATATACATATTTTAAACTGACACTCTGGGGTACCTTGGAAGCCTGGTCCCTGCCTGCTTCCCTAGCAAGGCTCTCCAACCAGGAATGATCCCTGAGATCGGATCATCTGTTGGATGGAGGTAAAAGGAGAAACTTTTTCCACAAGATTACTAGAGTTTTGTTGTTGTTATTGTTGTTAACTACTATAAAAATGGCTCATGTGCATGGTAATGAAATTTCAAAGCAATTATAAAAAAGATCAAGAAAATGTGAAAATTTTCTGCATCTCCAGGCCGATACCTCTAGACCTGCTCTCTAGAAGGAAATGTTGAAGGGTGCTTGGGTGGCTCAGACGGCTCAGCGTCCAACTTCAGCTTAGGTCATGGTCTCGTGGTTCATGGGTTCGAGCCCTGAGCTGGGCTCTGGGCTGACAGCTCAGAGCCTGGAGTCTGCTTCAGATTCTGTGTTTCCCTCTCTCTCTGACCTTCCCCTGCTCACGCTATCTCCCTCTCTCTCTCAGAAATAAAACATTAAAAAAATTAGAAGGAAATGTTGAAAATCACGTCTGGGTCTTGTGCTAGTGGTGGTTAAATCCAGAATTCTAAAATGCATTTGCACTTCTCTTTCTTGACTTATCTCCTTTAGATGTTATTTAAAGACCCCCTCCCCCTCTGACTGTTGAGGGATTAAATTTAGTTATATTTCACCTCATCCCTCCCCCTTCAATTTTTACAATAGGCTAAAGCCTATTGATAATTTTTATCACTTTAGGCAATTTAATTAAATCTGTATTTCTTGGTCTGTCCTTTTCACAGTCTCTCTTGCTCAAACTATAGAAGTCATTTGCAAGTCATTTCAGTGGGATTTTCCTGTCAGGCACATGGGCCCGGCCCATCTTAAATCAGAGGTCTGATGTAGTTTAATTTATTAATTTATTTTTTAAATGTTTTTATTTATTTCTGAGAGAGAGAGAGAGAGAGAGAGAGAGAGAGCGTGAGCAGGGGAGGGTCAGAGAGAGAGGGAGACACAGAATCAGAAGCAGGCTCCAGACTCTGAGCTAGCTGTCAGCACAGAGCCCAACACGGGGCTCGAACCCACGAACCATGAGATCATGACCTGAACCAAAGTTGGACGCTTAACCAACTGAGCCACCCAGGTACCCCTGATGTAGTTTTAAAAGCAATCTTTAGAGAATAATAAAATTGGAAACCCACTCGTACATCTGTTTTCTCAGCCCCTAGCCCTAACCCTACCATGTATCTCCATGGATCCAAGGTAGCTACACTGACCAATAGAAAGAGAGAGAAGTAAGAATCTTGTATCCTCTTAAATATACCTTGAGGGTGACAGTGGGCACACAGGGGTTGTTACATATTCTATTCCACCTACTTCCAGAGAGGTCATTCAAATCAAATGTCTCTTAAATTAATCCCACAGTTAGTTCAGATTTGGTATACAATATACTCATGAGACATTTCTCGTTTACATAAATTCCTCTCTCTTGACTTACAGGGAAGACGCATCCTTCCTTCCCTGAGTGGCACTTAGTAAGAAGCTACATGGGCCTGGCCATTCACCTTGTCATCTAGATTCCTGAGGATGATTACCACTGTGGGGTGACTAGATTACAGGGAAGTAGGAAGATCACAGGGGACATGGGCAATATGGGAACGTGTATATCCAACATGGAGACTCTAGGAGTTAAGATGAATCACATTCTGTTCGCTGAGGAACCAGAGTGACAAGAGAGTTTTATGTGACACGAATTGGGAAACTTGGCAGATGTGTACCTGAGGCTCACGAAGAGGAGGGTGGCCAATCTTGTTACTTCATCTATTTTGTGGAGCTATGCAAACCACCCATCTGTCCACATATTACCGTTTCCCCCACAATAGCTATAGTTTTAGAATGCATGGAGATGGTCTAAAATTTCAGTCTCTTGTAGGTATGTAATAGTTGAAAGTCACTTTTATTATCATTACAGGATACATGTTTTCTTGAGAAAATAGTGAGAGAGTCATTGTTAACATTGTTAACAGATAGTGTATAGTCTCCTGATTAAATACATATGCATATTTTCTTAAGAGCAATAGGAACATGCTAAACATAACATTTTTTAACAGCTTTTGATTTTAAATGTTGCAAACATCTTTGTCATTAGTTTTTTTTTATTAAACACTCCTTTGTAACATTATTTGTCATGGGGGCACAGTATTTATTGTACCATTGTCTCTCTGGTCGGTCCCCTTTCATGTGCTAAATTGGATTTGTGGTCAGAAGCTAAAGAATGCCCATTTCCTTTTGTTCAGTCTTCCAGAAATACATCAGAGCCTCTGGTCTCCAATGTCCACTCCTTCCATAATCAGTTTTGCTATGAATCAACTCCTTACTGTACTTCTTTGCTGTCATCTCAATGGGGACAGAAGAAGGGGATATTTGGTGGTTCTTCCAGCCAGAGAGCAACCTTGCCTCTTTGTATGGTCTTTTTGTTCAATTATTTAATATTCTATTGCATGTTGTTATGAGGGTTAATTTTGTGAATCAACATGATTAGGCCATGAGGGGCCCAGAGAGTTGGTCAAACATTATTCTTTGTGTTTTTGTGAGGACGTTTCCGGATGAGTTTAACATTTAAATTGATAGACTTGATAAAGCAGATTGCCCTCCTGTTGAGAATTTAGCTAAATTACTTCATGCTATCACTACTTTGGCATCCATTTTGTTTGGCCAAGCAGGCTGTGGGGACTTAAAAGCAACACCAGCCCCTCACGCAAGCACATGTCCTCGATAACAGCCCACTGAGTCACAAGCAAACATAAGTTCCTGATGTGACTCCCCCAACAGTGATTGTCACCAACAGCCCTCCCACCACCTCCCTGGGTCCTCCCGTAATGTACTCCTTAGATAAGACCCCCAAAGTTCTTACCCAAGCCCTGCTCTTGGTTTGACCAATCTGGCTTCCTACGGGGAACCTTTAAACACTTTACCCCCAGACTCCAATAAAGGCATATGCCACAGGCCCTATCACTCTGTCTGCTTATACCCTGTCTTGGCCCCCCACCAATGTGACCCCTTGTGGTGTACTGTGTATTTCCTCCAGGACCTGTGAGTAATAAACCTTTCTATTTCAATTTCTCTTGTGGCCATTTGTCAAACCAGGGCTCACATTCCATACCCTGAGCTTCAGTTAACAAATGTTAATTTTACAAAGTCCCAACACTGCCATAATGTGGTTGGCTTCATTCAATCAGTTGAAGGCCTGAATAAAACAAAAAGGGCGATGGTCTCCCAGATATGAGGAAATTCCTCTTATCCACAAGCTAAGACATTGTTTTTTCTTGCTGTCAGACTCATATTGAAATATCAACTCTTTCTGGGTCTCAAATTTACTGCCTTTGGACTGGAATTACACTATTGGCTCTCCTGTTTCTCTGGCCTTCCAACTTGGATTGGATCTACACATCAGCTCTCTTGGGTCTCCAACTTGCCCACTGCTGGTCTTGGAACTTGTTGAGTCAATTACTTATAATAAATTTCCCCCTCTTTCTCCCACTCTCTTTCTCTACACACACACACACACACACACACACACCTCCTATTGTTTCTACTTCTCTGGAGAACACTAAATATCACATACTACATATCTACAAGAGACATTGGCTTTTATCTTAAAAAAAAAGAGTTTTTCTTAAAATAATGTTAAAAAAATAAAGGAGAATTTAATATTTTCCCAGATAAAGAAAAACTTGAGAAAATTTATTACTAGCAGAACTACCCCATATGAAATACTAAACAGAGTCATTCAGGTTGAAATGAAAGAATCCTAGACAACAACTTGAATCCATATGAAGAAATAAAGAGAACGGGCAATGGTAACTCTAGAGGTAAAAAGACAATATAAATGTGTAGCTTTTAATAACATGTTTGTCTACAATCTTATTTAAAAATTAACTGCATAAAGCAATAATTGTAAATCTGTGTTGACGGGCATATAATGTATAAAGTAGTAATTTGTATGACAATATTAGCACAAGTAGGGAGGAATGGAGTTTATAGGAAAATCTTTATTTGTATATTATTGCAATTAAGATTGTATTAACCCAGGGGCACCTTGGGTGGTTCAGTTGGTTGAGCATCTGACTCTTGGTTTCAGCTCAGATCATGATCTCACAGTTTTGTGGGTTTGAGTCCTGCATCAGGCTCTGTGCTGGCCATGCAGACAGCTTGGGATTATTTCCCTCTCTGCACCTCCCCCACCCACACTGCCTCTGTCCCTCTCAAAAAAAAAAAAAAAGTTTGTATTAACCCAAACTACTATACCAAGCTGCTATAAAATGTTAATTTTAATCTTCAGGGCAGTCATTAAGAAAATAACCCAAAAGGTATTATAAAAAGAAAATAAGGAAATTAAAATTTACACTAGGAAGTATCTATTTAAAACAAAAGCAGGAAGTAATGAAGAAACAGAGCCACAAAAATGGCATCAGGCATGTAGAAAACAAGTAGCAAAATGGCAGACATAAATACTACCTTATTAGAAATTACATTAAATTTGAATGTGTTAAACATTCCAGTCAAAAGATAGTGATTGGCAAAATGGATTTAAAAAACATTGAATCAACCACATGCTATCTATAAGAAACACACTAGATTCAAAGACAAAAATAAAGTGAATATAATAGGATCAGAAAACATATACTATGCAAACAGTAGCTAAAAGAAAGATGGATGGGCTACACTAATATCAGACAAAATAGACTTGAGGAAAATTATCACTACTGTGGGTAAGGACATTTTATGATTTAAAAATAAGTCAACCCATCAAGAAGACATAATTGTAAAAATTTATACATTAACGACAAAGTCCTTAAAATATGGGAAGCAGGGGTGCCTGGGTGGCTCAGTCGGTTGGGCGTCTGACTTCGGCTCAGGTCATGATCTCGCGGTCTGCGGGTTTGGGCCCTGCGTCGGGCTCTGTGCTGATGGCTCAGAGACTGGAGCCTGTTTCAGATTCTATGTCTCTCTCTCTGCCCCTCTCCAGCTCTTGCTCACTCTCTGTCTCAACAGTAAATAAACGTTAAAAAATTAAAAATATGGGAAACAAACACTGACAAAATTGAAGGGAGAAATAGGCAGTTCAAAAATAATAGCTGAAGACTTTAGTACAATACTTCCATTAATAGACAGAACAGCTAGCCATAACATTAAGGAAAAAACTGAAAACTCGAACACTCTAAATCAACTGAACCAGACATCAATAGAACATTTTGCCCAACAAAATTTTGCAGAACACACATTCTTCTTAAGTGCATCATGGAACATTTTCCATAATAGACCATTTGTTGAACCATAAAGCAAGTCTCAGTAAAGTTGTAAAAAGAGAAATCATACAAAGTGTGTTGTCCAACAACAATGGAATGAAATTAGAAATCAGTAACAGAAAAAAAAATTTTTTTTGGAAATTCACAAATATGTGGATCCTAAATAACACACTCCTTAGCTACCAATGTATCAAAGAAGAAATCACAAGGGGAATTAGAAAATACTTTCAGATGAATGAAAACAAAAACATAGCAAACCAAAACTTATAAGATGCAGCTAAAGCCATACCTAGAGGGAAATTTATAGCTGTAACTGCCTATATTACAAAAGAAGAAAGATCTCAAATCAATAGCATAAATCTCCATCTTAAGAAACTAGAAAAAGAAGAGCAAACTTACCCAAAGGAAGCAGAAGGAAAGGAATGAAAATAATTAGAGCAGACCTAAATGAAATAGAGAATAGAAAAAAAATTGAAAAAGTCAATGAAACTGAAAGTTGGTCCTTTGAAAAGATCAACATAGTTGAAAAGCCTTTAGCTAGTCTGACAAGAAAGAGAGAGAGAGAAGACTCAAATTACTAAAATCAGAAATGAGAGAGGGACATACTTTTGCTCTTACAGAAATAAAAAGGATTAGGACTATAAAAGAATATTATGAACAGTTGTATGCAAACAAATTGGATAACCTAGATAAAATGGAAAAATTCCTAGAAAGATACAAACTACTGAGACTTAGTCAAGAAGAAAGTGAAAATCTAAATTGACTGAAAGCAAATAAAGAGACTGAATTACTAGTCAAGAACTTGCCACAAAGGAAAGCCTAGGACCAAATGGTTTCACTGGTGAATTCTACCAAATGTTTAAAGAATAACTAATGCCAATCTTTTTCAAATTCTTCCAAAAAATTAGAAGAGAGAATACTTCTCAACTCATTCTATGAGGTTAGTATTATCCTGATACCTAAGCTAGAGAAATAAATAATAAGAAAAGAAAACTAAAGATCACTATCCCATATGAATATAGATGCAAAAATCTTCAACAAAATATGAGCAAATTAGATCCAACAGCATATAAAAGGGATTGTACACCACGAGTAGTGGAATTTATCTCAGGAATGCAAAACTGGTCCAACATATGAAAATTAATCCATGTAATACACTGCATTAATTGAATAAAGAACGGGGGCATCTGGATGACTCCATTGGTTAAGCATCTGACTTTGTCTTAGGTCACAATCTCACGGTTTGTGAGTTCAAGCCTCACATTGGGCTCTGTGCTGACTACTCAGAGCCTGGAACCTGCTTCAGATTCTGTGTCTACCTCTATCTGCTCCTCCCTCACTTGCATTCTGTCTCTTTCTCAAACATAATAAATAAACATTAAATTTTTAAAAAAATAATAGGATAAAGAACAAACCCCACATGATCATCTCAATAGATGGACAAAAAGCATTTGATAAATCTAGCAGCTTTTCATGATAACCTCACCAAACCTGAAATAAGAGAGAACTTCCCCAACATAATAAACGATGTCCATGAAAAACCCACAGCTAACATTATGCTTAATAATGAAAGCCTGACCAGAAGGTTTCCCACTAAGATCAAGAACAAAAAGAGGATATCTACTCTCAGAACTTCTATTCAACATTGTACTGGAATTTTTAACCAGAGAATTTAGGCAAGACTAAGAAATAAAAAACATCCAGATTAGAAAGAAAAAAGTAAAAGTATCTCTATCTATAGATGACGTGATCTTATATAGAGAAAATCCTAAGGAATAAGGAAAACACACAAATTGTTACAGCTAATAAAGAAGTTCAACAGGATTGTAGAAAACAAGATTCATATACAAAAATCCATCATATTACTATATACTAGCAACGAATGGTCCAAAAATAAAATGGAGAAAACAATGCTATTTATAGCAGCATCAAAAAGAATAAAATACTTTTTAAAAATGTTTATTTATTTTTGGGAGAGAGAGAGAGACAGAGACAGAGTGGGAGCAGGAGAGGGGCAGAGAGAGAGAGGAAAACACAGAATCTGAGGTAGGCTCCAGGCTCTGAGCTGTCAGTACAGAGCCTTATATGGGGTTTGAACCCACAAACTGTGAGATCATGGCCTGAGCCAAAGTCTGGTGCTCAACTGACTGAGCCAGGCACCCCAAGAATAAAATACTTCCATTTAACTAAATTTAGTAAAAAAAGTATAAACCTTATACATTAAACACTATAAAATATCATTGAAAGAAAATTAAAGAAGACCCAGATAAGTGAAAAGATATCCCATGTTCATGGATTGGAAGACTTAATATTGTTAAGAGGGCAATGTTTTCCAAATTGATCTACAGATTTGATGCAATCCATATCATTTTCCAGCTGCTTTTTTACAGAAATTGACAAGCTTGTCCTAAAATTCATATGGTATTACAAGAGTTCTAGAATAGCATTAAAAATCTTGAAAAAATGAGTGCCTGGGTGGCTCAGTCATTAAGCATCTGACTTCAGCTGAGGTCATTATCTCATGGTTTGTGAGTTTGAGTCTCACATTGGGTGAGCTTAAGCCCCACTTCGAGTGAGCACGATCTCTGCTTTGGGTAAAACACAAGCCCCACTTTGGATGGGCCCTGCTTCTCTGTCTCTTTCTCCTCCCCACCGCCCCTCCCACCCCCCAGAATTCTCTCTCTCTGTCCCTCTCTCACTTGTACCTTTTCTCTCTCAAAAAAAAAATTCTTGAAAAAAATAATAAAATTGGAGACTCATACTTCCCAATTTCAAAACTTAATACAAGATAGGGTGGTACTGGCATAAAGACAGACACATAAATCAATAGAAAAGATTTTAGAGTCCGGAAACAAATTCTTATATTTACAGTCAATTGACTTTTGGCCAAGGTGCCAAAAGAAAGAAGAAAGAAAATTCTTTTCAAAAAATGGTCCTAGAGTAATTGGATATTCACATGCAAAAGAACGTTTGGATCCTTATTACATACCATACAAAAATTAACTCAAGATGGATCAAAAACCTAAATACAAGATTTAAAACTACAAAACTCATAGAAGAAAATGTAGGTGTAAATCTTTGTGACTTTGGTTTTGGTAATTGTTTCTTAGATACAACACCAAGGGCAAAAACAACCAAAGGAAAAAATACATAACTTGGGCTTCATTATAATTAAAATGTTTTTGTTTAAAAGAATATTAAAGAAAGTGAAAGAGATTTCAACAAAAAAAATGTAAGTCATCAAGCTCAGGTTTAACTAATTTCAGCAAGAGCACGCAGTAGTTAAACTTAGGGGTGCCTGGGTGGCTAGTCAGTTAAGTGTCTGACTTCAGCTCAGGTCATGATCTCACAGTTTGTGAGTTTGAGCCCTACATCAGGATCTGTGCCTATAGCTTGCAGCCTGGAGCCTGCTTCATATTCTGTGTCTCCCTCTCTCTCTGCCCCTCCCCTGTTCATGCTGTGTGTCTCTCTCTCTCTCTTTCTCTCTCTCTCAAAAACAAAATAAAGCAAAACAAACTTGGAAGAAGAGTTCAATTAATCTCCCTACAGATTTGTGATTAAAACCACTCATTCCACATTATTCCAAAATCTTCTCCCAGCTACCGTAAAATGATTACACGATGTTCAACAATCCCAAAAACCACACTAAAAAAACAGTCTAGATTATGGTACATCAAGCTGGCGAAATATGTCCAAAATTTGTAACAGAGTATAGCATGAATTAAAAAAAAAGAAAGAAAGAAAGTAAAAGTCAACCCACAGAAAAATATTTGTAAATAATATATCTAATAAAGATCTAGTATCTAGAATATACAAACTCACAACTCAACAATAAAAAAGTCAATTTTTACAAGAGCAAAGGCCTAGGATAGACATTTCTCCAAAGAAGATGTATAAATGGCCAAAGCATATGAAAAGATGCTCCACTTCATTAGTCATAGGCAAATGCAAGTCAAAACCACAAGGAGATGCCACTTTACATCTGGTAGGATACCTGTAATCAAAAAGATGGATAATGAATGTTAATGAAGATGTGGAGAGCTAGATATCTTCACAGAAGGTTTGGGTAATGTAAAATGATGCAGCTGCTATGGAAACCTGTCTGGTAGTTTCTCAAAAGTTAAACATAGAGTGACATGGGACCCAGCAATGCCATTCCTAGTTGTATGCCCAAGAGAATTGAAAAATATTTGTCCATGCAAAAATGTGACATGTGCACAAATATTTGGAGCAACTTTATGCATAAAAGACAAAATGTAGAAATAACTCATATGTCCATCAACTGGTAAGTGGACAAACAGAATATGGTATGTTTATACAATCAAATATAGTTGGGCTATCAAAAGAAAAGAAGTTCTGACATGTGCTATGACATAGAAAACATTACATCAAGTGAAAGGAGCCAGTCACAAAAGGCCACATATTGCATAATTCCATTTATTTGAAATGTTCAGGGCCTGGGGGGAGAAGAGAATAGAGCTGGTAACAGGTACGGAGTTTCTTTTGGGGGCAATAAAAATGTTCTGAAATTAGATAGTGGTGGTAGTTGCACAGTTCTGTGAATGACTAAAACCCATTCTACTGTGCATTTGAAAAATGTAAATTTCTTGGTATGTGAATGATATCTCAATTAAAAAATATGCTAAGAAGTATGAGCAAGTAGACTGTATGCCGGGAATGCAAAGTTGGTTTAGCATTCAAGAATCAATCGATGTCCTTCATCTATTATGGAATAAAGGGGGAAACCATGAAATTGTATCGATAAATTCAGAAAAGGTATTTGAAAAAATTCAAGACACATGCAAGATGAAGGCTATCAGCAATCTAGAAATAGAAGGGAATTTCCTCAACCTAATAAAACAGAACCTATAAAAATAAACCTGTAGCTTACACAAGATTAACAATAGAAGACTGAATGCTTATCCCTTAAGATCAGAAACAAGGCAAAGATGTTTAATCTCAATGCCTTTATTCCACATTGCGCTATACAAAAGGAGAAGTGCAATTAAGCAAGAAAAAAAAAATCAAAGGTGTTGGAAAGGAAAGAGTAAAGCCATCTCCATTCACAGACAACGTAATCATCTGAGAAAATCCTGAGGGATCTACATAAAAACTACTGGAATCAATAAATGACTACAGGAGGGTTACAGGTATTTGCTTCTAGGTATCCACCCAAGAGAAATGAAAGGATGTGTCTCCCAAAAGATTTATACATGAATATGTGTAGCCATTTTATTTATAATAGTCAAAATCTGCAGACAGCTCAAATGTCCAATGATAGGTGTGTAGAAAACAAGTTGACCTTTGGTGGAGCCAGTGGAGAGGAAACCAATGGAAAGAAAAGATAAGCAGTACTAACCTGGCCTGGAGATGCCCAGCTGAGGAACAGAAGACACTTGACTAGGAGGTAGAGACCCAGGGGTGCCCAGCAGGAGAGAGGTGGTGAGGGGTGCCCAGCTGTGAGGCCTGGGAAGCAGGAGCAGAGAAACCCCTCAGAAGAAAAAGGTAGACTGGAACAATCACCATGAGGAGTGTGGCTTTGGGAAAAAATGTGTCAAGAGGATTCTCAGAAAGTTGGTATGCGATGAGTCCCCCTTCTCAGTGTGCCTTCTGGATGAGACAGTACTCAGATAGGCCCACGTTCATTTGGGCCTACAAATTTTCATCTGACTGAAATGAATGGCAGTAATGGCCATAGCACTGTATGCTTACTAGACACAAATGCTGAGCACTTTAACTATGTCCAATACCATGAGGTGGGCACTGTAATCCCCATTACAGAGGTAAGGAAACTGAGGCACAGAGCTTTAAGGGCCTTGCCCAAAGGTGGCGGAGCCAGAACGTTCAATTTCATATTCAACCCTAAAGCTAATAAGCCATTTCCCTTTTTCTCACCTCCTTCCCTGACCACAGCTCTCTCCACATCCTCTCAGGGTTGGGTGGGTGAGGGTTGGGTGCCCGGAAGTGATTTGGTTCAGGCCTCACATTCCCAGTGCGTCTTATCTCCAAATGAGGTCATATATTCAGTCAGAGACTCTCAGCCAGGCATGAGGCAAGGGAGGATTCCTTCCCACTGCCTGACAGTACCACTTCCAGCAAGCCACGAATTAATAACTATAAATCCTATGACTACCTGGTTCTAGCACAAGGGCATTGCTTTTGAAATATATCATAATTGTTGTTACCACATTTTGATAGATCTTTGCTTTTAAACTGGTGGAAAACTAAAAAACGGAGTGGGCTCTCTCAACCTCTGAGAGGCGTTGCTCCTTCCGGTCTGAAGGAAGACAGGAAGAGGGGAATGTTCCAGAAGCAACCAGCAGCCATGGCAAGCACAGGCTCGCCAGTTAGATAGAAAACCTGGGGACCCGCAGGCTGCATGGAGCCAAGTACCCAGAGGTTTCCTGAGCTTTGAGGGGATTTGTGAGGAAGCTGTGGTCCAGATTGACCATAAGAACCATTGCTTTTGTGTGCTTGATCTTTACCTCGGTGGTTCTCATCTGGGGCAATGTCGGCCCCCTCCCCAGAGGACATCTGGCCAGGTCTGGAAACAGTTGTGATTTTCACAAGTGTGGGGGGTTACTGGCATCTACTGGGTAGAAACCAGTGAGGCTCCTAAGCACCCCACAACACACAACAGCATTCCCCCGCCCCCAACAAGGAATCATCTGCCCGAAGTGCTCAAGTTGAGAAACTTGCTTTAAACTTAGGGGCCACTAGGAGCAGGGCGGCCACACCCTCCTAAAGAAGCTTCTAGGAGTTCTTATCTGAGCTTGAAGCTGGAGAGGTTTGGACTGCAGGCCATGCCCTTGGGGAATTTCCCTGCCTTCACCTGGACACCCCCTCTGGGCCCTTTGTTGGAGAGCTCTGCCCTCAGGTAAATGTTTTCCCTACATGTTTGGGAAACTTCAAGAAAAATCCCCTTTAGCCCTCTTGTAAGCAGTAAAGATGTACTGTATAGTGCAAAAAAAAAAAAAAATTAAGACAGCTAGGGGATTTTTATTATTTAAGTCAAATAAATAAAAGTGGCAGTCAACCCTTCAGATTTCAAAGGTGACACAACCAGCAAATGGCCCTCAAAATGGCATCAGATGGAACTGGGGGCGGGAAGAGTGGGTTTAGCATTAATTCATTCAAGGTCTAGAGCTGCAATAACCTGGGGGTGTGACCTGGGTGGGGGGCAGCCTGAGGGGTGGGCAGCAGCTGCCAGGAAAGGCCGCCCACTCCTCCCCAAGCCACCTCCCTGTGGGGCCTTTGGGGAGCCTGGGGACCTTTGCTTGCACTCTCAAAGGAGATTCTTTTCTTTCTTCTCCTAGCGTCAAGTCTTTACTAACTAGGGAGTGGGTTGTTGGGGAATGTAAAGCAAAACACCCTCACAGAGCGAGCTGCCTCTCAGTGGAAAAGGCACAGGGACAAAATGCAGCCAGCTACACTGAGAAGCTATCAGGACAGGGCAGGGCGGCTAACACTTCCTAACCCGGTGTCTCCCTCAGGGACCCTGCTTTTGCACTGCATGCTTTGGCCGACTAGCCTCAGGGGTTTGACTTAAAGGGGTTAAGTACCAGCTCAAAGCAGGTGATGAGAACAGATTTGGAGCCACTTAACTTCAGGGCGCTGGAATCTGGTTGGCGCCTGGGTCCTCTTGGGCAGCTGAGAGAGCAAGCGCTCCTGCAGAAATATGATCCCAGATTTCCCCGACGCAGAAAGTTGCCCGTGAGAACAGCCTTGGGGAGCTTTTTAAAAATACCCATGCTCAGACCAATTAGATCAGAATATTGAAGTGTAGGTCCCCAGCGAGTGTTTCCTTCCTTCTTTTTGGACTTGGGAGATTTTGCACCTCCTTCCAGGGCGGGAAGCCCGACTTCTGAAATGACTCTCCTGATGGAAAAGTACCTAGTTCTACAGGCACCCCCCACCCTACAGGGGGAGGCACCCCACACACATTCAGGAGGTCACTGCACTGCTTGGTTCCTTCGTTTCAACCCATTTCCTTCTTGATTTGGTCACAGCTTGCATGCTCTTGTAAAACACGGGGCAGTTAGGTCTCAAAGTCTTGGACATGAGCTGAGTCTGCAGGTATTGGGCTGAAGTTGAGCTGACCCTTGAATAGCTTTGGGGTTAAGGATGCTGCCTTCCTGCCCAGCCAAAAAATCCACATATAACTTCTGACTCCCCTGAAACTAGGTAGAGACTAGTAACTAGCATCTGTTGACCAGAAGTCTTACAGATAAACAGTCTATTAACACCCGTTTTGTTATGTTACATATATCATATACTGTATTCTTGCAATAAAGTAAGCTAGAGAAAGGAAAGTGTTATTTAAAACATCATAAGGAAGGGGCACCTGGGAGGCTCAGTTGGTTAAGCGTCTGACTTCGGCTCAGGTCATGATCTCGCAATTCGTGAGTTTGAGCCCCGGTGTCAGGCTTTGTGCTGACAGCTCAGAGCCTGGAGCCTGCTTCAGATTCTGTGCCTCCCTCTCTCTCTCTCTGCCCCTCCCCAACTCGTGCTCTCTTTCTCTCTCAAAAACAAATAAACATTAAAAAATTTTTTTAAACAATAAAAAAATGAAAGATCATAAGGAAGAGGAAATAACATTTACAGTGCTATACTGGGTCCCCAAACTCTGCATGTAAGTGGACTCATGCAGTTCAAACCTGGGTCAGCTGTGTATGCTTGTCCTGGCACTGGCAAGGCCAAAGGGGTAGGAGAACTGAATTGAGGGGAAAACAGCAAGTTTGTGGCACTCAGCACCGCCTATTTTCAATTACCTTAAGAAGCCCATTTACCTGCAACACAACCTACTCATTTGAAACAAGGCTGATCGACAGGCACTGGTACTGTGACAGCGGTTGTTAAAACACGCAGAGATTGGCAAATAGCTGCTGCCCTAAATTCTTAGAGTTCTCCCTCCCCCCACTTCCCCCTTCCCCTCCTCCTTCAGGACTACTGTCTTTCCTGCCTCCGGCGATCCAGCACCTCAAGGGTTATATTTGCTCGGTGCAGCAGCGGCCGGATCTGTTCTGACCGCTAGATGTTGTTCTGACCGCTAGATGCCCGTGCCATCCAGGCTGTCACGTGTGTCATCCTTGGTTAGAAATTACTTGAACGTACTCCCGAAAGCAGCCTGCTCCAAGGCTCTCCGTAGCTCATGTTTATTTAGAGCAGGACAATTTTGTTTGTTTAACGAAGACTCAAATTGTGGCGCTGTCCTAAGGAATTGACGGGTTTGAATTGATTTCATTCCTTGTAATAATCCTAGGAGATTGGGAGTGTTATATTCTCCCATTTTATCGATGTGGAAATCAAGGCACAGACAGGTTAAGTAACTTAGCCTCAAGGTCAGCAGCTGATAAGTGGAGAGCTGGGCTTGTAGGCCAGCCTGGCCACAGGGTCTGCTGCCCTCACCCTGAGAAGAGCCGGTTGTGAGCTAATGAGATGAGGTTTTCTCCTTTGCTAAACTTAGATTCACAGAGTAGACTGCAGCATTTCCTCTCTTTCATTCCCTTCCACCAACTTCACACTCGGGGAGAGGGAAAGGGGCTTCCTAGAGTCGTAAAGTGACTCGGAGACAGAGCCAGGAAGGGGCAGGACGCTGCCCCTGGACTCCGCCTGGTCTCACAGCGGACTGCCTGCACCCAGCTAACCGTCCCTCAGAGAGCAGTTTCGGAAGTATGGTGGTTTTCAGAAATGCCTGCTAGTTCTTGAATATTCCTCCCTTCAAGAGCTGGAGGCTCCTTTGCCTCCCTTCGTGTGTGGGCTGGACTTAGAGTCTCACTTCCACCGAATATAACAAAGCAGAAGCTTTGGGGGACTGGGTCAAAAAAAGGGACTGCCACATACTCCTCCCCCCTCTCTCTCCCCTTCTCTCTCTCTGTCTCTCTCTGTCTCTGTGTCTCTCTCTCGGACTGATCATGCTGGGGATTTCAGCTGCCATGTGTGACCTTGCAAAAGTGCTTAACTTCTCTGTGCCTCAGAATTTCACACCCAGAAAATGGGAGGAAATATTACCTTCTATGACTCTTGTGAGAATTAAATGAGCCCACTTATGTGTCTGGGCACATAGTAAGTGATATATAGTAAGGATGGCAGGGCACAGTTATGCGAACTATTCACTGTTCAAGAGCTCCAATCTTGCAAGTCAAGTAGGGGCTCACCAGTCCATGTCCTTTGGCCTGAGATTGCCTACCAAGAGGTGGCACTGTTTTCTAGATTGTACCACGCATGAACCAGCAACTGTCCTGATATGTGTTAGTTGTCAGCATAAGTGATTTAACTGTCTAGTAAATGCTACCCTAGCATTGTCCTGAGGCTTTGGGCTGATGTTGACTGAGCTGATGCTGGCTGTGGTACAGCTGTTACTCGGTAGCTTTGTGGAGTTCTCCAGAATAATCTCAGGGGGGTGCCTATATCCCAAGCCTTGCCATGACCTTTCACATGCTGTGCAATAAAAAAATAAAAATTAAATGTAAAAATATTGACAATATAAAAGAGCTTAAAATCATGCATGTATTGCTTCAGGTATATGTATAGATATGGTCCAAGTGTAGAGAAATGTATGTAATATGAAGACCATATTCTGGAAAATGGTTCCTTGGGTGAGGAGGGAATGAGGTTAGAAAGGGATATATGGGGGACTTCAGTTCTATTCATAATGTATTTCTTAAGCTTGTGGATACACAAGTGTCTATTCTTTAATCTTAAATATGTAAAAATAATTTATAATCCATACTATTGAAAGAGACTGCCTTTCCACGTAAGAACTAATTTTCCATTTTGTTTTCTATATAGTCTCCATTAAACATTAACTCAGTATATTGATTTGGAACCACAGAATCAAGCAATCTTTCATCCAACAAGTATTTACTATTGAATGATAGAATGTTCAAAGAGCAAAGAACTTCATCTGGACATTATAACACGTTAAATAACCTGTGTGGCTGACTACCTCCCCTTTTCTCTATGCTGGGCCTCTGTGTTACTCCTATTTATGATTCCTGCTATATAATAGGTATTAATCAATGCTAAATTAAACTGAATAAAACATAAATATGACCATTTTTATCCTTATAGAGCTTTCTATACACTAGGGATGAGAAAAGATCTCGGATAACACAGGTCATGATAAGTGCCCCAAGTATGAGCAAAGTTCTAAGGGAATTCATTCATACATTACTCACTTGACAACTATGATTAGGCACCTGTAGGCACTGAGCATGCGACTGTAAACAAGAAAGACACAGTCATTGGTTTTTACATGGCTCCCTTCCTAACACCTTAATCACTGCTTCCCTGGTCTGTGTATGCCACCAACACATTTTACTTGGATTATTGCAATAATAATAATAATAATAATAATCCAATCCCGCGATCCTGACTGGTCTCCCTACTTCCACTTTGCTCGCCTAAAATCTCAACTGCATCCAGGAGGATCTTGTTTGGTGTGTTACAGGAGTAGCAAAGATCTGCGCCCAAGTTAGGGCTCATCACTCCTCTGCTTTAAACCCTCCAATGGCTCCTCACCTGTGGGATATTACAGACATGGCCACAATTCTTTAAATCCTGCTTATTGAGAGGTGAAGTCTGCTTCTCAACCCGCGGAGTCTGGGCCAGCCTTGTGACTTTCTGTGTCCAGTAGAATGTGGCGGAAGGAACGCTGTGCCAATTGTGAGCCCAGGCCTCAGGAGGTTTGAACGCCTCTGTGCTTGCTCTTAGAATCCTGCAACAGCTAGATGAACGAGCCTGCTGGGGCCATGAGAGACCATGTGGAGCAGAGCCGGCCCAGCCAAGGCCATCGGATTATCAGCCAGCCCACCAGCTGTCTGAGGACACAGACAGAGCCCAGCTAAGGTCAGCCTTGCCCAGCCTCTGCGAGCAGAGCCTTCCAGATGACCCACAGACTCATGATCTAAATAAGTTGTTATTTGAAGCCATTGGATTTTTTTGTGTGGCTTGCTAGGTAGCAAAAGCAGACTGACTCACCATCTGGGCCAGGGAAAGAGTCAAAGTATTAACTGTACCTCCGGTACTCAGAACATTGCCTGGTACACAGTAGGTGCTCAATAAACATTTATTGAATTGAATTCATAAATGGAGCTACCACTCTGAGGGAAACAGGAAAAAAACGCTGAAGTAAATAAACTGGTAAAATGGTTACAAAATTTGATATGTGCTATGAAGGAAACTAATCTTGGAGGAGGTAGAGAATCAGAGTAGAAGTGGGAAGGTGAGTCCTGAGACTCCCCATTTCTTTCAGAATAAGAGCCCCACTCTTCATAGTGGCTTTCAAGGCCCTATGTGACCTCGCCCTGATACCTGCTGACATCCTCTTCTGCCTCTCCCTGCTTCTTTGCTACTCCTCTAACACACCAAACACACCTCCGGCCCTTGCAGGAACGTTTCCTCCCTTCCTTCCCTTCCTTCAAGTCACCGATCAGATGCCCCCTTTCAGTAAGACCTTTCTTACCACCCCCTGAATTTGCTAACCCCCTCCTGCTTTATTTTTCTCCACAGCACTTGTCACCTTCTGTTGTATTATGTATTAGCTTCTTTGTTCACTGCCTCCCTCCTCCACTTAGATGTAACCTCCAGGAGGGAAGGAATTTTGTTTTGCCCAAGTTACCCTGAGGACGATATTGTCTTAGGACAGAAATCCAGCCAGCCAATGCAAAATCCTTCAAGGGCCATTCTTCCTGTTAATCCTGCTGGGGCAAGGCAAGCATTTGGCTTTGAGCCACACTGGGAATAAAGCGAGGGCTTAAAAAAAAAAAAAAAGCCACAACGCCCAGGTGAATGTGGGATCGCTTACTTGGAACTCTGCAAACATGCTCACAGCAAAGCTAGTAACACTACAAGTAACACCTGTCTTCACAGCGCACTTTTACAGTCTCATCCCTGCTATCCTTTGCTTCTGGAAACAGCCCTGAGAGGTGGACAGGGCGGGGTTTATCCCTCCCCATTTACAGATGGAGATAGCGAGGGGTGCAGAGCTCAGGTGAGCTGCCCTGGGGCCACAGGCCTTCAGCTAGAGACAGAATGCAAATCCCAGTTGGTGTGACTCCATGCATGGTGCTCTGTTCACGATTTCCTACTGTTCCTCCACTCTGGGCTTTGACCTGGTGACCTACTCGAATCATTAAGAATCAAAGCCATCCTGAAAGACCCTTAACATGAGACGCATCTCTTTCCAAAAGACGGCCCGCTGCCAAGAGGCCTAGGTGACGAATAGATATTTGAGCCATCAACTCTAGAGCCCACCGGTGGCATTCAGATCTCCCGGGGCCTCTTCTGTGTGGTGGCCGGGAAAGGACCAGGCTGCCCGGACAGAGGGGTGAGGAAGGCCCGCCACAGGACGGGACGGGTAGCTGCTTTCGGGTAAAAACCAGAAAGAAATCCCAGTCTCGGTACTTTATTTTGGTTTAAAGCTCAAGTCGGCTAACAGTGGAAACTCTTTCCCTCTCCCTTCTGCCCTGTTGACAGGAGACGGACTTGCTAATTCTGGCTGGGGTTTTTCCCTGCCTCGGCTGTTTTTCTCTTTCATCTTCATCAATTGAAGAGAGCTGTTCTGCCTTTCAAACAGTCGAAAGGTATCTGGGGTTTTGTGTATTTTTTTTTCTCTTCCTTTCATATAATTCTGTGGGTCTTTTCCCAGATATGTATTTTCTCTCAAATTAACTTCTAACTTGTTTAAGTTTCCGCCCATGTGACTTCCAGCGTGAGTTACCAGAAACCACAAGAGAGAGAGAGCGCGCGCACGAGCCCCAAAGCGAGCGACATGTCCCTGTGGGGAGCAGTGCCTCTGCACCCCAGAGCGAGGAGGACGCGGGGGTCAGAGGTGGCTGCAGGCCCAGCAGAGGAGGGACCTGTGCAGGGGGGTGGGCTGGTGGCTCGGGAGCAGCCAGGAAGGGAGGCCAGCTGGTGACAGGAGAGCCCACAGGCGTCCGGGGCTGTGTGGAGGGCCCGGAAGACTGCAGCCATGCCTCACAGCTCCGACAGCAGCGACTCCAGCTTCAGCCGCTCTCCTCCCCCCGGCAAACAGGTAGAGCCCCCCTTTCCCTGCAACCCACCTTCTGATTCTGCGGGGGTGGGCAGCAGCGGGAGGGCCAGGCTTCCTTGGCCTGCCCAGGGAGCCCAGGAGCACCGAGGGGCTGGTGACAGGGACACTCTGTCAGACTTAGACGTGGTCTTTGCAATGAGCTGTTGGCACATAGGACGGGGTGCACTTACTCCACCTCACCTGGGTCCTTACCCGGTGAAGCTTTCTAGGAAGCCAGGAGGAGAATTGCATCCAAGAACCCTGTCTCTCGAAGGAGAGGGTCCACCTTTCTCCAAGGCAGGAGAACCCCAAGAGGCACAGTTTTACAGAGGCCGCTGGCACACCCAGCCCCTGCATGTGGTTTTGCTTCTCTCTTCTCTCAGGGCCAGAGAGAGAAGCCTCAGGGAAAAGCAAAGAAGGAAAAAGAGCAAGTTAGAAGGAGGAGGAGGCCAGGCAGATGCAGAAGAATCTACGAGCACAGAGGGAGGCTGGAACTGAAGCCTCTTTCCCCGTGGCCACTGGACAGGAGGAAAGAATCAGTCAGGAGGCGGTATTGGACCTTGCTGGAGATATTCACTATTAGCTCAGCTCAGCTCAGCTCTGGGGACACCAGAGCGATGGAGGGAGAGAGTCTGGGAGCCTTTTGGAGTCTAGATTGTGACTTCTAAATCAAAAGTTTTCAGCTTGAGGGTTGCCAAAAAAAAGGGCACCTTACCTGCCCCAAAGCTTTTTTTTTGGTTTGTTTTTAAATTTTTTTAAAGTTGTTTATTTATTTCGAGAGAGAGCATGACCATGAGCTGATGAGGGGCAGAACTGGGGAGAGAGAATCAGAAGCTGGCTCGGCCCACTGTCAGTGCTGAACCCTACGTGGGTCTCAGTCCCATGAACTGCAAGATCAGGACCTGAGCTAAAACCAAGAGTCTGCCGCTTAACCAACTGAGCCCCCGCACCCCCAGGCGCCCCGCCCCAAAACTTTTGGAGCTTTCTCTTCACCACATTCCTTGACACCCTCTCTATAGAAAGGCTTCTTCATTCTCACCCAATACATCAAGGGATTAAAATATCTCCCCCAACTCTGTGGTTTAAAAGCCACTCTTCCTTTCACATAATTTATGATATCCAAGAGGGCTTTCAAGATGCTGCAGCCAAAATAAAAGTACATAAACAAATAATACAGCATGTGTCATGAGTGCTGCCCAGAAGAGCAGCAGGTTGGGAGAAGTCATAGCGGAGACCTCTAGAAGGCAAACGGTCCAGTCCTCGGCTCCAGATGGCATCAGGTGGCTCAGGTGGCCTGGAAGTCTGTATTCTTCTTAGGAAGGAAATTACTCATGGCTTCCACAGTGATCTGGTTCCCCATGCCCCTTCGAGCAAAGCACTTCCTTCCCATCTAACCCGATGCCCTCCTACCGCAATGGCCTGGAAGTGCTGGGCATGCTGGTGAGACAGAGTCTTGCCCCGGGAGCAGTGCCCCTCTGCCTGTGTGGGCCTGAGCGGGAAGAGGGTGGGGGTGGTGGAAGGGTTTTACTCAGCCTCCTACCCTTATCCTGCAGCGCCTGGGGGGCAGCTGGAGGTCACCTCTCTGCCTAAGCAGAGGACATGCCCATCTGTGGGATATACTTAGAGGACAACCCAGAGGTCCTCTTGTCCTGCTAAGCACCCATCGGCAATCTGCCACAGCTGGGTAATCTCCACCCTTAAAGCTGTTTTTGGCCTCTCGTTTGTATTAGGCATTGTGCTACGGGCCATGGGGAATGTCAAGGTCACATTGAGCATAATGAAGAGAATGAAGGGGGAAAGAGAGGCAGATCTGTGATGGGACCTCAACCCAGCCATGTAGCAGATGTCATATGGGTACAAACCAGTGAGGGGTGGGGAGTGGCTTGGAGAGGCATCAGACTTAGCAGCAGAACATGTAAGTCCTGGCTTACTGTGAGCTCTTGGGTAAGCCCTTTAGCCTCAGTTTCCTCACATGTAAGATAGAAACGATAATATCAACTTCACAGAATTGAGGAATTAAGCAAGAGCACCTCTGGGGCACCTGGGTGGCTCAGTCAGTTAAGCGTCTGACTTCGGCTCAGGTCATGATCTCACAGTTCGTGGGTCCTAGCCTGGTGTCGGGCTCTGTGCTGACAGCTCAGAGCCTGGAGCTTGCTTCGGATTCTGGGTCTCCTTCTCTCTCTGCCCCTTTCCCACTTGCGCGTGCTCTCTCTCTCTCTCTCTCTCTCTCTCAAAAATAAGTAGACATTAAAAAAAAAACTTTTTAAAGCAAGAGCGCCTCTGAAAAAGCACTTTCACAGAAGTCGGCACATAGTAGGTGTCAATGAAGTTTTGAAAAAACATAGCAAGAAAATTCTAGGCCAAAAAGAGTAAGGGTGGAGCAGCCCTGAAGAGGAGGGGTGATGAAACACACTTCATCGCCTTAACCAATTTTTTCCAAATACAGCCCTATCTAGGCCCCAGGGTCTTTTTCTTCTTCCTGTAGCTTTTGGCCAAAATACCTAAGTAGATGTAAGAGAGTGTGACAGAGCGTGGGGAACGGTTTTCTTTTGGGCTCAGCCTTTTGGTAAGTAGGAGGTGAATGGGCACAAATGAAAAGATGAAGAAATATGAGAATGGACGGACAGATACCAAACGGCGTGAGAACCTGCTATAACTCAGAAGAGAGGGGCACACTCACCCCGTTCCCACCTTGTCTGCTTCCCAGGACTCATCTGATGATGTGAGAAAAGTCCAGAGGCGGGAGAAAAATCGCATTGCGGCCCAAAAGAGCCGACAGAGGCAGACACAGAAGGCTGACACCTTGCACTTGGTGAGTGTTCACAACTTTCTCCATTCTCTTGAGCCTTAGGCTTTGCTCCCCATCACTCATGGATGCTTGGATCCCAGCTCTGAGTCTGTCTGCATGGGGATGTGTATGTAGTGGGGCAGGAGGAGAGTGGTGGCGAAGGGCTGAGGGGTGCGGTGAGGAGGAGAGGCTTTCCTATGGGTGTATTGAGAAAATTTTGTAGCAGAACATGAGCCATGGGGCTGATAGAGAAATAAGTCCTTCTTCCTGACGGCCAAGAGGACATGAAGTGTAAGTGAGTTGATTACGCGAGGCCTGGAGGAGGGCTGGGTGGTACCAGAAACTGCCTGCTCAGAGATGATGGGGTAGCTAGAGAGAGCTTCATGCCTCTGCAGCGCTCCCCTCCCTGCAGAAGGTAGGACTGTATTGGGGAGGAATTTATGAGGTGTTAAGCACTTCGGGGGAGCCTACGATCCTAGTGTTAGGATCACATATGGTCCCATCCCCCAGAGGCCAGTTGGCCAACACCCTGGTCCTTGCATTTGGAGCTAGGATGTCCATAGGGGGCTGCACCTTATTACTCTACTCTCCTGAACATCATTAAGGTTTTATTTTGAAGTATCTCCCATGATATCCCAAGAGGTCTGTGAAAGATGCAGTTTCAAGTACACTTATCTGGGATGGTCACTATCCTGATTGAGTTGCTTCCAGTCTGGAGCTTTCTAGAGATTTCCTCTTCCATCCCCTCATCCCTTCCTCTAGCAGCGCAGCCTTCCTATCCTTCCTCCTGAACCATTCCCGAACCTCGAGCATCCTAGTAATTCCTTTCAATGGTAAAAACGGCAATTGGTACCCAAAATAGGTATGCTTGTGTTTATTTGAAAGATTACTGTGGCAATCAGCCAGTTAGAATAGTCATTTTGATTATATCAAGAAAGAGTAAGATGTAGTTTTAGGGACAAAAAAGATGCTTCTTTAAGCTTGGTAAGGAAGCAGAGAAGAGTCTGCACTAACATCTCTGAATGGGTGCTTGTGTTTGATAAGAAATGTAATCAGTATATCTTCTTTTGCATTCCAGCATAGTTTCTGTTTATAAATATTTGTTGAATTGAAAACGAAAGAAATGAATGAGCACCAAATTCTTTCTTCTCTTTGATTATTCTGATCAGCCGTCTAAATGTTAAGTTGTTGGTGACCCTGGTACTTATAGTTCTCTGTGATTTCATGATGGCTTAAGCTCTTACTACACTCCAGTTTATCATTTTAAGCTTCAAAATCTGTGATCATGCACTTGTCTCTATCAGAGTCTGATTCAAATTCAATATTCTTTAGAGCAAGCAAACAAACAAATAAAAATTGAAAAGGATAGGTAGGGGCGCCTGGGTGGCTCAGTTAGTTGAGCGTCCGACTTCAGCTCAGGTCATGATTTCACAGTTTGAGAGTTTGAGCCCCAAACTGTGCTGACAGCTCAGAGCCTGGAGCCTACTTCAGATTCTGTGTCTCCCTCTCCCTCTGTCCCTCTCAAGCTCTGTCTCTCTCTTAAGAAAATAAACATCGAAAAATCGGAAAGGATAAAGCCTTCCTTTTTCTATAAGTAGTAATGTCCTGAGACTGTAAAACTGCTATAAGCTTTATCAGTTTGCAATAGTAAAAAAATAAAAAAATTTGAAAAAAGTGGGCATTAAGTATAGCTCAACGGCTATGCAGTCAGCACAGTGTTTGAATCCCAGCTCTGCCACTTGCTATCTACGTGATCGATCTTAGAGATATTGGTAACCTCCCTTAGACTCAGTTTTCCTATCTATAGAATGGGAAATGACAGAGATAATGCATCTAAAAAGCTCACCACACTGCCTGGCATATAATACTCAAAAATTGTAAGTATAATAAGAGTAATATTAATAATTGTTATTATTATAGAAGCAAGCTAAATAATCACAACTAAGATTATATATACATTGCAGAATCTCATGGCTGAGAGATTTCTTAAGGGCTGGAAAGTTCAGACACACTTTTGATGCTTAAGATTCCTCTACATGTGCGCCCCCCCCCCCCCCCCCCGCATACATACCGTCAAAATGGTCCCCAGTGCAGGCCTGCTCACTCCTGTCAGAGAGCACCTTCCCTCCTGATGTGAGCAGAGGGGTCATCCCTGTCTTGAGCTGTACCACTGTTTCCCTGTAAATTCAACCCCCTGGTTCAAGCCCAGGGGGACACATCAATGAAGGGGGCATATATTTTCTTTGCTATGGCAAAGTTTTCAATGGACACAGTTCTCTCTCTCTCTCCTCTCTCTCTCTCTGTAAGACAAGAGTCAGAACCAGAAGATCTGGCCCATCTGGGGGTGCCTGGGTGGCTCAGTCGGTTAAGCATCTGACTTCGGCTCAGGTCATGATCTCACGGTTTGTGGGTTTGAGCCCCGTGTCGGGCTCTGTGCTGACAGCTAGCTCAGAGCCTGGAGCCTGTTTCGGATTCTGTGTCTCCGTCTCTCTCTGACCCTCCCCCACTCATGCTGTGTCTCTCTCTCTCTCTCAGAAATAAATAAAACATTAAAAAATTTTTTTCTTAAATTTTTTTAAGAAAGAAGATTTGGCCCATCTGGATTATACTAACCACGGCTAGAGTGAGAGAATCTCTGGGACTTGAGGTACATGGAGACCCCAAGTCATGCAGTCACCATGTCCACACCCACATTTCCAGTCTCAGTCTCTAGAATGTTCCTTCCTATCTTCCCCACACCTGGAGACAAACTCCTCCCCATTCCTTTCTTTCAAGCACCACAGTGATCATGTTCACTTTCTGCCTGGTGAGTAGGTCACCTAGATTCGCGGAGCTAGTCTGGGGGTCACAGCCAGTGCAACTTGTTCCTTGACTTCAGGTAAAAAGCTTTTGGCAGCAACATAATATAAATCTGCCACCATCAAACGAAGGGTTTGGCTGTGGTCTGAAATGTTCATTTCCTCTCAGACGTAATCACCCATCTTCTCCATCCATTATCCTCTTAATCATGTTTGTGATTCAGGTAGAAAATCTTCTGGTTTACCACCAGCATTCTTAAGGTTGAGGGCTTGGTTTATTCTTGAGTTAATGCTTGGCTCCACATGCTGAGGTTCTGGAACCTTCTCTGGCCTTCATACATAGCTATAGACCCATCCACCAATATATTAAAGACCAGCTCCTGAGAGCACTATATCCAATAAGGGTCCTGCTTGTATTACTGTGCTAGCCTCATGTGCTGGGGTAATGTCATTTTCTCGGTTTCAGCTTTGGCACTATTATCTCTCTTAAAATACCAAAAGCATTACTTCATTTCTGCAGTGAGAGTGTGGGGTACTTAACTATTTAACATTTTCAGTATCTATCCTATAAGTGGCTTACACCCAAACACTGTACACTGATTGCTTTTAAAATAGCAGAGTAGGGAAGGAGCCTCTTTCCACAACTGTTTAATCTTATGCCAATTGTATAACTTCTCTGGCATTAACTACCCCTCATGTAAACTGCATCAGGTGCTTCTTTTCATGTTTGTGATATCAACAAACAGAGTCAGCATTCTGTTTTAATTCTCTTTTGTTAGATGTTTCTAGACAAGCCCCTACTACACTTATTTCCTTTCCTCCTGCAGACAACTAGGGACTCTATTAGACAAAGTAGAAGCATTGATTAAAAATGAGAAAGGCACATCTTGACCAGTTCATTTTCTTTTTAATGTTTTTTATTACAGTTTTTTATTTTTTAAGGTTTTTGTTTAAATTCTCGTTTATTTACATACTGGACCAGTTCATCTCAGAAAACATCAGTAGCTAATAAAGGGATTTGAGATAATCAGCTGAAAACTATTAAAAATGATAAGAAAATCCAGTCAGCTTTTGAAGATAACACAAAAAGTAAAAACTTTCCTATATGTAAACCATAACCAATTAGAAAATTTAATGGGAGGAAAGATTCCATTTATAGTATCAACAATGAGAGCACCTGGGTGGCTCAGTTGGTTAAGTGTCCAACTCTTGGTTTCAGCTCAGGTCATGATCTCACAATTTGTGAGATCGAGCCCTGGGTCGGGCTCTGTGCTGACAGCACAGAGCCTGCTTGGGGTTTTTTCTCCCTCTCTCTCTGCCTCTCCCCTGCTCACACTCCCTCTTGCACGTTCTCTCTCAAAATAAATAAACATTAAAAAAATTAATATATATTTAAATTTATATATATATATATATAACATATATATAATACCAATACATTGGTGTATTATACCAATATAATATATATAATACCAACAATGACAAATGGGAGGAAGGAATATATTTAACAAAAAATATGCAGGGCTTAATTTTTAAAAACTTTAGAACTATTCTAAGTGATTTTAAAAAACACTCAAATAAGTGGGAAGACATACCTTATGAAAAGATAGAAATTTTCCTTAAATAAATCTATCAGTTTAACTTAATGTGATCCCAGTAAAAACTCAATAGGACTTTTGGCAGTTACAGGAGACTTAGATTAGCTATTCTAAGTTCTTAGTGAAAAACAACCATGTGACAGTTTTCAGGAAAATGTTAGGGTAATTAAAGAAGATTAGCTGAACAAGATATTACAGTGAATTATAAATACAGAAATCAAAACAATGTGGAAAACACAGAACATGGGGCAGAACAGAAAGAGACCCAAAACAAACTGAAATTTAAGACCCAAATACATATGTCAATTCTTAAAAACTAGACACCAGAGCAAATGCAAAATGATGATGATGGCTTTTGAAACCAGTGAAAGAAATCTGAATTATTCAATAAATAGAATTGGGACAACTGGCTTGCCATTTTGGGAGGAAGAAAACTAGAGTCTTCATTTCTCATACAACACACACACAGATTAAATGTAAAAACAAAACAAAACACTAAAGAAATTTGGAAAAAAAAAAAGCATTGAAAAATTATTTTGGAATGAAGACTTTTCCAGGTAAAGTACAAAACCCTGAAACCATAAAGGAAAAAACTAATATACATTACCCTTATACATAAAAAGTAAAAATTTCTATATAGCTCAAAATATTATATGCAAAAGCAAAGGCAAATCACAGATTGGGGAAAATATCTGCAATAATTGTGTGACCAAAAAAGGGCATATTTGCTTCACATATGAGAGCTCTTATGAATAAGAAGATGATTAACAACCCAAAAGAAAAATGAGCAATGATTATACATGGGCAATTTACAGAAAGAGAGAAAGAAATAGCAAATATATATGGAAAAGACTCTAGACCCCACTTAGGAAAGGAAATGACAATTAAAGCAACAGTAAGATTCCCTGCTAGACTGGTAAAGACAAAAAATGTTGCTAATATGTGATGTTGCCAAAGCAACGGAGAAGCAGGCACCACCACACACTACTAGTAGGATATGGGGGTACAGCTCCATTAGAAGTCTTTCCAAGTTAAAAGGGAACATACCCTGTAACTCATTTTACTCAGATGTAAAATGTCAGCAATTTTACATCTGGGAGTCTATTTACAAACACACCCACAGATTACACAATGCTGTGCATGTGAAGACACTCATTGCTGCATTGTTTGTTATAGTAAAGACTGGAAACAAGCTAAATATTCATTGGTAAGGAGCTAATGAAATAAAACTATACTTGTCCATTCAACGGAATACTATGGAGTTGTTAAAATGTTACATCAAATGTGTTAATCTGAAAAGATTATCAAGCTTCTGTATGCTTAAATTAAAAAGGTGGTGAATATGATACCTAGTTTGCTCCCATGTATGTTTTTAATAAAGAGAAAAACATGCATGTGCATATGTATATGAACTTAATCTTTTTCAAATGGGTTTCCCCCCAAAGTTAACATTTATTTCTGAAAAGTAGGATGAAAGGTCAAAAGCAAAAGAGATCTGCTTTTCATTTTCCCCTTTTTTATATAGTTTGGATGTTTTTATCATGTGCTTTTATTTTTATAATGTACATATTTACATGCTCAACATCAGTCATGACTATATATGCATTAAGTGATTTCTAAGTGTGATTTCAAGCATTGAATAGTCTTCCTCTGTGACATTTTATCTCTTGAGTATCTTGCCTAAATATCTCAGTCCTTTGGGAGAACCAACTCTTAGTTGGGATTTATAATGAGTAACCCTAACGTCTACAGTATTAGACACACCACTATAAGGAATGGTAAATCGGTGTCACTCGTGTGATTTACAATCAATCATTGTATCAATCGTGATGATACAATCAATCATCCTGGTTGATTGTAGTGGCTTGAAGGATTTCGAGTCCGTGTCCTGGGTCAGTGGAAAAGAAAGTTGAGATCGACTGAGAAGCTTTGTTCATGAAAAGGCTAAAAATAGAAGAGATGGTGGGCAGATGGGAATATTAACCCAGAGCTATGCCTTTGACAAGTCAGATCTGGCCTCACGAATGGAACTGGAAGCATGGTGAAGGAACAGGGCCAAATCTGAAAGCTGGAACTTTGGGTACTCCCTTAGCTGGGGGTAGGAAAGGTGCTTTCCTGGGGCTGACTCCTGCAGGAGTCTCGTACTAGTCTGAAAAATGAAAAAGGTTGACAGGTTCCAGGGTATATCTTTAATGCCACATGTAACAAACATCACGAGTGTAAATTATGTGTGAAATGAAGCTTTGAGCTGATGCTGTGAGAAATAAGTTATTTACAATCAGAGGGAAATTGAGTAATGGGGGAAAAGCAGCTCAGCAAAGATGTCAACCCCCTGAGTGTCCTTAGAATGACACTATTGTACTTGGTCTTCTGGGGAAGACTGGAAGAGAAAGCTACTTGTGGTTCTCTTCACTCCTCGAGTTCTCTCTTTCTCTCCAGAAGACTGTGCCATAAGGTTTATTTACACAGAGAAGGCATAGGTCCAAAAGGAACACAAAACACAGAAGGAATATCTGGCTAGTTCTGCCCTTAAGAAATTCAGTGAAAACTACTACATGGCAATGAGAAAGAATGAAATCTGGCCATTTGTAGCAACATGGGTGGAACTAGAGGGTGTTATGCTGAGCGAAATAAGTCAGGCAGAAAAGGACAAATACCATATGTTTGCACATATAGGAGGATTAGGAAGAACTTAACGGAGGACCGTCGGGGAGAAGAAGGGGAAAAATAGCTGGGGAGAGGGAGGGAGGCAAACCATGAGAGACTCTTGAATACCGAGAACAAGCTGAGGACTGATGGGGGTGGGGGGGAGGGGAAGGGGAGTGAAGGGCATGGAGGAGAGCACTTGTTGGGATGAGCACTGGGTGTTATATGTAAACCAACTTGACAATAAACTAAAAAAAAAAAAGAAATTCAATGAAAATCAGGGAGCCATCTGTGGAAAATAGGCGTTTCTCTTGGCCCTCTATTGCTATGAATTTCTTTTTATTGAAAACATTACTGAAATACATGACTATGTACCAGGCACTGGGTGTTAATGACTCTACCTGTAGTATCTCACTTAATCTGCACAAAAACCTTATTTCATAAATCTTAGGTTAAGAAATTTATCCAAAGTCACACAGCTTGTAACTAAGTCTGCCTGACTGGAGAGCCCATCTCCCTAGCCACTATGCTACCTGCCTCTTTCCTTCGGACCCTTATGAAGTTGTATTCATCTTCTCTGATAGCCTCCTTCAGTCTTTTCCAGACTTTACTCTTTTGTTCTTTGAGCAACATCCTCCAAAACTCACACTTTTTCCTCCTCCATTATTAGGCCTAGTCAAGAAAGTAGAGTCTATGCAATATATCAATGTATCCATTGACACCCTTTTTAAAGAAAGCTGTGTAGCAATAAATGTTAATATCTCACATAAGAATACTCTAACACAGCAATTCCACGTACAAGTGTTTGCAGAAAACAATGCACAAAGATGCCCAATTCATCATGATCAGTAAACACTTTATCCATACTATAAAAGTTGACAGATGCCCAACAATTGGGATTAAGCGTATTATGATACATGCAGACGCTAGAATTTTATGCTACCACTAAAAATGACCAGGTATATGTGTATCACAGAAAGATGTCAATGACATAGCACTGAGAAGAAAAACAGCAAGTTACAAAGACTGTGCAGAATACAATCCCGTTAATGTAAAAGTTGTGGGTTTGGGGCATGTTTGCATACGTAAAGAGCTATCTGGAAAGATGTTCTCCAAAATCCTAATAGTGCTCACTTCTGAGTCGTGAGTTTTGAGTAGCTTATCTTACCCTAGTATTTTTCTGTATTTTTCTAAATTGTGATGACTGTGTGCCATTTAAAAAATCAGAACAACAATGTAGACTATTTCCATCTGGGAGAGAAAAACACGTCAAGACAATGTACCACCCCTCAATGCTTGTACCACTGATGGTGGGTCCGTGTGGCTAAGTTTGGGAGGCATATGTGAAAGGAGGCCAGCTCCATACCAGACTTGGCATTTATAAAGAATTGCTGTTCAAATGAGATTACAGGTCTCAGGTCACAAATTGACGGTGCCCATTCAAACAGACGTCTTCACGAAGCTGTCCTCAGCAGCACCCAAACTTCCTTCTCTTGAAAAGAATGGGAAGGTCTCACCAAAAAGTCCTTTCCCAAACTGCTTGGGGATTTTCTTAGTTTCCTCTGTAGGACTCAGTCCAGCACCCTGTTTCCTAGGGGGCAGAGAGTGGTTCCACAGGACAAAGTCTCCTTCAGATAGTGGGATATTATGTAGAGAGCATCATTATGGGTCCATGTGGTAGCTTGGCTGGGGAGGGGGCAGTGGGCCTAACAATAATTATGGTCATATCCCCTTGTTTATAGAATCACAGAATTAAACGAAAACTCAGAGATGCTGTAAATCAACCTGCCACGTAACCAATGGGGATACGAGGTCTTTCTCAAGGACACCCAAACCCCCAAACCTCTTGCCTGCTCACCATTCGCTTTTGATTTACATGTACCACTTTGTTGAATAGGACTTTATTATGCAGAAGGTGTTGCTTTTACATGTCCTTTTGCAAAGGGTAAGCCAAGATGTAAACCATTAACCAGAAGGCCTGAAGGACCTGGCAGTCTTTAGCAATATAACCCAAGCATATGCAGCAAGAGATGAGAAAGAGTCCCAGGTTGAGAAGGACTGAAGTTTAAATGTTCTTTTATGTTAAAAAGGTCTTAAAGTTGTAATACAAAATGAAAAGGACAGTAATACACTGGGGAAAAATACTTGCATCAAATTAAATAAATGCAGATTTCATATTTATACCATAGAAAGAACATCCTTTTTTAAGAAAAACATCAAGACTCCAATAGGTAAGTGGGCAGAAGCTATGAACAGAAAACTTGTAACATTTTTCCTACCAAAATGAAAATAACCCAATTTTCTATTCTGGTTGTGAAAAAAGATACACTCTAAGGGCTTCTCAGCCTCAGCACTATTGACATTTTGAATTGCATAATTCTATGTTGGGGGAGGGGTGTCCCGTGCACTGTAAAATATAAAATCTAACCCCTACATTCTAGTAGTAGCACCCCACGCCCTACCTGTGACTATGAAAAATGTTTCCAGACCTTGTCCAATGTCCCCTGGGGGGCAGAATTGTCCCTGGTTGAGAATGCTGTTCTAGGGAACAGACACATAGAAAATTCTTCCTCCTTAGTTATCAAAAACTTGTCACATTACAGTGAAATTAAGAAACCTTCAAGAGGCTAATTGGCAAAATAAACTATTTAAAATTAGTTTAAATTGGCATTAGGCAATTTAATGTCTAAATGCCAATGGAGTTGTGATGAAATTGACACATGTGTTCACTGCCGGTGGCATTGTATATTTTACACAGCCCTTTTACTGCAACGCAATCGTGAACTGGAAGACTGGTTGTGCCCTTTGCCCTGCTGATCTCATTCCTACAAATTTATCCTAGGACATAACTGAACAAAAGCCAGTATGCATCAAGAAGTTCACTGGAGTGTTACTTAAAATAGCAACATTTTGATAGCAACCAAAATGTCCAATGTTAAAAAACCATTTTGGGTAAATTGTGGATCTTCCATTTGATGACATGGCCAATAAAAATGATAATTATGGTGATTATGTAGAGGTGACAAAGTTAAGACAAGGCAAAACATGAATTGTATTATGTACAATGACTGAGATTTTATAAAAATGAGTGTGTTTCTTAAAAAGGACAAGATGGTGACATGTGCAAATGGAAACAGTTGTGTTAAGAGTACTAGCATCATGGGGCGCCTGGGTGGCTTAGTCGGTTAGGCGTCCGACTTTCGCTTAGGTCATGATCTCGCGGTTCGTGGGTTCGAGCCCCGCGTCGGGCTCTGTGCTGACTGCCAGCTCGGAGCCTGGATTCTGTTTCAGTCTGTGACTCCCTCTCTCTCTGGCCCTCCCCTGCTCACGCTGTCTCTCTCTCCCTCCTAGAAATAAATAAAAATATTAAAAAAAAAAAGAGTACTAGGATCATGGGTGGGTAGGATTTTTAAAAAATATTTTAAATGTAGTTATACTGCATATTTTTTTTAAAAAAACATAAGAAAATGGTCAAATGGAGATCTGAGTGAACTCCGGAGGAAAGTGAGGACAAGGACAGAGATGATATCATTGAGCTAGAATTTGGGGGTCAAGTTTTAGTAAATCTTTTCATTTATCCTCCAAATGGGAACACTTTTAGAAGCGGAAAGAGCATGAGTAAGAATTATACCAGGACAACAGGTATGTGCTGGAACTGTCCCAGTACACGTCTTGTCACCCTTGATTTAAGGAAACCAAGGAAGGTGACCTGGGGCTCTTATAAAAATTCAAAAGTAAGATAAAGTTCAGAGCCACGCAGAGTGGACTAGATTCCTAAGGCCAAAATGCAATTTCCTGCAATGGAGGATCCTCTAACCAAAGTATTTTCTGGGTACTCGGCTGGTAAGAGAACATGCCTTGCTGCTAAAGGGGTGGAGTGGTGCAGAATATTATAAAAGCAAAGGCCATATTCCCAGTGCTAGATCCAATGTTAGCAGAAATGACTCATCTGCTCAACGAGTATGTATTAGCATCCTAGGTGCCAGGTATGGCTTGTTCTAGGCATTGAGAAAACAGCAGGGACAAGACAGAGTCCCTGATTTCATGGACCTTGCCTTCAACTATAAGTCACACTAGAAAACAGACAAATAGGGGGCGTGGGGTGGCTCAGTCGGTTAAGCATCTGACTTTGGCTCAGGTCATGATCTTATCACTGATGAGTTCAAGCCCCATGTCGGGCTCTGTGCTGACAGCTCAGAACCTAGAGCCTGCTTCCAATTCTGTCTCCCTCTCTCTCTGCCCCTCTCCCACCCACACTCTCTTTCTCTCAAAAAAACATAAAAGTTAAAAAAATAATAATAATAAAAGAAAACAGGCAAATAAATGAATGGGCCCATCACCTAAAGTGAAGCGTACTTCAGTGAAAAGCAAATAGTGCAATGTTGAATGTAACTAAGGGACAGATGGAGTGGGGACAGTGAGCAAGGAAGGTCTGTCTGAAGCCCTGACAGGTAGTGGTCACAGAAGGAGACCAGGAGGATCTGAGGAAAGGGTGCTCAAGCAGAACCTTGAGGCCAAACTGTGTGGCCTGTCAAGGGTCGGAAAGATGCCTTGTGGGACCGAGCCTCTGAGACAGTGAGAAGAAACTCGGGAAGGAGCACTCTGCAGGGAGCAGGAGTCAGATGGGGGTGGGAAGGGGTAGGAGCAGGGACCAGGGTGGGGGGAGTCAACAAAACTAACTCAGATCTGCCTGGAGGATATATCTGAACCTAAATTCTGACCTACGAAATGGGAAGAAATAGCGCCTCCCTGGGCTTTTCGACAGTTAAATGGCAGAGCAAATATAAAAGCAGAATGATATTACATTTGTTCTGTTTTGTTTTGCATTGAGGAGAAGGTTATGTTTGTTCATTTGTTTAATGCAGAGTGCTTGGCATTTTCCTACAAATCAATCAGATGAAGATATCAGATGTATTATTATGTATGAAAACATATATAATTATACTTTCCAGTTTATAAAAATTTAAAAGCATTGGCCTAGCTTTTCGAGTCTCCTTCATTTGGTATGGATGGGGAAAGTCAAGTTCCAGCTGCAGAAATTATAGGCAGAGTTTCTAAAATGGTGTTCATTCTGCTACTCCCACTCATAGGTTCAGATTGTGGAACCAAAGTGTTGCTAAGTAGGGATTTGACCTGGGCTTTTAAAAAAAAAAGTAAATCTCTTCCAGTCATTTGTAACTATCCTATTTATAAAGTAAAAGCTATAAAAGCTATTAAATGCTTGGTTAAACACTCCCTTGGAGATGTCATGAACATTACAAATTTACTTACTAGACTCCTCATCAGCAGGGTTTGGTAAATTATTACAGAGTTCGAGTTGGCAGTCAAGCAACATGATTTTATTGAACACTTACTATGTGCCGGGCACTGTCCTAGTCAACGATGGCAAAGCCGTGAAGGCGGGGATAGACCCTCATGGAACTCAACTATCTAAAGGGTAACTGGTTTAATCAAGTTATCATTAACGAGATTCGAATAGATGTCCTACCTCTGGCTCTTCCATCATAAAAATGAACTGTTCCGGGCTACTTGAAATTGTTCTCACCAAATATAACGGCAATGGGCTAGTAAGGCCTTGTCTTAAATAGGCATTTACTTTCAGAAAATACTTTTGACTTAGAAACACTCTCCCATCTCTCTAAAGTTATTTGTATTATGCTGCTTATACTATATATTATAAAATAAAAATATGTAATAAAAATATAAGTATATAAAATACATTTTAATAAAATTAAACACTGCCTATATTTATATTCTTACTTTTTTTTAATGTTTATTTATTTTTGAGGCAGAGAAAGACAGAACTTATGGCGGGAAGGAGCAGAGAGAGAGGGAGACACAGAATTTGAAGCAGGCTCCAGGCTCCGAGCTGTTAGCACAGAGCCCGACACTGGGCATGAACCCACGAACCATGAGATCATGACCTGAGCCAAAGTCAGAGGCTTAAGTGACTGAGCCACCCAAGTGCCCCTAATGTTACATTTAAAAAGAGAGGAATTAGCTATGAGCATGATTCCCAAGCTAATTGCTCATTAAGCTCCTCTGGGAAGCATTAAAATTTTTTTTCTTCATGTTTATTTATTTTTGAAGGAGAGAGAGACAGAGCATGGGTGGGGGAAGAGCAGAGAGAGAGGGAGACACAGAATCCGAAGCAGGCTCCAGGGTCTGAGCTAGTTATCAGCACAGAGGCCGACACAGGGTTCGAACCCACAAACTGTGAGGCTCATGACCTGAGCCGAAGTCAGACGCTCAACTGACTGAGCCACCCAGGAGCCCCTGGGAAGCACTTTTTAAGTTTATTTATTTTGGGAGAGACAGAGAGAGTGCAAGTGGGGGAGGGGCAGAGAGAGAGGGAAAGAGAATCCCAAGCAGTCTTCACGCGGTTAGTGTGCAGAGCCCAATGCATGGCTGGAACCCACAAAACGGAGTTTCATGACCTAAGCTGAAATCAAGAGTCAGATGCTTAACCGACTGAGCCACCCAGGTGCCCCTGGGAAGCATTTTTAAAAGTCTTGATGCCTGAGACCCACTCCAGGACAATCCAATTGGAATCTCTCACAGGAGTGAGAGATTTTTTTTTCAAACCATTAACATCTTACTTGACAAAACCAACAACTGGGACATTTCTAGAGCTTATAGTATATTTGATATAAAAATAGGGAGTTCTCCAAAATATGTGTTAAAAATACAAAGTTTATGGATCTAAGGTACGCAGAAAATTTGTTTTACATTTCAGTCACCCAAAACAATAGCTTGTGGTCTCCTCCAGTTGCACACAGTGGGAGAGTTCTATGCCAGGAAAGGCCAGATCCGACGGCTACAGAACCAATGAGGACAGGCTGAGGGTGTCCTAAATGATGAATTTGAAACTGGCTTGTCATTTTACCAGGATAACCAGTGGTTGCAAACAAATTCTCATTAACCGTAGACCACCTGAATAAGCAGGCTTGATCCATGTGGACAGGTCTCTTATCTTGAGGATAACTGGATCGAGTAATATCCCAAATTAACCAATCATTTCCTGCGACAGCTCCAACTTTGAAGGTGTTTTTTAAGCACCAGTGGGCTGACATTAATGGCATCTGTTCTGATTCAAGAGATAAAATAGCCTGTTGAGCCAAAAGATCATAAAACCAGATTGTTCCATTCTTCTCTGCAACCATCGGCTTAAATGATTTTCTGACGCTCTTCGGGTGACCTCAGTATGCAGCCAGGGGTGAGAACTGGGGAGCAGTGACATTTGAGGCCTGTCAGGTGCATGAGGTAGAATGTGTGGAGTGAGTTTGGTACAGTTGTGGGAGGTTTCTATCCAGACACTGTCCCAGAGGCCAGGCAGGTTTCAAAAAAAGGAAAAAAAATTTAAACCTTTGTGTTCATGGTAATTAGTGGTTGGTTGTTTTTTGGAATTGGGCTTGCTAGTGATAAACTTTCTGACTCTAGATACCAGTCAGGATTGCATTTTGCTACAAGTAATAGAAGGGGTCCTATCACAAGGAATGTGAAGTGGACAGACTAGGGCTAGTGCAGCAATGTTATCAAAGACCCGAACTACTTCTCTCCCTGTGCAGGCATGTTCAGTATGTGGCTTTCATCCTCAAGGCTGCAAGATAGCTGCTGGACCTCCAGGCATCAATCTGTGTTGAGGGAGGGTGGCTTTTGTTCTGGTGAGGGTTTGCTTTTTCAATCAGAAAGGGAAGCTCCACCCCCAGAATCTACTTACACCTTATTGGTCAGACTCTGTCATGTGGTCATGCCTAGCTGCAAGGGAAGCTGAGCATTTGGTGAATTCTTTTTCTAGCCTCTCTAGAGGAAAGCAAGGGGGAGTTTAGGATGCCAAGAAAGTTAAAATTTCTCCAGAATCAGACATTGTACATTATTCAGTGCAAGGACCTGTGGTTTAGTGATTCCTCTTTTCTCTTCATTGGGTGAGGAACAGAAGTTGGGGCTACTTTCCCCAGATTGGCCACAGGGGTAGGCACACATCCTACCGTGGCTTTGGAAATGTCCTACCTGTCAGTTCGCAGACTTCTCCAGCAATGGTGGGCTCCACCCTGTATCTGCTTTTGGTGGACAGGGATTGGTAACTGTAGGAAACTGAACATAATTGGGTGTGAGAGATGAACTTCACACACTAATCTCATGCTTCAGTGTAGGTGAGGGCTAAAAGGTCACTCAATCAATAAACGAATACATGTTCTGTTGAGGAGGAACACACAGGGACTATTTTCACTCTTCTGGAAATTGTGATTAGAAAATTCAAGGAGAAGGTCAAGGCACTGAACCAGTAAACCAGAGCTGGCAGGAAGGACAGTGCCCTGCTTAGAATGCCTGGAGAGTCCCTGCCAAAGCCTTGGGCCAGAGCCTGTCCTTGGCCTTGGTCCTAACTGGCTTCCCTGCGGGTAAGGGAACTGCCTGGGGATTCCCCATCATTCAAGAGCTCTTTGAGTGACCCCCTTTCAGCCCCTCCAGTAGGGAATTTCCCAGAATGTTCCCACACCCCCACGAAGCCTCTTCACTAACCACCCCCGAGCTGCTTGTAGTTCATGATAGGGTTGGCATCAAGCAGCTTCACAGGTGAGGGTGAATTGTAAGCACTATCGCCTGGACTTGCAAGGAGTGGGAAAAGAGGCAAGATGAAATTGGAAAACCAACAGGGCTGAGGCCTCACGGGATAATTACCAAACATTATAAGATTTAAACAGATGTCAGAAGCAAGAGAAAATGGTGGGCACAGACTCTGAAGCCAGATTGCCTCATTCAAGTCCTGCTGCTACAACTTACAAGCTGTGTGACCTTGAACAGGCTACTTAACTTCTCTGTTACCTTAGGTTGTCCTCTTCTGTAAAATGTGTGTAATAACATTATCTACCATATAGGGTTGTGGCAAAGATTAAATATAGTAGTAACTAAAGTTCTTTAAAAAGTGATTGATACGTGGTACCATTCAATAAATAAATAAAATAAATGTTAGTTATTAAGTCAAGCTAGATTATTCTTTTAAAAATTTGATTTCCACTAATTTTTCTCCTATAAATTGTCTACATCCCTGTGCCGCCAACAACTTCTCCCTGACACTCACACACACCCCTTCCCGACAAGTAGGGGTTGGAGGTTCATACACTCAGGTAGTCAGTTCAGAGGCTGAAATATTCGAGAGTGGAAGAGGGCTTGGAGATCTTCTAAGCTAAGGGTTCCTTCTAATGGTTGTCCGTGTTCACTGCACATTAGAATCCCCTGGGGAACCTTTAACAACCCAGTGCCCAGGCGGCACCAGAGACTGCTTAAATCAGAACCAGGCACCAGTATTGGTAAAGCTCCCCTGGGGATCCCACTGATCTCCATGTGTGGCCAAGGCTGAGAATCAACGCTGTGGCCCAGTCTTCCCCTTCCAACAGGAACTGGGGCTCAGAGAGGGAAAAGCGAGTCATGGGGCTCACCCAGCCAGGACCCCGGTCCCAGTCACTGCTGATGGAGCCCACTGTTGTTGTGTGTTCTGGACCTCACTCTGTGGAGGAAGATCTGGCCTTGAGTGAGCCCTCTAAAAGAGTGCCTGGAATGGAATACTAATGAGAAAGAATGAAATCTGGCCATGTGCAGCAACATGGATGGACCTTGAGGGGGTTATGCTTAGCAAAGTAAGTCAGGCAGAGAAGGACAAATACCCTGTGTTTGCACGTATAGGAGGATTAGGAGGAACTTAACTGAGGACCATGGGGGAGAAGAAGGCGGGAAATGGTGGGGGAAAGGGAGAGAGGCAAACCATGAGAGACTCTTGAATACTGAGAACAAACTGAGGACTGATGGGTGTGGGGGTGAGGGGGGAGATGGGCATGGGGGAGGGCACTTGTGGGGATGAGCACTGGGTGTTATATGGAAACCAACTTGACAATAAACTATTTGTAAAAAATAAATAAATAAATAAATAAATGAAAAGTAAAAGAGTGGCCGGACAGATGATTCCCTCCCAACACTGGGCAGGAGGCCGATGAACAGCTCTGTGGTTGGAAAGTGTGACTGACTCGGGCTTCCAATGTGGTGTCCAAAGATCACCAAAATCAAGACCTCATGTTCTCTTGGGAGACTGTAGGGCAGTTGAAGACTTCTTAGTGATCGCCAAAGGCCTTTGGTCACTTAAGTTACCAGTCTTCTTGGGGGAAGCATCAGGTGCTGGAAGAAGAATGGGGCTGAGGAAGGACAGCTCAGCTCTGCCCCTGTGTGGTTGTCGGGCTCTGGGCGCATCGCACCAGTGTCTGAACCTCTGAGGAAATAAATGTCGAGGCAAATTCCAAAGCCCTTCCTCCTAGCGGCTGCCGCCACCAGCCTGTAATCGTTCTGAGGGGGTATTTGGGGTAGCTCTGTCCCAGGGTCTCAGTTGGCCTCATCTGAAAAGTAGGAATAATGGAAACAGCTGGCCTCAGCATGTCCGTCTCGGGGTTGCGTGAGGAGCCTGAAGGCTCTAAGTGAATTCCAAAAAGCGGAAAGCGGGTTACAGGGGAGCCCCGATGCCAGCTCACTCTCCCTGATTGCAGCAGAGGACGTGTGTGTGAGAGGCCAACATTTTCTTCCCAAATATGCCCCTCCCCTCCCCCCTCGCCAGGTGCTAGATTTCTAGCTGCCACTGGAAGTTAAGGGAAGTCAGGGGACATGGGCATTGTACCTCCCAGTTAACAGCCTTTGCCAGTCGTCCAGGTGTGAGTCCCTTCCAGGCCATGACTGCCCCAGGGAGGGTCAGAGTGGACTGAGCAATAGCAGGTGGGGACATGTTGGGAGGAGGCCCCAGATCAGCCACTTCCTTCTACAAGGGAAGTCAAACTCTTCCTCTTGCCGGTGTCTGGCTGGCTGCGTGGCCCCTGGGCTGGCAGCGCTGGCTTCTCTGGGGCCCTAGCAGGAAGCAGCCTTGCTTCCCAAGGTAACAATGAGTTTCTTGTCACAACGGTTTGTTTTATGGTTAGAGGCAGCCGCTGCTGTGAAGCCCCATCCTAGAGCTCTGGGATCTGCAAGGCAGGGGGGCAGGGAGAGAAAACTCTAGCGCTCAGCAGGGCTTGCTGGGGAGGAAGAGCCTGCTGTCACTTCCCGAAAGCTGGGCCTGCCTCTAGGCGGGGAGAAGGTCAGAGCGCGGTTGGTCCCTGCGGCCCGCCTACCCTACCCCTCCCTTCTGCCTCGGGGTTTGCCCAGGCTCTTCAGAGCACAGAGTTTACAGTAAACGTTGTCACCAGTGGAAACTCTCAGAGGGGGCGAGGAAAAGGGCTAGAGGAAGGGGCCAGGACTCCCGGCCCCCAGTTCCCGTCTTACCAACCACCCCCCTCCCAGTCTCATGTGTTGCTTTCTCTTACCTTTCGGTAAAGAGGGGATGCCCTGCCTCTGGGACGTGCCTGGAAACAACCAAATGGTAAGATAAGCGAGAGCCAGCCGTCCCTTGCATTAGAAGCCGGTGCCTCTGATGCCACCATCATGGGTCTGAGGAGCCCACCCACCCCCACCCCATTTTAGAGATAGGAGTTTCCTTTGTACTGACCGAGGCACATTTTCTAGCTCAAAGCCGCATACAGGAAATGCCAGGCTGGGCCGGGCTTGCTTACATCTGTCCTTCACAAACGGATGGAAGCTGGCTTGATGGGTAGGGCCAGTCATACACCCCTCTACCACTTAAAAAAGAAACCCCGGGCTCATGGAGGAAGGCCGTTGGCAGCATACCTAGCTCTCATTGCAGCTCATGCTCCTGATGGGTTATGTGGGTGTCTTTTACCTGGCAGATTAGCTTATAGCTGCCCACTGCCCACCATACTTGTGAGTCAACTTCTAGGCCAGCCATCTGCTGGCTGATGTCCTCAGCCAGTCAATCAACAAGACATTTGAGTTCAGAGTATATGTCAGGCACTTAAAAATTAGATGCTTCATTAGTGCTTGAGGAACTAAAACAAATCCAATATTGTATTTAACTCCTGTTTGCAAACTTGCCTGATCATCAGAATGACCAAGAGCACTTGTTAAAAATTCAGTGAGGGGCGCCTGGGTGGCCCAGTCGGTTGAGCGTTCGACTTCGGCTCGGGTCAAGATCTCCTGGTTCGTGGGTTCGAGCCCTGCGTCGGGCTCTGTGCTGATGGCCAGCTCAGAGCCTGGAGCCTGTTTCAGATTCTGTATCTCTCTCTCTCTCTGACCCTCCCCTGCTCATGCTGTCTCTCTCTCTCTCTCTCTCAGAAATAAATAAAACAGTAAAAAAAAATTCAGTGTATTCCTGGGGTGCCCAGGTGGCTCAGCTGGTTAAGCACCCAACTTTGGCTCAGGTCAGGATCTTGAGGTTCATGAGTTCCAGCCCCACATCAGGCTCTGTGCTGACAGCTCAGAGCCTGGAGCTTGCTTTGGATTCTGGGTCTCCCTCTCTCTCAATCCCTCTCCCATGCATGCTCTGTTTTTCTCTCTCTCTCAAAAATAAATAAATAAACATTTAAAAAATTCAGTGAATTCCAACAATTCACCCCAAATCCCAAACCCATTCAGTTCAAATCTCTAGATTTCAAGAAGAGCCTGAAACTGTCACAAGCCTTTCTAATTCTAATGCTATGGCAAGCTTGGGAAACGCTGACCTATATCAAACAGAACTAGAAAAATTAAGATCCAGATGCCAGCTATTAGGTTGCTTTTTGAACCGAAATGTAGTTTATTTGCATCTGCAGTGACATTTTCCCTTCTTCTGTGGCACCAATGATTATATTAGTCAACTTGCTTGATTGACTCAAGGAATGTGAACCTGAAAATCACACTGGAAATGCAATTCCCCGGGGTAGCATTGTTTTCCAGTAAATGCTAATTAGCAGAGTGGAATTGTTGATTAATTAATGATGTGATCAGTAATCAGTGCTCTTGACCCAGCGTTTGCCTGATGAGCGTGTATCTATCTGATGGTGCTCCTAAGCAACAGGGGAAAGGTGTTTCTGGAAAAAAGCTTGCACACATGGGTGGGACACACCCAGAGGGCTGTAAACCAGGCTCTTGGGTGAGCAGAATGGAGTAGAATCAAACGCTCTGGTGGATTTTGACCATTTGATACTTGTAAAAACCCTAGATGTTCTAGATTCTAGAATGTTCTAGAATCTGTATAAGCAGACAATTAACCACGGACTCTGGAAGACTAAAAGTAGATGCAGGGAGCACCAGGAGAACTCGTGGTAGAATGTAGAGAGGAGAAGAGTGAAATCAGAATAAGCTGTTCTCACCTACTCTCTTCCATTTCTTTTTTTTTTTTTAATTTTTTTTTTTAACATTTTATTTATTTCTAGGAGAGAGAGAGAGACAGCGTGAGCAGGGGAGGGCCAGAGAGAGAGGGAGTCACAGACTGAAACAGGCTCCAGGCTCCGAGCTGGCAGTCAGCACAGAGCCCGACGCAGGGCTCGAACCCACGAACCGCGAGATCATGACCTAAGCGAAAGTCGGACGCTTAACCGACTAAGCCACCCAGGCGCCCCTACTCTCTTCCATTTCTTCAGGCTCTAACCTGCTAACTAGTTTCCCTTCACATACACTTGCCACTCTCAACCTACATACATACTCACAGAGACCCATGTACACACGCACACGCACACGCACAAAGGAGCATACTCACACCCATTTCTGTGTGTACCTCTGTTAGGTGGGACCATATGGAACCTCCATCTTTATAGGTCAAAACAGACAAATACCAGCAATTTCATAGGATCGACCTAGTATCTATGCACACACTTGCGTACAGAGATGCACCCACACTCACATATGACCACATGCAAATACATGTGCACATGTGCACACACGCACACACGTGTGCAGAAAAATTCACCGATGCCCATCCCCATGGCTTTGCTGGTGAGAACCTTATCTGGACTCCTCCCGTACCCCCTCCTCCGATCCTGTGCTTTCCTTGACACTAATCTCAGATGCTGACCTTTCTCCTCACAGGAGAGTGAAGACCTGGAGAAACAGAACGCGGCTCTGCGCAAGGAGATTAAGCAGCTCACAGAAGAGATGAAGTATTTCACGTCGGTGCTGAGCAGCCACGAGCCCCTGTGCTCAGTGCTGGCGGCCAGCACGCCTTCGCCCCCCGACGTGGTGTACAGCACCCATGCCTTCCACCAGCCTCATGTCAGCTCGCCTCGCTTCCAGCCCTGAGTTTCGAGAGGTGGTGGGGGGCAGATGGAGCCCCCCGCCCCCAGCTGGCCTGGCAGGCCTCAGGAGGGGTACACAGACTGTGGCCAGGCTGCCCTTGCCCCTCAGGGCATTCTCTCCTTCAGAGACCTGGAGGCAGAGGCCTGGACAAGGATTGAGCACAAGACTGTACCGGCTGAGAGGGTGTGAGGTCACCCGAAGCATGGCCGCCTGTCAGCATGTGCTGGGCCCCCATGTGTACAGGAGGCCCAATCCAGAGTTAAATCCGACATGATGCCCAAGTCCCATGGCACAGAGGGAGGAGGGCAGAGCAGGGTATGGTTATTTTTCTAAATAAATTTCTTAAAAGAAACCAGTTTAGCAAGCAATTCTCTTTCTTTTACACAGTCCCTTGAAAGTCTGGGTTCTGTGTGGTGGGGGCCTTCTTTTGTTTTTGGTCTCAAGAGTCCTTAAAGTTCTGGCGACCCTGCTAATCCTTCTTCTTGTCCATGGTTTGGAAGAAAACACCCTACTTGGGAAGCTGGGTGTTTTTGATGTTTTATTTTTTTAATGTTTATATTAGAGACAGAGTGTGAGTGGGGGAGGAGCAGAGAGAGGGAGACACAGAACTCGAAGCAGGCTCCAGACTCCGAGCTGTCAGCATAGAGCCCGACATGGGGCTCGAACCGATGAACCGTGAGATCATGACCTGAGCAGGAGTCGGGCACTCAACCCACCGAGCCACCCAGGAGCCCCGAGCTGGGTTTTTTCAAAGCATCTTCAATCCTCCCTGTAGGTGTCTTCTTGGTTTCCCTCCCCCAGTCACCTCACCATGACCTTCCCACCTTCCATTCCTCACTGCCTCACCTTCCTGGATTGTCAGCGGGCCATTCTCCAGACAATGGAGAAAGACCGTGCAAGGTGCCATTCAGAGGAATGGTCATTCAGGCTGATACTATCACCTCTACGACTACACTTCCTCTGCTCCTCGCAGCCAGCCAGCCTTGGGTGGCGCTGCATGCCAGGCCCCATGCAAGGTGTTCTAGTAACTCAAGGACAACAGGGAAAGTGCTGCCTCATGCTCTCAAGGGGCAGCACGTGGCTTAGGTCCATGGGGAACTTCCTGCAAATGGACCTACACATTCTGTTAAAGACTCTATCTCCCTTGAGAAGCTGCGATAAAGCACACATAGCTTTGCCTGTCTCCATTGGGCTCCACAGGCTGCCATTTTGAGCACAGTTTGAGGGGCAGTAGTGCCTCATTGACATAGAGTTGTCCTCAGGTCTTCAAACCTACTGGTTTTGGGAGAGCCTGAAACCAGCATATTCTGGTTCCCCTGCTCTCATAGGTCCCTAGGTGGAGTGCCCTCTGGCCTGCACGCTGCAGCCCCACCCCACCGTGGGGACTCCCCACACATGCAGCCTCTGTTGAGTCAGTTGGAGGCAGTGGTGACAGGGATTGCCGTGGGGGGTGTCTGGTTCAGCCCCTTCCACAGCCATCTCAAATTCACCTCTTGGGCCTTCAGAGGGATTACCACTGCCCATGGTCTCCCTGTTGGCACTCATCTTGGGATGTGGTGACCCCAGGGAAACAGAGGAGCAGCTCCTCCTCAGCCTGCTGGCCCACAGCTCTGGCCGGTTTGATGCAAGTTCTCAGCGCTGGGCCTCCCCCGCCCGTCTCTCCTTCCCGCTGGGGTCATGCTGGTGTGGGGCTACGGTGACTGCCGAGCTCTGCAGAGGGCTGGGAAAGCAGCATCCCAGCACATGGTCACCTGACCTTCTCGGGGCCTCTCTGTGGGAGGAATCTAACCCAAGGGCCTCTGAAGCTACATTGCCACTATCGGGCCCCTCCACCCTGAAGCCAATGCCCGCGGATGCCCAGAGTATGGGAACTGCACTCACAGCCTGCCTGGCGGCAGCTCAGAAGACCTTCCCCAGCTCTTAGCAGAATCTAACATTTTAATCTTTGGTCTCCTAACAAAACTTGGTAAATGGGGCTTCCTCTTCCTACATGGACTCAGTGTGGGCTAGAGGTTATGTGATGAGGGGCTGGGGCAACGAGGATTCGTCTCATCAGTTTCCTCTCGGCCTGGGCAGAGCGAAGAAGCCAGCGGTTACTCCAGACATTACATGCATCGTATAGGATTCATTTTTCTTTCACATTCTTAGGAAGCAGAACTATAGGCCCTGCCTGCTTTACGGCCAGCTCCACCAAGGCCTGGCCTCTCATGGGAGGTTGGGGCAGGCTTCCTTCCAATCAGAGACTTTCCTCCCCACCCTGCCCCCTCTCTAGCACTGTGATTTTCCCCCAGAAACCCCCACAGAAAGCACATGACCTGTGCTGAACATCTACTGACTGACATTCAGGGCCCGAACCAGAAAATGCAGAGCTCACGTGCACAGTTCCCATCTCTGGACGAAGATGGCTCTTCCTCTTTCATTCTGCACTTTCTAATGACCCCAGGCAGTTCCGCTTCTCCTTTCTAATCAGTCTGGTCAAGAAAGCATCAGGCTGAGAGCCTAGGGTGAGTGCTAGTGCTGACTCCATCTCCGCATAGGAAACCCGGAGGAGCAGCTGTGAATAAATTCCGACTCGCAGAGCTCCCACCATGGATCCCACCCGCCAGCTCTGCTCCAGCCTCCTATGCATGATAGGGGTTGCTGCCTCCAGCTAGTGGGCCACAGACACATGCTCAAATACCGCCATGGCTCAGGCAGGCAATGCAGATGCATGGGCTCAGCACCCATAGGGCAGTTGGGAGTGGCGGGGAGTGTGGCAGGGAGTGCTTGTCCATCTAAAGTGGGCAGCCTGCTGACACGTGCAAGTTCAGGCGAGTTCAGTGTTGCTATATCTTGCAATGTGTCAAGAAAAGCCCAAATCAGAATTTATCCATGAAATCTCCCAATTTTCTTCTTCTTCTTCTTTTAATGCTTATTTATTTTTGAGAGAGAGAGAGAGCACAAGCAGCGGGAGAGCAAAGAGAGAGGGGGACAGAGGAGCCAAAGCAGGCTCTGCGCTTGACATCAGAGACCCTGATGCGGGGCTCGAACTCGAGAACCGTGAGATCATGACCTGAGCCGAAGTGGGATGCTTAACCAACTGAGCCACCCAGGTGCCCCGAAACCTCTCAATTTTCAAAACGCTCTGCAGACCAAACAAAATATGTTTGTGGAGTGGGCTGGCTCCTAGTATTTGCAGGGCCCAGGGCAAAAATACAAACAGAGGCCACATAGCGTATGTCTAAGTGTTTACACCTTATAAATCTAGCTTACAAAATATATTAACTATGGCAAGCAAAATATGTTCTCTTCTCCTACAAATATATCTGTATCACAACCGGAAAGGCAAGGTTTGAATTTAGAATTCTTGGGATGCTTCAGGATGTTGTATTAGCATAAGGTAGCAAAGGAACAAACAGCCCCAAGACTGCAGCCTCTCCTCTTCCTGTCCCTCCCCCCGCACCCCCTTAGCAGCCTCACGCTCATGTTGGCGCACCTACCAACCTGCGAGACTCGGTTCCACCCACACCCCTCTCCCTTGGGAGATAGCCATCCCTTGGCCATCCCTAGGGTCCAAGAGGGCATTTACCAGTGGTGTGGTCTGCCCTGAAGAAGTATCTGGAGAGAGGGCCACAGCTCCTGGAAGCCAGCTTAGGGCCACTCAGGTAGGGGATTCTGGTGTCCTGGGCATAGTTTAAAAGGAGACAGAGGGCCTTAGGTAGGCATGACCCCATGGGTCTAAGAACTCTTTGCCCCATGAGAAAGAGACTAGCTGGAGGCCCAGTGTCAGTTCCTGATAGTCCAGAATTAGGGACCTCTTCTGCCCGGGTCTGTGGGGGGTTTCTCAGATGGCACTGGAGAGGTTTGCCAGCTGTAACTCTGCTCTTGACCAATGAGGTCTCCCTGGAAAGTCCAGGCTAAGGGAAGGCTCCGTGCAGCAAGAAATGGGCACATGACAGCAGCATCATTGTCTGTGACTTTGACATGCGCGTTCCCGGGGAACATTTATTTCCCCACCTGCCACCCTCTGTGTTTGTCTCTTACTAGCAGTGTTACTCCCTGAGTTAGAGTCAACACAAATTACAGTAAAGCCAGATTTTTAGTCTTCGAGTTCAGAAGTGTGGGTGGGGAGAGAAAGGGAGGCAAAGTCAACTCAAAGGTCATGGGGTTGCCATCTGCTGGACCCAAACTTACCAGCAGTGTTTATTAATACCTCCAACCAAGGTCCCAGAGTGGCTGCAGCTTTACAGTAAAGGAGGTGAGCCAGCTGCATGTCCCACTTGTTTTCAGGACAGACATGCTCTTCGTCTGTGCCCCACCCCCAGCCTCTTTCCCCCTCACAGGTTTCAGTGCCTCAAATTCCCACTGGGCAGGAATTCCAAGGGAGGAAAAGGGCTAGTGAATTAAGACCAACACTAAGGTGGAGGCACCTAAGAGAGTAATGCCTGATCCAAAGGAGTGAGTGCCTAAATGGTGATATTTTAGGCTTTGGAGCAAGTGGGTAGAGCAGATATTTAATGGAATTGTTGCCATGTGGATGGCCAGGTACTGCACTGGCCTCATATGGGTCTCAGGGAAACAGGAAATGAGGATAAGAACAGAGACATCCCTCCTAAAAATCTTGTTTCTCGGGGCGCCTGGGTGGCTCAGTCGGCTAAGCGTCCAACTGTGGCTCAGGTCATGATCTTGTGGTTCATGGGTTCGAGACCTGTGTCGGACTCTGTGCTGACAGCTAGCTCAGAGCCCGGAGGCTGTTTCAGATTCTGTATCGCCCTCTCTCTCTGACCCTCCCCTGCTCATGCTGTCTCTCTCTCTCTCTCTCAGAAATAAATAAAACATTAAAAAAAATCTTGTTTCTCAACTGTTCCATATATCATTCAGCTAATCTATTTCTAGGAAAAAAGACTAAAAACTTGATCTTGGCTTAATGACTCTACAAGCAGGCAGAGATAAGAAGCTCCCTTTCAGAGGAATTTACTTGGGCAGTTTTCACAGATGAATTCCACTGCTGCCTGGGAGCTTCGTCCGGCTCCTTCAGGAAGATTACTGGTGAGAGACTGCTGAGCTTGTCACTATACATAGAAATGGAGATTAGGAGGAGCGGCAAGAACTGCAAATCGACCTCTCAAAGCCATTCCTCCCCTTTTTCCTTTCTACAAAATTCTCATGTTGTCCAGTATGGTAACGTGCCCAGCTAGGAAAGATTGCATTTCCCAGACTCCCCTGCAGCGAGGAATGGCCATGTGGCACAGACCAATGAGATAGAAGCAAAAGTTGCTGGCTGGGCTTACGGGAAAGCTCTATAACAGGTGGGCCCCTCTCAGGGCACCTGGGTGGCTCAGTGGGGCAAGCGTCTAATTCTGTCTCACGGAGGAGCCAAGAGAACAAATGACCAAACAAGGAATTTAAACCATTCCCCCAACTCTGTGGTTCTCAACGGGGGGTGATTTTGTCCCTCAGGGGTTATTTGGCAATATCTGGAGACATGTTGCTCCAAATTGGTTGCTCCAATTTGGGAGACGGGTGATGAACAGAGGTGAGGGATGCTGCTAAACTTGCTATGCTGCACAGGACAGACTCCACACGTAGAATCATCCGGCCCCAGTGTCAGCAGCAGAGGCTGAAAGACCCAGCAGGTAGCCCTCCTTGCTTCCGGACCAGTAGACCTCAGCCTGCTCACCTGTCCTGGCACCTTTCTCCACCCCTCCTCTCTTGGGAACAAGCCCGTGGAGTGGGCAGGCTGAAAAGTTCATGTTTGGGGCTATATTTGACATTTTCCTTCACTTTGCTCTTTCTCTGTGCTATTTCCCTCTGCGCAGAATTGCCCTGTCATGTTTTCAGTGGTTCTTGAGGTAGGGCCCAGGAATCTTCTCGATTTTTAATAAGATTCCCTGGTGGTTCTGATCTAAGTGGCATGAGCTGAAAGGCTTTATTAAATCACAATTGTTTTTTTGAAATTCTACCCACTTTGTAAAATCCATCTCAATTGCCACAGTGCCTTCCTGGAATGCAGGGTGACCTTAGGTGACACTTGGGTAAAACAGATTTTCTTCAATCAATATATATTTATCCTAATAAATTCAGTGGTTTTCCATTTATCATAATGATATATGTTCCTTTACTGCTAAATTTACTTTCAGGAAAAAGTGAATTGATTAAAAGATACATATGCTGGGACGCCTGGGTGTCTCATTCAGTTAAGCGTCAGACTTTAGCTCAGGTCCTGATCTCGCGGTTTGTGAGTTTGAGTCCCGCTGGGCTCTGTGCTGACAGCTCAGAGCCTGGATCCTGCTTTGGATTCTATGTCTCCCTCTGTCTCTCTGCCCCTCCCCTGCTCATGCTCTCTCTATCTCTCAAAGATAAAAAAGAAAAACATTAAAAAAATAAGCAACATATGCTAAAAACTGCTTAATTTAGGAAACATTACTTTTGCTAATGGACACAGTATATAAATATTTGCTTGGCTTTCTATCTTGTTGCTTTTTAATGTGCATAGAAGACAAGGAAGAAGGGGTGTAAAAGAGACATGAATAAAACCTCCACGTTGGCCAAAATGAAGATCAGTTACAGTCTTCTTTTGTTTAAAAATACATATATTTAGATTTTTAAAGCCTGCCAAATACAGGGTATAAATACTACAGTCTGGAAGCCCAGGAGCATCCCTGAAATTTCCCCCTTTTGTTTTCTCTAGAGAACATCTATTCTGAAAAGTGAAAAGCATCATATCTCATTTCCCTATCTTGCGGCATTTTAAGAAACTGACACTAAACTTTCCAAACCATCTTGCAATGCGCAGAGACAAAGGTCCCCATTCCTGGAGATCGGTTCTTCATTGCTGTGACATCCGAGCAATAAAGTCAGGTTGAAAGTCACATCAGTACCAGTCCACACCCTGCGCCACCCCCACCCCCCAGCCATTAGCACCTCTTCCCTAAATGAAGTCAGCATTATTCACATCAAATGCTTATCAGTGGCTTGCTGGCACACAGCACTGCATGCAGGATTTGGGTTTAAGAGTTACTTAAGGTGACCACTGAGGTGAAGACCTAAATCCTGGCTGGGACCCTGGAGACCTTATACCCTCTGCACCTCAGCTCACCTCATGCCACTCTCATTTCCTCTGTGCTGGCTTCTGTCCCTTCCTCTCATTCTCTGTGCTCCCTCACCCTTCAGAATCTTGCTCATGCATTCAGTCTCAGCTGATCTGCTCTTTATCCTGTACTCCCCCCACCCCCATCTGGTTAACTCCTACCTCTTCTTCGAATATCAGTGTAGGGAAGTTTTGCCCGATTCCCGGACTACATCAGATAGATCCCCACTATCACATGGTTTCGGGACACCATGTACCCTTCTGTCACGGCCATTAACAGACTGGAATCCCACATTTAACTGTGTGATTATTTGGTTAATAGAATAAATACGGGACACACACCTCTGAGGGAGCCAGAGATAACTTCAACCTGAAGCACACAAGCCTTGAGAATATGATAGATGCTTTATTCATTCCTTCTTTCCTTCCTTCCTTTATCAAACCAACAAATATCAAGAGTCTGCTGTGCTGGGCACTAGGGATACAGAAATAATCAAGACAGAAACAATCTCTACCTTTGTTCATAGCGCACGGCCTATTAACAGCCATTTGATTGGCCACCATTAGCCACCATTGGTGGTTTTGTCCATGGTATGGGTGGATGTCTTGTCTTTATCACTGTCTTTCCATGGTCTTGGGAGAAAACAACATTGCTGTCATGGTTGAGGCTCCAGTTGAAGAGGCTGCTTGGAAATGTGTCTGTTTCCTCTTTGGGTCAGAGGATAGGTCCATGGAGAGAAAGAGAGAGAGGTGGGGAGGGGAGGGCATAGAGAGCCAGTTAGACAGGCAGGTCGGTCAACTTCTAATGTACATTATCAAGGAAACAGGACTTTGAGGAATAGGACAGAGGCTGAGAGGGTAGAGAGAGGCTAATCTCCTTTTCCAGAGCCCTGCTCAGGACTCCACCTTGCTTTTACTTTAATTCTGGTCCTTGCCTCTGTCTGATTGGTGACATCTAGACACAAGACTAAAACCTAGATGACAGTGTGACTCAAGAGACACAGATCACTACCCTCACCTCCGCTAGCCCCGCCTGGACTCTGCCCCAATCTCTATCACCTCCATGGGAACGAACCCCTTCCCTTGATTCCTGCTTTTATTTATTTATTTTTTAATTTAATGTTTTTTATTTATTTCTAGGAGAGAGAGAGAGAGAGACAGCGTGAGCAGGGGAGGGTCAGAGAGAGAGGGAGTCACAGACTGAAACAGGCTCCAGGCTCTGAGCTGGCAGTCAGCACAGAGCCCGACGCGGGGCTCAAACCCACGAACCGCGAGATCATGACCCAAGCGAAAGTCGGACGCTTAACCGACTAAGCCACCCAGGCGTCCCCCGTGATTCCTGCTTTTAAAAGATCTGATTGATGCTTACTGTCTCTACGTTGGGCAAATTTTTATTTTGTTACTCATATTCCATTGTCAGAATAAGAATTGTCTTGGCTTATAGATTCCTAGAAGGCAGGTGCTATGTTTCATTCATTCCTTCATCCATTCATCCTTCTCTCTTTCATTCAGTCAACAAATAGTTACTGAATTCCTACTGTGTGGCAGGTCCTGTGCTACTGTGCATGGGGCTGAGAATTCAAACATGAACAAAACCTCTGTGATCCCTGCACTCATAGAACCTTATAGGTTGATCTGGTAGCTTCCAAGGAGGCTACACATAGTGCTAGGATGAGGCTCTGGTTCTGTCTGGGTCTAACCCCTGGAGGCCAAAGGCAGGTGTTTCTGAACTGTCACCTGAAACTAGCATGCAGGGGATTAGAGGAATTTTTTTTTTTTTTTTTTTTTTGCCACTTAGTATCCATGCCTCCTCCTCTTGGCAATCACCCTACGTTCTGTTTCAATGAGTACAGCTATCAGTCAGGTGCCCTGCCTTATCTGGCCAAGGTGCAATCATGTGACCCAGGCTGGGCCAAACAGCCTCATTCCGGGTATTTTGACTCCTATTTTTTTTTTTTTCAAATGGAATTTATAAAAGTTTTTATTTACTCACATGCCTTTTTTAAAAAAAATTTTAATGTTTATTTATTTTTGAGAGAGAGACAGAGAGACAGAGCACAAGTGCAGGAGGGGCAGAGACAGAGAGGGAGACACAGAATCTGAAACAGGCTCCAGGCTCTGAGCTGTCAGCACAGAGCCTGACATGGGGCTCGAACCTGGGAAAGGCGAGATCATGACCTGAGCTAAAGTCAGATGCTTAACTGCCTGAGCCACCCAGGTGCCCTTATTTACTTACATTTCTAGCTTAATGATGTGATTAGTACAAGTCAAAAGTCATTACATTAAAATTATGTAGTAAAAAATCATGATCTTTAAGCCAGTACCAAAAATAATGCAAACCCAAATAATCGAACTGTTATCACATTGGTACTAGACTACTCAATCCATTTTGCTGTATCAGGCTGAGAATTTGACTCTTGAACACAGCAAAGGGAAGCCCCAAAATATTATGGGAGCCCTCCCCTCTGACTGTGAAGCCCTGGCCAGAGAATTCCTGTCGTGGAAAACTGTCCTAGCTCCTTCCTTATTCTGAGCCTTGTTCTCCAGCCTTTTCTTTGGATTCTGTGGGCCACAAGATATTCTCCCAGCAAATTTGCTTCCTGCTTAAGCCAGCCCAGTCAGACTAAGCTTCTATTCAGAAATGATGAATCAGACCAGAAGTGGGGGCCACTGGATCCGAATCTCAGGGGAGAGCAGGAGGAGACTGTTTTCCAAGAGGATTCTGGGCTACCCTGTGCTCTGTCAGAACTTGGACATGCAGCCAGAATTGCACCAGCCTCTAGCATGCCTGACCTGGATGTGACTCATTACTGCTTCTGCAAGCACCCCAGGCTGTAATTTGAAAACCATCACTGGGAGTCATAACTTACCCTCCAGACAGCACTCTCCATCCCCACTGGTCCTTTGTATATGGAGCCCATTCAACCTGCTCAGAGGCCACATTCAAAATGGTAGGCCAGGGGCGCCTGGGTGGCTTAGTCGGTTAAGCGTCCGACTTTCGCTTAGGTCATGATCTCGCGGTTCGTGGGTTCGAGCCCCGCATCGGGCTCTGTGCTGACTGCCAGCTCAGAGCCTGGAGTCTGCTTCAGTCTGTGACTCCCTCTCTCTCTGACCCTCCCCTGCTCACGCTGTCTCTCTCTCTCTCTCTCCTAGAAATAAATAAAACATTAAAAAACCCCAAAAAAACAAAAAAACAAAATGGTAGGCCAGGTCCCGGCCAATCAGAATGGATGCTGGAGTTTGGAGGGGCGCTAGGGCAGAAGCCGCTGAGCAGCCAGAATGTAAATATTTTAATATTTTAAAGACCATTTTCATTACATTTGGGTGCATGACAGTTGGGTATCAATTCAGCACCTTCAGGACCATAAGTACCTCTGAGGACAGACTCTGTGCTACGTTTATAACTCTGTTCTCCTCAACCTTTGTCCCCTGCTTGTTCCTGCCTGACCAAGGGCTTTACACAGAGCAGTGGTTACTTTTCACTTTAAAAAGTAAAAATCCCCTCCGTCCCCCATCAAAAGTAAAAATCCCAAAGTAGAAGAAAGAAAATGAAGAGGAAGAGAAGAGGTGGAGAAGGGGAGGAAGGGGAAACGTCAGGTCTGTTCTAGAAAAATCACTCTGTGAACCCTTCCCCTCCCTCCCACTCTGCCACCCTGAAATGTTTATCTGCATGTTCATTTTAAATAAGCATCAGGGGCACCCTTGAAAGAGGAAAAAAGGTGCAAAATAAGGGTGATTCATGAAAGAGTAAGAGGACCATGCTTTTCAATCTCTTGGGAGCAGGGGTGATATTAGCTGCCATTTATCAAACATTTGCCTCATTTTCTGTTCACTTTATTGTTTCAGGAACTATTGTTATCCCCATTTAACAGATAAAGAAACAGACTCAAAACGGGGGCACCCTGCTGGCTCAGTGGGTGGAGCATGTCAGTCTTAATCTCAGGGTTGTGGGTTCAAGCCCTGCATTGGATGTGGAGATTACTTAAAACTAAAGTTGTTTTTTTGTTTTCTTTTGTTTTGTTTTTTGTTTTAAAATTTTTTTAAATGTTTACTTATTTTTGAGAGAGAGCGAGAAAGAGCACAAGCAGGAGAGAGACAGAGACAGACACATACACACACACACACACACACACACACAGAATCCCCACACAGTCTTCAGGCTCTGAGCTGTCAGCACAGCGGCCCACACAGGGCTTGAACTCACAAACGGAACCGGGAGATCATGATCCGAACCAAAGTCCGACGTTTAACCAACCGAGCCACCCAGGCGCCCCAAAGCGAAAATCTTAAAAAGAAAAAAAAAAAAAAGTTAAACGGCTTGTTCAAGGTTGCTCAGTCAGGGGTGGAGATGGGATTCAAACCCGCCTGTTTTGCTTCCAAACCTGGCACCTGATAGATACCAAGCTTGAGTGCCGGAGGGGAGTTTCTGAAGTCCCAGGTTACTGCCAGGAATGTGGGGACAGCAGCCTAAGTTGGTGATGCCATCTAGTGGCTAAGCAGAGAGCTGTGGAGACCAACCCCCTCTTTCCTTCCACGTCCTGGTTCTGTCCCAACTTCTCAGTTAAGAGAGACCCAAGCAGTTTGAGTTCTACCTCTGGTAGCCAGCCATGATGGGCGTGGGCAGTATCCCAGAGCATAGGTGTGAAGAAACATTTGTGGAATTAATGAACGACCAGGGGTGCATATCTCTACACTTCTGGGGATCCGCCTGATCTCCATAGACAGAGGACACCGCTGTACCGATCAGTGTTGACAACGTCCGGGTCTACGGCCAGGACTTCTGTCTCGGCGTGAGTCCTGCGCGATCCCTTTCACTGGGCACCTACTAGGTCCTTCCTGCCATGTTAAGCAGTTTGACTCGCATTGTTTAGTTTCATCCAAGACCCAAAGGGATCAGCGCAGCATGCCCAAGGTCATTAGACTCGAACCCAGATCCTCAGGCTGCAAGTGCAGAGATCTTCCTGTTCCACCATACTGCCTTGCCACCAGTTCGACTCACCCCCAGGAAACCTTGTTTTTGTCAGCCTAGTCATCCAGATGTGATGACTCAAGAGTCAATGTGGGGCTGTCACGGAGAGAAGGGCCTGTGTCAGCACAGCGGCTTTCCTGACCTTTAAGGCAGCGAGGGGTTACTTCAATCTGAAACGTGTGGCTGGGGAGTGATTTTAGTCTCAGCCATGTGCAGGGGCCCCGGGCCGGCCGCCCCGAAGTGCACACTGATTACTTTGAACCGAAGATACCTCAGAAACTGCCAGTACAAGGACACTCAGACCCACCTCTGTCCCCCTGAAAGCAGGAAATCAATCTCCCATACGAAAAATATCCTCCCTGTGTGAAGAAGTACAAAGACACCCTTATCACCAGAGAAAGGGAATTTTAAAGTCCAGAAAGCTGCAGAAATAAACCTTGTTACTTTTTTTTTTTTACCAATCTACTTCCTCAGACCCAATTCTGCTTAGAATTTAATCAAAGCTCCCAAACACCTGTTTTCTTTATTCTGTAAATTCTTCAAACATCTATTGTCTCTTTGTCTAAAAGGCCTTTGTCTAAAGGCCTTGGTCATTTCTTTGGGTCTCAATTTCATTATTGGGTTTCTGTGCACAAGTCATAAAACTTTGTTCTTTCTTCCTGTGAATCTGTCTCATGTAAACTGAATTCTTAGTCCAGCTGGAAGACCTTGAAGGGTAGAAGAGGAATTCTCCTTCCCTTACACAGAATAGAACATACTGTCTGGTCAGATAAGCAGAAGCAACCCCCACTCCCTATGCTCCACGGCTCTTGCTGGGTTTTCTTCCCAATGTAAGGTCACCTGCAACATGGAAGCCAGAAACTACATTTTCCTTTTAGAGTCAGTTCTTGGAATCTCACTGCAAATGGAGAGAGAAGAGAGGGTCACCTTCTGGAAGGCAGGATGTTCTCACCAAGCAGGTGCTTCACTTTGCTCAAAGCTAATCCAGAAACTTCTCTGTTTAACCCTCAAAGGTTGTCTCCAAGGTGCATCATTTGTGTCAGGAGATCCACTTGAGATTATGTGCCACCTAAACTGGTTGCCCAGTGACGAAATAAACATAACAGAACCCCATGTATCAGTGAGGGCAGATACTAAGCTAGTGAAATCCGACAAAATAGACGGTTTTCACCTGAACTATCTAGCTTACCCTTCTAAGCTGCTGATCAGACTGCTTTCAGGATCTGATGAAAACCACGGACCGCCTCCCCCTTTCCTTCACGAAATGCATAAATACTCATCAAATTTGGATGATATGATTTCAGGGATTCATGGACTCCTGAAATCCATCCATAGACTCCAAGGTAAAAACCTTTCATCAGTCAACACAGCAAGTACCCAAAACTCAAGAAACGCATCTGCTGGTAGAGACTGTAGTCCATGGCGTGTAGCATTGAATTGGAAGTCAGAAGTTCTCGTCAGTTGTCATAATCTAGCGAGCCAGAAGATTTTCATATTTGCGAGAAGTAAATCCACTTGGCATGAAGCAGAATGTTTGACTCAAAGGACATTCAGATTGGGCGACTCTGATACAATGTGTCATCAGTGGTGAGAAGGATGGGGGTAAGGACTGGACAAGGTTCAGGGATGGAATGAGGATGTATGTTAGAAACATTACACTACATTATGGTGATTTTTCAATGGTTGGGACCTTAATGGTTTTCAACAATAATATATAAAAATGGCTCTTTGACAGAATGCTCTTGTGTTCAAAACAACCATGCACAGTGCCTTCCAAGGGCAGTGAATGAAAGATTAGAACATTTGTGAGACAGCTGGCTATCCATGGAACAAAGTCACAAGGGTATAAGAACTCCAAACTTTGTTCCTGTGGCTTAAGGTATTTATTACAACCAAATGCAAATGCTCTTGGTAAGAGTGGTACTTTGTCTTATCAGCCATTTACACTGTAGACAGAATTTTTGCCTGCTCTTTCTCTGAAGGTCTTCTTTTGATTCACAGAATGGTGGAATGGGCATAAGAATGCAAGAGATTGGGAGAAGGGATGTGGGAGAAGACTTGGAGGCTGGGAGCTGGGGGTACTGAAACTAAATTGATTATGTCATGATTTCTGTCAATATTGATCTGGTTTCAGTTGAGACTCAATTAATTGAGTTGATTGAATCGTTTGCCTCAAGAACAAATCTGGCCATCAAAATATGAATCCTGGTTTCTGCTCCAACTTCAGTAAGTTTCCTGAGTAGAGATTTTATGTTATCAATACATATTTATCCTTTGTAACAGGAGCTACTGCTGTTACTGCCAGGTGTGTGTGTGTGTGTGTGTGTGTGTGTGTGTGTGTGTGTATCTGCGTGTGTGGGCATGTCTATAAGGCTGGATCTGTCTGCAAGCCCAGGACAGAGTTCTAATGCTCTCCACACTAGGTGTTTGTGAGTCCTTTGATTTATAAGTTAACACAAACCCTGTCCGTATTTGTATCTCTCCTTTAAATTTTTAAAAAATATTTATATTTGAGAGACACAGAGACAGAGCATGAGTCAGGGATGGACGGAGAGCCAGGGTGACACAGAATCTGAAACAGGCTTCAGGCTGTGAGCTGTCAGCACAGAGCCCGACGCGGGGCTCGAACACAGATTGTAAGACCATGACCTGAGCTGAAGTTGGATGCCCAACTTAATGAGCCACCAAGGTGCCCTGCATCTCTCCTGTAAGACCCAACTCTCCTCCCTGCTGCATCTCTGGTAACTGCTCTACTGTCCATTCACTTGTTGATTCATTCATTCAACAAAAATATATTGAGCTCTTGTGTCAGGCAACAGCTAGGGACTGAGGATGGGGAGATGAGTAAAACAGACCCATCCCTGCCTTCACGGAGCCTACAGTCTAGTGGGGGAAACAGATGCCAAAGAACTAATTATACTAATTAATGAATGACAATGCTGATATGCGGTCAGTGCCATAACCACAGAGAATTAGGAAAGCATACTGAGGAGGAAGGGAGGTCTGGAAAGTAGGCCTGAGGAAGTGATATTTCAGTGGAGCGCTGAATGGTGAACAATGTCAAGTAGATGAAGAAGGAGATGTGTGCTCTAGGTAGGAGGAACAGTACATGTCTGGTGTGTTGTGAGGTGATACTGAGATTCCATATCTTGGCTTGAGGCGTCCAACACCGGAGAGATGACTTTCTCTCTTCCTAGCTTTACTGCCTCCAAAAGTACTGGTGCTGAGTTACCCTTCCACAGAGGGATCCCTGATTTTTCACAGTTGGGAACATGGCCTGACCAGCCCACCATCCACACATTCATGCTTCTCACCCTGGGGCAGACATTTCTGCTCCTCTTCTGTATCCCCCACCAATGTCCCCCCTATTTTTTTCAAGTTTTTATTTAAATTCTAGTTAGTTAACATATATGGTAAAATTGGTTTCAGGTACAGAATTTAGTGATTCGTCACTTACGTGTAATACCCAGTGCTCATCACAACCAGTACCCTCCTTAATGCCCATCACCCATCTAGCCCATCACCTGCCCACCTCCCTCCATCAACTCCCTGTTTGTTCTCTATAGTTAAGAGTCTCTTATGGTTTGTTTCCCTCTCTCTTTTTCTTTTTTATTCCCCTATGTTCATCTGTTTTGTTTCTTAAATCCCACATAGGAGTGAAATCATATGGTATTTGTCTTTCCCTGACTGACTTATTTCACTTAGCATAAGACACTTCAGCTCCATCCACGCCATTGCAAATGGTAAGATTTCGTTCTTTTTGATGGCTGAGTAATATTCCATTTGTATGTATATACCACAACTTCTTTATCCATTCATCAGTCAATGGACATTTGGCCTCTTTCCATAATTTGGTTATTTTTAAATATAATTTATTGTCAAGTTGGCTAACATACAATGTATATAGTGTGCTCTTGGTTTGGGGGGTAGATTCCTGTGGTTCATCACTTACATACAACACCCAGTGCTCATCCCAACAAGTGCCCTCCTCAATGCCCATCACCCATTTTCCCCTCTCCCCCACCAACCCCCAGTTTGTTTTCTGTATTTAAGAGCCTTTTATGTTTTGCTTCCCTCCCTCTCTGCTTGTAACTGTTTTTCCCCTTCCCTTCCTCCATGGTCCTCTGTTAAGTTTCTCAAGTTCCATATACGAGTGAAAACTTATGATATCTGTCTTTCTCTGACTGACTTATTTCACTTAGCATAATACCTTCCCATTTCATCCATGTTGCTGCAAATGGTAGGATTTCATTCTTTCTCATTGCCAAGTAGTATTCCATTGTATATATAAACCGCATCTTCTTTATCCATTCAGCAGTTGATGGACATTTAGGCTCTTTCCATACTTTGGCTATTGTTGAAAGCTCTGCTATAAACATTGGGGTACATGTGCTCCCATGAATCAGCACTCCTGTATCCTTTGGCTAAATTCCTAGTAGTGCTATTGTTGGGTTGTAGAGTAGTTCTATTTTTAATTTTTTGAGGAATTTCCACACTGTTTTCCAGAGCAGCTGCACCAGTTTGCATTTCCACCAACAGTGTAAGAGGGTGCCTGTTTCTCCACATCTTCGCCAACATCTATTGTTCCTTATGTTAATTTTAGCCATTTGACAGGTGTGAGGTGGTAGCTCATTGTGGTTTTGATTTGTGTTTCCCTGATGGTGAGTGATGCTGAGCACCTTTTCATATGTCTGTAAGCCACCTATGTGTTTTTTAGAAAAATGTCAGCCTATGTCTTCAACCCATTTCTTAACTGGATTATTTATTTTTGGAGTGTTGAGTTTGATAAATTCTTAATAGATTTTGGACATTAACCCTTTATCAAATATGTCATTTGCAAATATCTCCTCCCTTTCTATAGGCTGCCTTTAGTTTTGTTGATTGTTCCCTTCACTGTGCAGAAGCTTTTTATCTTGATGAAGGCCCAATAGTTCACTTTTGCTTTTGTTTCCCTTGCCTCCAGGGATATGTCTAGTAAGAAGTTGCTCCAGTTGAGGTCAAAGAGGTTTCTGCCTGCATTCTCCTCTAGGATTTTGATAGTTTCCTGTCTCTCATTTAGGTCTTTCATCCATTTTGAATTGATTTTTTTGTATGGTATAAGAAAGTGGTCCAGTTTTATTCTTCTGGCATATTGCTGTCCAGTTTTCCCCAACACCATTTGTTGAAGAGAATATCTTTTTTCCATCGGATATTCTTTCCTGCTTTGTCAAAGATTAGTTAACCATATAGTTGCGGGTTTTCTGTTCTGTCCCACTGATCTATGCGTCTGTTTTTGTGCCAGTACCATAGTGCTGTAATGATTACAGCTTTGTAATATAGCTTTAAGTCTACCATGGTGATGTTTCCAAGTTTGCTTTTTTCCCCCAGGATTGCTTTGGCTTTTTGGGGTCTTTTGTGGTTCCATATAAATTTTAGGCTTTTTTGTTCTAGCTCTGTGAAAACTGCTGGTGGTATTTTGATAGGGATTGCATTAAATGTGTAGATTGCTTTGGGTAGTAATGATATTTTAACAATATTTGCTCTTCCAATCCATGAGCATAAAATGGTCTTCCATTGCTTTGTGTTCTATAATTTTCAGAGAACAGATCTTTTACCACTTCGATTAGGTTTATTCCTAGGTATCTTATTGTTTTCGGTGCAATTGTAGATGGGATTGATTCCTTGATTTCTCGTTCTGCTGCTTCAGTATTGGTGTATAGAAATGCAACAGATTTCTGTACATTGAGTTTATATCCTGCGACTTTGCTGAATTCATGTATCAGTTCTAGCAGTTTTTCCCCACCGAAGTCTCCTAACCGTTCCCCCACTTCTACCCTCACTCCCCTGTCTGCTCCCTGTTTGGCAATCAGAGTGATCCATTTACAGTGCAAGTCAGCCACATGACTCCTCTGCTTCAAACCTTCTTGGAGCCTGGGGCAGGTAGGCGGCTCAGTCGATTAACCGTTCGACTTCATCTTAGGTCATGATCTCACGGTTTGTGGGTTTGAACCCCCTGTTGGGCTTTCTTCTGTCAGCACAGAGTCTGCTTTGGATCCTCTGTTCTCTCTGCCCCTCTCCTGCTTGTCCTCTCTCTCTCTCACTCTCAAAATAAATAAATAAATAAGCTTAAAAAAAAAAAACCCTTCTTGGAGCTTCTTACCTCAATCAAAGCTCAATCAAAGCTTACCCAGAGCCCACTAGACCCCACCGGATCAGGCCCCCATCTACCTATCTGACCTCTTCTCCTCATACTCTCCTTACTGCAGCTGCTGTGCCTTGAATATACCAAGCATGTTCCTGCCTCAGAGCCTTTGCACTTGCCTGGGGCACCCTTGGCTCTAGATATCCACGTGGCTTGTTTCCTCACTTATGCTCCAGTGTCACCTTAGAGAGGCTTTCTCTAACCACTACCTCACTATCTTGCTTTCTTTCATGATACTGTTAGCTGTTTATCCATTGGCTATCTTCTCCTTGGGATTGTAAACTTGCAAAGGTTCGGGAAACTGTAGTGAGTTCACCATTGTATTTCCTGGGCTTAGAGCAGTGCAGGACATGTAATCAGGGCTCAACAATGTTTGTTGGATAAATAAGTGAGCAAATGGGTATCCTCACCCTCACATCGCCTTTCATCCCTGCTTTGTCCTAACCTCTTACTAACTTTAGCAAAGAAGAAAAAGGGAATGCTAGGTGTCAAGACCCCATAGATTCCTTCTGATGTCCCAAACTCTCAACACACAACCAGAAACATTCTTTTGATAGCCGTGGAGATGGGAGGGATATATGAGCTCCCAGAATGAGTGAGTGTCTGGGATTCAGAGGGTAATGAGCTCCTCAAAGGTACTTGGGTCCAAGTGCCAAGGGGAGACTGAGTCCTGGCTTATGAACCACAGAGGCTGTGGGGGATGGAAACAGGTTGTGTCAGTAGTTTTGTATTGTGGTTACCTGATTCAGAGACAGAACAAGCCCATATCGACAGATAAAATTAGGTGACACACGACCGTTGTCATTGCGTGAGTCTGGTAGCTGTTTTCCATCTGAGTTTATTATACCCGTTCTTCTAACTCACAGTTTCTCACATGCAACCACCGCCATTTCTGCTGCATCCATGAACCATCGGTACTGCTAGTGACCTCAGTCACTAAATCGACTCGCTCTTATTACTTGAATACATGTATTTAAAACAAACAAACAAAAAAAACCTAGCAGACTGGGGAGACCAAAAGGAAAGATGTGAGCAGCCGGACAGTTTGGGCCCCAGAGCGAGGACAGCTCACAGAGGTGGAGGACAGGAGCAAGGGCCCCAGCAGTGAAGGCAGGAGGGGACTGGGTGCGGGAGTCAGGTCCCCCCCTGGGCAGAGGGGAGCAGAAAGGAGGAGGAGGGGAGGCTGCAGGTCCCTAGGAGTCTCGTGGGCAAGAGGGAAAAAGGAGGCAGCAGCCTGGGACCTCCCTGGGGAGGCTGGGAGTGGAGGCTGACTCTGAGGTGCCGTCGGTGGGGGGTTGGTGAGGGACGTGGGGAAGCAGAACTCTGAGGCTAAGGGCAGGGCTGAGGAACGCATGGGGGGCAGGACAAGGGGAAGGGGTACCGCAGGGAGCAAAGGTGGAAACAAAGGCAGGGTGTGGTTTAGAGAAGGGGGTGCAGAGGCATGGGGCACAATGAGAATAGACCTGAAAGAGTTAAGGAGAGGAGGGCTGGGGGTGCAGCTGAACCGGAGGGGATGTGAGGTGGGATCACAGGCACCTGAAGGGAGGGGCAGAGCTGGTTGTCTGTTCCCACCTCCCAGATAAATCAGGCTGCCGTCCCGGGACGGGACGGTGAGTGTGTCATCTCTGCTGGCGTTGCTCACCCGCCATCTGGGATCATCTCACATACGCTGGAACACAGACCCCTACTCTAAAGGAGTGGCCCCCAGGACTCTGGGGGTCAGAAAGTCAGAAATGTGCTCTCCTGCTGGGCAGACAAAAGAGTTCTTGGGAGCACGGGGGACTAAGAGGAGTGGTCAAAGAATGAGAAATCAGATGGGGAAGCCCAGAAAGGTAAGCTGTCACACAGAGATCTGTCATAGCAAGAAATATCAACTGCAAAGACACAAAGCAGTTGTGGATTTGGATTCCAGAATCCTCTGCAGAATCACACAAATTATTGTGCATGAGAAATTAAGTGGGCACAGACAGCTCTTGAATGTGATTGTGCTCCCGAGTCATTGCTCTGGCAAACATGACAGGATCCTTATTAGGAAAATGAAGATCTTGGGACACCTGGGTGGTTCAGTCGGTTGCACGTCAGACTTTGGCTCAGGTCATGATGTCTTGGTCTGTGGGTTCGAGCCCCGCATCAGGCCCTGTGCTGACAGCTAGGTCAGAGCCTAGAGCCTGTCTTCAGATTCTGTGTCTCCCTCTCTCTCTGACCCTCTCCTGATCACGCTGTCTCTATCTCTCTCTCTCAAAAATAAATAAAAAACATTAAAAAAAAAAAAAAAAGAAAAGAAAATGAAGATCTTTCCGAGCACCAAGACCATAGGGAGCTAGGTACCTCACTTCCCAAGTCATGTGATTCTCAGTACATATGAGTTAATGGTCATGAAGGCACTGACCTTTTTTTTAAATTCCAGTATGATTAACATATAGTGTTATATTAGTTTCAGGTGTACAACATAGTAATTCAACAACACTGGACATTAGTCAGTGCTCATCACAGCAAGAGTACTCTTACTCCCCTTTACTCATTTCACCCAGCCCCTCAGTACCCCCTTGATAACCACCAGTTTGTTCTTTACAGTTAAGAGTCTGGTTTTTTGTTTGTATTTATTCTTTTATGTCCATTTGTTTTATTTCCTAAATTCCACACATGAATGAAATCATACGGTATGTCTTTCTTTGACTGACTTATTTCACACAGCATAATTCCCTTAAGATCCATCCATGTTGTTGCAAATGGTAAGACTTCATTCTTTTTTATGGCTGACTAATAGTCCATTTTATATATATATACATCTTTATCCATTCATCTATCAATGGATACTTGGGTTGCTTCCATAATTTGGTTATTGTAAATAATGCTGCAGTAAACATAGAGGTGCATATATCGTTTTGAATTAGTATTTTCATATTCTAGTGAACACCCAATAGTGAAATTACTGGATCATATGATAATTTTATTTTTTATTTTTTTGAGGAGCCTCCACACTGTTTTCCACAATGATTGCACCGGTTCACATTCCCATCAACAGTGCATGAGGATTCCCTTTTCTCCACATCCTCTCCAACAACTGTTGTTTCTTATAGTTTTGACTTTAGCTATTCTGACAGGTGTGAGGTGATATCTCATTGTGGTTTTGGTTTGCATTTCCCTCATGATGAGCAATGTTGAACATCTTTTCATGTGTCTGTTAGTCATCTGTAGGTCTTCTTTGGAAAAATGTCTATTTGTGTCTTTTGCCCATCTTTTAAAAGGATTATTTGTGTTTTTGGAGTTGGGTTGTATAGTGCTTTCTATATTTTGTGTACTAACCTTTTATCCGATATGTCTTTTGCGAGTATCTTCTCTGATTCAGGAAGTTGTATGGTCCTGGTCATTTTATATGCTTGGTTAATTGCTGTTCTCTTTCTGGAACCTGTCCCTTCTCCATTCCATTCTAGCCCCCTTGAGGGCTGCCCCTATGGTCATGGTTGGTGGGCTTAGGAATGGGCATCTGGGGTTTGTATTTAGGACAGAAAATCAGGGCAGCCTCTCTCAGGTGGTGAAACTTCAGTGTGGAGAAAACCAATCTTTAGGAAGAGAGAAAAAGAAAGTTGACATACAGGATGCTATGGACTGTGTGTGTCTCCCCCAACAACAATTTCATAGGTTGAAACCTAACCCCCAGTGTGATGATATTAGAAGGTAGGGCCTTTCGGAGGTGGTTAGGTCAGGAGGGTGGAGCCCTCATGAATGGGATCAGTACCCTTATGAAAAAGATTCCAGAGAGTTCTTCACCCCTTCCACCATATGAAGTCACGGCAGGAAGATGCTGTCTATGAACTAGGAAGGGGGTCCCACCAGACACCACATCTGTCAGTACCCAGACTGTGGGATCTCCCAGCCTCTAGGACTGTAAGAAATACATTTTTGTCATTTACAAGGTAGTTTTGTTAGAGCAGCCCAAACAGACTGAGACACAGGCGGAAGTGAGGAGGAGGAGGGAGCCCTGAGCACCATGGTCCTGGCTGTTCCCAAGTCTTCAGCCACACTCTGCCCTTTCTGCCACTTGACTGGTCAACTCCTACACAGGTGAAGTCTGTGAACATGCCCAGTGTTCTTGAAACACCTTCTTTTTGAGCTCAAGCCGGTTCAAATTGGGCACCAATGTAGCGATCAATGAAAAAATAAAAAGAAAAGGCTATTGAAAAATTGGGGTACAGGTAGCACTCTTGGCTGCCCCATTTGAGATACCAGGAAGCACTTTCCAGACTACTTAGAGCCCAGGGCAGCTGATGGCACCACCAGCAGGGACCTCACACAGCTATTGCTTGGGACAACTTAAAGGGAATCCATAAATACTTGGTTTCATCTTGGACTTGTTTCCTGCTACTTATTCACAGAATTAAGGGGAAAGGGAGCTAAGTGTCCTTCCCTGAAGCCCTGAGGGGGCACGATGCCGAAGAGTGAAAGATGAGAGGATGAATTCAGGCCTCATGACTCTGCCCATAACATTTGGTTATTGGATTTTCATGGGTGTTTATGCTTGGAATTTAAAGCAGCTTCTCTGGCCGTTTGATCTTGCAGTGGCTGAGGTAGGAAGGGTGGGGACCCAACAAAGGCAGAAAGACAGAGGGACTGGATACTATTTCTCTTCTGTCTCTGCAAGGTTTACTTGAGAGCATCATTCTGATCCCTCTCTCTGTCCTCCACTCCCCCAGTCAATCCTGGCCACCACTGCCTCTCACCTGTGGCTCCTCCCCATCCTCCCACTGCTGCCACTCTCAGTTTCCAAAATCTCTTCTCACCTGGGTGACCACAATGCCACCTGAGAGGTCCCTCTGTCCCCATGTTCACCCCCCCACCCCAGCTGGGTTTTCCCAGAGCAGCCAACACTCTCCAAGTGACAAATCTGATAATGTCCCTTCATCTGCTTAAGACCTCTCAATGGCTCCCCTTTGCTTTTAGGACAAAGTAAAAATCCCTTAATGATGCCTGCACTAGCTGCTGCCTCTGTCTCTGGCTTGCCCTCACCCGACTCTGGCCTAGCCACACTGATGGTCAACTCCTTCCTGCCTCAGGGCCTTTGCACACACTGTTCTCTCTGCCTGGAATGCCCTTCCCCTCTCTTTCACCTAGTTAGTTTTCACTCTTTTTCAAGAGCTGGCGTGGGATCTAGCTCGTCTGTTCTTCTTTACAAATTCTTACCAATAACCCTAGGAGCACTGTGACAATTTTACTTGCATGTTTATGACTGTTGAGTGGTTGTCCTCCCAGCTAAATAAGCTCCACGAGGAGAAAAAGACCATGTCTGTTTCGCTCGCCAGAGGATCCCCAACACTGGCCGCAAGCCCTGACCAGATCTTACCTGTCCCTCTCTGAGAAGCCCTCCCTAGCTTCCTGCTTTCTTAATCCATGAGCTGGCATGGACCTTCACCATGCAGTTACTGTACACCCCTACAATGACTTGCTCATTAGTCTCTCTCATTATTACGGAAGGTAAGACCACTGCCGTGGTTGTGTTTGGTTTCTCTGACACCTAGCACAGCGCTGGGCCTGCAGGAGACCAATGTGTGAATGAATGAATGAGTCTATTGAGAGAGCTCCCTGGGCCTGAGTGTCGTTCCCCATAAACTGAGGGGCTTAACCAGATGTGTCTGTCTATCCTTTGTCTGACACTATGGTTTCAATATCACATAACCCTGCTTGGTCAGTGCCCCTCTGGTTTGTTACCCCGATGGACCTTCAACTGTTGCCCTTGGCACTCAACATGTCTTACCGCTTCCACACTTCCTCTATTTCATTATGCAAAGAAAGCCTCACACCTCTGAGCTTTCTATAGATTATGAAAAAAGGCACCCCATTTTAATACCTCCTTCCTCTTTGACTCATGGTTAGTTAGGGCTTTCTCATGTTTATGGAGGAACTCTGTTTTCTAATTATTAAGAAGCATTTAACATGTATAAAATGTATGAAGTATGAGAATAACACAACAAACACCATGAACACATCAAAACGTGTACAGGCGAGGAAATATAATGTGACCCATGTACCCAGCCCTTTAAAAAAAAATTTTTTTTTAATGTTTATTTATTCTTGACAGAGAGACAGAGCACGAGTAGGGGAGAGGCAGAGAGAGAGGGAGACACAGAATCCGAAGCAGGTTTCAGGCCCTGAGCTGTCAGCACAGAGGCCGACATGGGGCTCTAACTCATGAACTGTGAGATCATGACCTGAGCCGAAGTCGGACGCCTCACCAACTGAGCCACCCAGGCGCCCCCACAGGCCTTTTCTTTAAGAGAATGACTAATATCATTTGAGTCCTCTCCAGATACAGCCATATATTCTCAAGGAACTGAAAAATTCATTTCAAACCATATGTCCAGGATGGAGCCTGGTGTCTACGCATCCAGGCAGGAGGCTTTCGTTCTGTACTCTCTCCTAAGGAGAGTGGCCTCCCTGTTCTCCTAGACCTTAGTAGGCCCTGACCACATTCCCTTCAAGGACAGACTCAGAGACTCTCTGAACTGAGACCTGAGAGGACCCTAGATGGGAAGGAACCTAGAACCCATGCCACAGGGTTGCCCTCCTGGCTGTCCTGCCCAATGGACTCTGTGAGAGGTGGTCGTGGACCCCAAGTCCAATGGGGGAGACACCTCAGGAAAAAAATAAAGACAAATACAATAAACAAAGGAGACATGAGCATTCAGGACAAGCTGGACATATTTTCATTCGTGTTTTGAGGCCATCTGGAGGTGGGACTCTTCTGGGAGTTTTCCCTTCTGTGGGCCAGACATTGAGCTAGAGATTGGGGGTGACTATGAATAGGCTGTGATAACTTGGGAAACTCAAGGCAAGTGGATATCTTAAAGAGCTAAGCAAACACGTACGACAGAGTGTGACAGGAGCTGCCTTAAAGGTGTACATGCACGGTGTGAGGGAAGCCCTGAGTCATACTTCTGGCACTGGGGAATGCTTCCTGGAGGAAGTGGCACTTGCCCTGCATTGCGAAGGCTGGCCTGTGCGAGGCGTGATGGGTTTAAAATACTTGCAGGGAGCTGCGGGCAGTTCTCCCTGCCTGGAGCACCAGGCAGAGAGGTCATGGTCAGAGATGTGGCTGGAGCAGTACCACAAAGGCTTCGTGTGCTAAGCGGAGGGGTGGGAACCTTCTGCAGTCTAGGGGCAGCTCCTCGAGGCAGGAGGAGAGGCCCAAGGAGAATTGGAACTCTGTGAAGCAGCACAGTGGTGAACCGGAAGGGTCAGGCCAGTAGGGAGGCGGTCACAGGGTCAAGGTGAAGAGTCACAAGAGGCTGAACTAAGGTGGTGCCGGAGAGAAAGGAGGGAAGGGAAGATGGTAAGGAGCAGCCAGAGGACCCTGAGTGTGAGGGAAAAGGGTGTTCTGGGTAGTTCTCAAGGCACTTCTCTGACTGACTGGGAGCTGGCAGTGTTATTCATTGACAGACAGAATTCCAGAGGAGCAGCAGACCTTGGTGTGGTCTTTGGATGATGGGACAGAAGTTGAGTCGTAAGCAGGAGTCATAAGTAGATAAGATTCCCACAGAATCTACAAGTGTAAGAGTCACTGGGAGCTGCAAGAAGGTCAGGGAAGGGTCAACCAGACCAGGGTGTGGGCAATGGGGCTCTGGCCATACACTCAATTTTCTGAGCTGACACCCTGGTGCAACTTTGGAGGACGCAACTGGGCTAAGGAGGCATCCATGAGGTTCACGGTTAGAGTGTTGGGTGTCTATTCAGCACCAACATTATAAAATCCATGATAGAACTGACCACACCCACATCACCGTGAGCCTCAATGAAGTTCAATCTCCATTCAGTTTGATGCAAGTTTTAAAGTCTAGAGATTATTTTTTAAGCCCAAATTATACAAAGTTTAGTAAATCAAATAGTTCTGTATCAAAAATATCAGTTGCATGGGCGCCTGGGTGGCTCAGTCTGTTGAGCGTCCAACTTCGGCTCAGGTCATGATCTCATAGCTCGTGAATCCGATCCCCACATTGGGCTCTGTGCTGACAGCTCAGAGCCTGAAGCCTGCTTCAGATTCTGTGTTTCCCTCTCTCCCTCTCTCTCTCTCTCTCTGCCCCTCCTCTGCTCATGCTCTTTCTCCTTCCAAAATAAATAGTCATTAAAATTAAAAAAATATATATCAGTAGCTTAACCTCCTTCCCTACTCCCCTGAGGCAACTACTTTTAATTTTTGTTAGAGGAGTCTTTTGGTATTTACCTCCATAGCTAAGTAAGATGGTATGTTGATACTTTGTGGTCTTGTCCATGTTAGGCATTATGTATTGACTTTCCAATATGGCAGTCAAATATTTCGCTCTGTTTACTCCACCCTCCTCTCTACCACCCACATGTGCTCACTTCCCATTCCCCCAATCTCCCAATATAGTTCGGTCATACTTGGTTCTATCAATTTGGTCTTTACAATGTTAAGACTGTGTTCCTGCTATTCACAATTGGGTCACCTAAGGTCGCCATGATGTCCCCCTTCCTCTCCACAGTTTTTTATATTTCACTGGAAATCATAATTGCCCCCCAATTTTAGTTATATTTGTGGTACTTATCACTAGTCCCAATCTCTAATTCCCCCCCCCACCCCAATTGTATAACCCCCTGCTCAATAGTTTCAAACACGATCCTATCAGTGTCATCTCCTTGAATAAATATTTCCTGGAGTTATTTTTGACTAGCTTCAGTCTGACCAGGTGCTTTCTATGCTTGGCATGTGATAGTCCACCTGGGGTTTTCTTGTATCATGATCTTGGTGATTCCTGTTGTCTGCCTCTTGTGTTTGAGTCCTCATTTCTTTTTTCTTTTTAATTTTTAAAAAAATTTTTAATGTTTTATTTGTTTCTGAGAGAGAGAGAGAGAGACAGTGTGAGCAGGGGAGGGTCAGAGAGAGAGGGAGGCACAGAATCCAAAGCAGCCTCCAGGCTCTGAGCTAGCTGTCAGCACAGAGCCCGATGTGAGGCTCGAACCCACGAACCGTGAGATCATGACCTGAGCCGAAGTCGGACGCTTAACCGACTGAGCCACCCAGGTGCCCCCTTTTTAATTTTTTTAAATGTTTATTTATTTTGGAAGGAGAAAGAGACCATGAGCGGAGGAGGGGCAGAGAGAGGGAGACACAGAATCGGAAGCAGGCTCCGGGCTCTGAGCTCTCAGCACGGATGATCTCACATGGGGCCTGGACTCACGAGCTGTGAGATCATGACCTGAGCAGAAGTCGGACGCTCAACCAATTAAGCCACCCAGGCGCCCCAAGAGTCCCAATGTCTTTTATCTGACATCTTACTCTCCAGGCTCCTTCCTTTCTTTCGGTGGAGCACATCCATTAGCAGCTTCCTGAGAGAGAGGATAAGGCACTACCTTTTCGAGGGAAACTGCATGTCTGAAAATGCCTGGTTCTCTTAGATACTTGTTTCCTTTTGGTAACTTTGGTAGCTTTTGGTGGGAAATAATTTTCCTTCAGAAGGCATTATTCCACTGACTTCTGGTTTCCAGGCTTGATAACTGATGAAATTCTATATCTGCTTTTTCAGAAAACGGTTTATAAAACCTGTTCTTTTTTTTTTTTTTTAATCTCTGAAAACGTCTTGGAGCTCTTCTTTGTCCCACTTTTCTGAAATTTCACAGTAATGTGTAATTCAGCTCTATTCTACCAAGAAGTATTGAGAGCATGGGCTGTATAAATTCTCCCACTAAATGCTCCAGGGTACACAAAGATATACATAAGTTCTTAAGGAGCTGAGAAGGTATGGGAGTGTGGGAGATATGGTAAAACAGGATATTGGTGAGGATGCATTACTGCTCATCGGAGATTTGTAAAAGCAACATTTTCACAAATTTCACGTGTAGGTATTTCTCTTTTTCACTTTTATTTATTTTGAGAGAGAGAGAGAAAAAAAACAAGCAAGAGTCGGGGAGGGCCAGAGAGAGAGAGAGAGAGGGAGATTCCAAGCAGGCTTTGTGCTGTCAGCCCAGACAGCCCGACTTAGTGCTTTATTTCACAAACTGTTTGATCATGACCTGAGCCGAAATCAAGAGTCAGACACTTAACCACCTGAGGCACCGAGGCGCCCCAAGTGTCGGTATTTTTTAAGAGGGACTAATCCAGAGTCTCAATCTGATTCATTTCATTAGAATTTCAGCCTTCCTACACTCAACATACCATGCTTGGCATGTCCACAGCCCCTGTGGGACATTTGACTTCAAGTCCTGCTTTTATTGCCAGGAGTAGTTGTCAGCCTCTAGGGGGCAGACTTTCCTACTATTCTGCAGAGGGCCAGGGAAGCTTGTCTTCTGTGCCAGAGGTTTCCTCCAGCTGGGATAGAACCAGGAACCAGGGCTCCCTTTCAGGAAGCGATCTCTAAAATGTATTTCTCCTTCCCCTTCAAAGACTACCTGCAGATAGAACATATCTATCCATCAATAGATATAACACATAGTAACGTACTTAGTAAATGGGTTTTTTTTATTTTTATTTTTTAATGAATGGGCACAGAATATTTCTATGTACCATCTACCCAATATTTCCATAGCTGTCCATCCCTGGTGGGAATCAGCCAAGAGACAGCACTACCGTGGTGGCTGCCAGAATATCACGACTGAGAACAATTTACACACAGTATCTTGTTTGATTCTCACAACAATTCTATGAAGCAGGTATTTTTAAAAGATTTTTAGTCTTTTTTTTTAAAAGAGGTTTTTATTTATTTTGAGAGAGAGAGAGGGTGTGCACAGGGTAGGGGCAGAGAGAGAGAGAGAGAGAGTCTCTCCCAAGGAGGCTCCATACTGACACTGCAGAGCCCAATACGGGGCTCAAACCCACGAACCATGAGATCATGACCTGAGCCAAAACCAAGACTTGGATGCTTAACTGACTGAGCCACTCGGGCGCCCCAAGGCAGGTATTTAAAAAAAATTTTTTTTTAATGTTTATTTATTTTTGAGAGAGAGAGAGAGACTGACAGAATGGGGAAGGGGCAGAGAAAGAGGTAGACACAGAATCTGAAACAGGCTCCAGGCTCTGAGCTGACAGCACAGAGCCTGACACAGGGCTCAAACCCACGAACTGTGAGATCATGACCTGAGCCGAAGTCAGAAGCTTAACCAACTGAGCCACCCACGTGCCCACCAAGGCAGGTATTTTTAATCCTCATCTTATAGACCAGAAGCTGAAGGATAGAGAGGTTAGTAGACTGAATACAAACCTTACATTAGATCCAACTCACACTACCACAAAAGACAACCCCTTCACTCGCTTGAATGGCAGGTTAGGCCACTTGGGATTTGTCATCAGACTAAAGCATTTGTTACCCCAGAGGAGCAAAAGGTGGAAGCTGTGTGAAGGGGAAGACTTGCAGAACAGTATTGTTGCTTGCTTTGATGCTAAGTAGCTGTGGGGTTCTGTCTTACACACTCCAACTCTCTAGGCCTCAGTTTCCATATCTGTAAGACGAAGTTAAGAATACATTGTAAAGGGGCACCTGGCTGGCTCAGTCAGTGGAGCATCTGACTCTTGATCTTGGGGTTGTGAGTTCGAGTCCCACGTTGGGTGTAGAGATTGCTTTTAAAAAATTAATAAATAAATTTCTTAACAACAACAAAAAGAATACACTGTGAAGAGTTTGGAGAGAAGTCCATGCTGGTCCAGGAATAAGGCACAGGGAGAGGTCCTGGAAGGCTTTCCAAGGAAGTCTGTGCTCCTTCCAGAATGATGGGAGACACTGCTGGAATTCCGAGAGTGGGGAAGGGTAAGTTAGTGTAGAAATTCTTTGTGGGCATGAGTGCTGTCTTCAAACATTTCAGTATAATCCAAGACCCACACTTTCTGCCCAAAAGTGGGTTCCTCCAGGCAGTGTTCCCTCCTGAGAGCCAGTGACTCTGGTCCCACCAGGGTGGCTCAAACTCAGCTACCTGCTGAGATCACCTGGGGAGCTTTAAAGGTGCAGATGCTAGAGGTCAGCTCATAAAGAACCCGACTTGGGGTGTGGCCAACGCAAAGGAATGTTAAGAGTTCCCCATGTGACTCTAATGTGCAACCCAAGCTGAGAACCGCTGCCCAGAGCTTTGAATTCATTATTTCGTCTGAAAACTTACGGAGAAAATAAAAGGAAAGCAGTGGCACTCAGGGGCTCACCAACTTGAATGTGCAAACAAACAGATCACCTGGTGATTTTCTAAAATGTAGCCTCTAGAGGCTCCTGGCTGGCTCCGTGGTGGAGCATGCGACTCTCGATCTCAGGGTGGTGAGTTTGAGCTTCATGTTGGGTGTGGAGCCTACATTAAGCAAAATAAGTAAATAAAATTAAATTATTTGGGGCGCCCGGCTGGCTCAGTTGGTGGGGCATGTGACTCTTGACCTTGGGGTTGTGAGTTCGAGCCCCACGTTGGGTGTAGAGGTTACTTAAAAATAAACTCTTCAGGGGGTGCCTGGGTGGCTCAGTGGGTTAAGTGTCCAGCTTTGGCTCAGGTCATGATCTCACAGCTCGTGAATCTGAGCCCCACATCAGGCTCTGTGTTGACAGCTCAGAGCCTGGAGCCTGCTTCAGATTCTGTGTCCCTCTCTCACTCTGCCCCTCCCCTACTCACACTCTCTCTCAAGAATAAATGAACATTTAAAAAAAGAATGAATAAAATCTTTTTTAAAATACTAAAAATAGGTGGCTCAGTCGGTTAAGCCTCTGACTCTTGATTTCAGCTCAGGTCATGATCTCACAGTTCGAGAGTTTGAGCCCCACATCCGGCTCTATGCTGACAGCTAGGAGCCTGTTTGGGATTTTCTGTCTTTCTCTCTGCCCCTCCCACCCTCTTTCTCTCTCTCTCAAAAATAAATATTTAAAAAATACTATAAAAATTAAATAAATATTTAAAAAATACTATTAAAAATATAAGTAATAAATAAATAAAATGTCGCTTTAATTCAGGAGGTCACGTGTGGGGCTGGGCTCCTGCCCCTGTAACAAGCTCCCAGGTGATGGCCACACTGTGCCCCCACACTGCACTTGAGAAGCTGGGCTGTGGCTTGAATGAATACAGACTGGCATGAGCACTACATGTCTTCAAGCCAGCTGGGGTCCTAGTAAGAAGTTACTTTGCTGTTTGAGCCTCTGTTTTCTGATCTTAAAGGCAGGCAAGCAATAGTAACAACCTCGTAGAATTCCTGTGATGCTTTAATGACATCATGCAGTAAACATGTTTAGCAGGGTACAACAAACGTTAGCCTTTGAATAGTTAGGATAGCCAACTCTCATGGAATGCTCACGATCCGCCAGGAATTTTCAGTCCTTTCATGCCTTACATCGTTCAAGCCTCAAAACAACCCCGTGAGGTGGGTACTATCATTTCATCATCCCTATTTTACGGATGAAGAAACTGAGGCACAGAGAGGTGGAGCATCTTAATTTACATCACACACCTAGGAGCAGCTAGCCTGGTGTTTGAACTCAGGGAGAATCTGGGCTCTTATCTGTCCCTGGGCTAAAATGGACACTAGAAGGTATTTATGCCCTGCAGGCCTGACTTTCTGGAGGCGATGACTTGAGGCGTTACCTTCTGTCACGAGCTGGCAGCCCACCGCTACCTGAAGACCACGTCCAGAGCCCGCGCGCGCTATGCCCACAACACCGCTAGCTCTAAACAACCTCCAAACTCCCTTCTGCCCAGGGACCCCACAGGAGAGAAGAGCCCTACCTCACTGGCTCAAATATGAGTTCCGCAAGAAAAGACCACGTCCGCAGGGAAAGCAACCAGCAAAACGAGTTTCCCGCAATTCCCATCTACCCCCGGAGGGCGTCTAGACTGGGAAATCTACAAATCTCTTTATACCGAGAGTTCAGCAAAGATCTGGGAGTTCAGCCAAGTGGGAAAAAGTCCGGAATCCCTCTTGGATCCCCCAGAACACTTTGGGGGCGCCGGGCATCGGTGCCCGCGCGCAGGGAATGGGGGGGACACGCGCGGAGGAGACTCTGTCTGCGGGGTTACCTCCGCAGCGTCCGTGTTTTTTTTCCTGCGGCTCCCCTGGGAGGGGCAAATGCACTGGAGGGGCAGTGCCGGGGGTGGGGGTTAGCCCAGCGGTTTCCATGGCACCCGGGGCGTGGGGGAGGAATGCACCCCGCAAGCTGTGTCGAAACAACTGCGCAGCCGGACCAGCCCGGCTGGAGAAGGCCGGGGGGAGTGAGGGGGCAGGCGGGTGGGGGAGGCCGGGCCGGACGGGGGTGGGGCGGTCACGTGCGCCCGAGGGGGCGGGGCCCCAAGCCGGCCCGGGAGCAGAACCGACTTCCACCTAGAGGCTCCGCGCAAGGCGTGAACTTTTTCCCTCCCGGAGACTGAGGGGCTGAACTTGGCCTGAACCCCTGGGGAGGACTCAAGGCACCCGTAGCCACGACCGGGCTGAGGTGTCGGGGGCTGAAGACACCAAGGAAAAGTGGGAGCAGAAGTCCGAGGGTGAGTGCAGGGAGCTCTTCGCAGCTGTTACGCAGGCTCTGGTCTCCGTTTATTCTGGGTGGGCGACAGCGCAAGTGCCCCGGCAGCTCGCAGCTCGAAGGCAGCAGCCGAAGCCGCTGTCTGTGAAGACTGCTGGAGTCCTCGGCACCTGTCTAGGGCTTCGGGAGCGGCTGTGGTCATGGTGAGTGAGGATCCCAACCCACAGGAGCACGGCGGCGGCACCCCTGCGCAGGAGCCCGCACTCCGCGCGGACCGCAGCGCCTCGGGGCACCCGAGCGTGTCGGCCCACCCCAGTGTCTCCATCCACCCCAGCGTCTCGGCCCACCCGAGCAGTTCGGCCCACCCCAGTACGCTGGCCCAGCCCGGTGGCTTGGTCCACCCCAGTAGCTCGTGCCCCGAGGACCTTAGTGTGATCAAGGTGAGCAAGCGCCGTTGGGCGGTGGTCCTGCTGTTTAGCTGCTACTCCATGTGCAACGCCTTCCAGTGGATCCAGTACGGCTCCATCAATAACATCTTCATGAAATTCTACGGCGTCAGTGCCTTTGCCATCGACTGGCTGTCCATGTGCTACATGCTGACCTACATCCCCCTGCTCCTGCCCGTCGCCTGGCTGCTGGAGAAATTCGGCCTGCGCACCATCGCCCTCACCGGATCGGCTCTCAACTGCCTGGGGGCCTGGGTGAAGCTGGGCAGCCTGAAGCCGCATCTCTTCCCAGTCACCGTGCTGGGCCAGGTCATCTGCTCTGTGGCCCAGGTCTTCATCCTGGGCATGCCCTCCCGCATCGCTTCCGTCTGGTTCGGGGCCAATGAGGTGTCAACAGCCTGCGCCCTAGCTGTCTTTGGTAATCAGGTGGGTTGAGGAGTTTGCCCACGTGCAAAGGAATGGGCGTCATGTCATTGGGAGGCTCAGTGAGTTAGAGTGTACCTGACCGCACCTAAGTCTGCGGGGGACTGTCATTTCCTGACTTCAGCGGTGTTTGTGACTCTGGGTGACTTCGTGGCTGGGTGTGACTGACAGTGAGAGTGAGTGATTGTGACTGGAAGGCTGTGGGAGAGGAGTGCAGGGAAACAGAAGGAGGAGACCTTTTCTTTCTCTAACAATTTCTCCTCCCCCAGCAGAAAGCATGCTTCTGGAACATAAGCTTTGTTTATGGTCTCCTTCCTGACCCTGACAGTCCACCAGCCTAGACCTGTGATTCCAGGAAAGTTATTCTTTCTCAGGGAGCAGCCCATGGGTGTCAGATTATTCTGATATCAGCAGAATTAGCAGATGTTTTTAGCCTGACTAACCAGCTTTTCCTAGAGTGCAGCGTCTCCTCTAGCATGGACTCCCACAGAACAGTGCCCTGATGGTGCTTGGCACAGTTCTTACCTTCCTTTATACACAGCTGAAGCCAGAACGGTGGGAACAATGCTTCGGGCCAAACTCCTTCCCTGGGGATTAAAGCCAAACCCAGCAGGATGGAGTAGAAATCTTTCTCGGAATTTCCAAGGCCTAGAAACCTTTTGCGAGATGTGTGGAGAGATGTGTGGAGAGCTCGTATCTCAATCCCTTCTCTCGCCTTCTTTGTAGAGGGAGGATCTCAAATTCTTTGCATCTCAATTGAGGTTATGACCCCCAAAGTTGGGCATTTTATGAATCTCATTGCCTTCTCCAAATATTTGAAGCAAATATGTACGGGATCCTCCTTTATCTGGACCACTGCCTGTGAGTCTTACTTCTTCGCAGGCGGATGCAGTTGTGGCTGTGATCAGGAACCCTTAGTTCTTATGGCGTTTTTCCCTTACAGGAGGGTAAAGCTGGGAAGTGAAAGGCAGGACCTTTCAGGCCTCCCAAAGGTTAAATCTCCCTATTACCAGCAGAACAGGATTCAGACAAGGTCACTGCAATACAAACCCATTGTTTGGGGAGGGCAGGATTGCTAACTGGGAGAAGACCTCAGATAGCCTGGCAAGATCAGAGAATGCAGAATTTTTCTGTAAGCCATAAAGCATAAACTGACAGGTTTTCAGGTCCCTTCTCACACACCTGTGAGGGAACTTAATGCGATATATCTTTAAAATTTAATAAAACTATTTATTCATTCCCCCACACGCACTCCCTACCAAGGTTAGGAAATGCTAAGAATTTTACATTTAAAAACACTCTGACAGCATATATTTGTATCGCAGAGCCAGTCTGTTTCATTTGATCTTTTAGGCTTCACCCTAAAGAAAAAAGTTATAAAAAACTGAATCGTTTATGCTTCCTCACGTAGAGATGACCTGTCTGGTTCCTGGCATGTGTTTTAACCTTTCTTTGTGAAGAAAGCAGGCTGAATGGAGGAGAAATATTATTAGAGTGTCCTGAGCTTTGCTGCTTGGAAAAAAGGCTCTACACATTTGTCTACACAGATTTCAAATGCTTCTCCACAGAAGACTTCTTTGTGGCTTGCAAACCTCACACTGGTCTGCAAACACCTGTGCCCTGGTAACTGACCTCTAGCGCCTCTGGCATGTAACATGCGTGCGCCAGCTCTGCCTGTATCAAATGTGTGATTCATTTATTCACTCATTCATTCATTCATCCAGCAAGCATTCACCTAGTATCTGCCTTTTGCCCGACACTGTGCTAGGGCTGTACAGGCAATGCCTGCCTTTGTAAAGTTCCTGGACCAGATTTTAAAATCATGCCTTGTAAACAAATGAACAGACAAACAAACAAGCACCCGGACCTACGCATAAAAGACTTATTTTCATTCTCCATGGGGTTTTTAGTATCTTCTTTGCCTAAATGCTTAGGAACAATTGAAAGGGATGGAAAGGCACTTTCTCATCTATTATGTAACTTTTCAGTTCTGCGGGGTAGGTGGGACCATCCCTGTTGTTACAGGTGAGGAAACTGAGACCCAGAAAGATAGAGGAAGCCTATCCAGGGTCGTACAGCTACTAAGTGGTAGAAGGGAGATTTAAACGCAGCTCCACCTCCAAAAGCCCATGTCTGTAGGCCAGTTCCAAGCTGTCATGTGGATAAAGCATATATTTTAATTTTTTTAATGTTTATTTATTTTTGAGAGAGAGAAGGAGAGAGACAGAGAGAGAGACAGAGCACAAGTCGGGGAGGTGGAGAGAGAGAGGGAGACACAGAATCCGAAGCAGGTTCCAGGCTCTCAGCTGGCAGCACAGAGCCTGATGTAGAACTTGAACTCACGAACAAAACCGTGAGGTCATGACCTGAGCCCAAGTGGGACGCTTAACCAAATGAGCCACCCAGGAGGCCCTAAAGTATATATTTTTTAAAAGGGGGCCGGGCAGGATTTTGAGGTTCGAATTATGCCCCTTGTGTCTGGTTGATGGTGGTGATAAAGTATCCAGCAGTTTTCTCCAGGATCAGAGCCTCCAACCTGTTTTCTGTTTGGAAGTGCCTGGCGTGGCATTGCCTCCCCACCCACCGTGTTGTAAATTGCAAAAGGGCAGATTCTGCCCCTTTGAGCCTAGCAGAGGCTCAAATAGAGGCAGGAGGCACAAGAAAGTGGGGCTCTGGTCTTTGGGAGAAAAGAAACCTGTGAATCCTCAGCTCTGGTGGGAGAGGGAAGGAGTCTTAGAATTGCAACCAAGCCTCTTTGGCTCTGGCCAGATGCACAGCCTGGCATTTAGCAACACTTGTTCCATTGCTTCCCATGAAATGATCCACATGGGGTTTTGAGTCATGCGGACAACGTTAAAGCAGAAGGGTTGGGTGAAAGCCCTGTCTTAGAGTCTGGTGATAGAATGTGGAGGCCAGAAGAGACCAAGTGAGCTCTGGGCCCCAATGAGCCTATAGCACCAGGATGGGAAGGGCCTTTGTCAAGGGCCCTTGAGCAGCCGAGAGCACAGTGTCACCCAGAAACAGAGCAGGAGAGAGTGTTTGCTTTTCAAGTTAAGAAAATGTAGTAGGCTCCCCTTATCCACAGTTTCACTTTCCAGGGTTTCAGTCATCTGCGGTCAGCCTGGAAACAGATGGGCCTCCTTCTGACCTATGAGAAGGTCACCCATAACCTAACACTATGTCACAATGCCATGTCATTCACCTCACTTTGTCTCATTACATAGGCATTTTATCATCTCACATCATCCTAAGAAGGGCGAGTACAGTACAAGAAGATATTTAGAGAGAGAGAGGCGACATTCATATAACTTTTATTACAGTATATTATTGGAGTGGTTCAATTTTATTACTCGCTATTGCTAATCTGGTACTTTGCCTATTTACAAGTTAAACTTTATCATAGGTAGATGTGTATAGAAACAAACGTGGTATGTGTAGGGTTCAGTACTAGCTGCAGCTACCGGCATCCAGTGGGGATCTTGGGATGTTCCCTGTGGATAACTGTGGGCTCCTGTATGGTAGCCTTGGAGAAGCAGTTGTGGAGCAGACACAGCTGGTTGGGCTGTCGGGAATAGCACTGTCCGATAGAAATATAGTGCAAGCCGCACATACAACTAAATTTTCTATTAGCTACATTGCAAATTGGTGAAATGTAAATTGTTTAAAAAGTAGAGAGAGTAGGGGCACTCATTCAGTTGAATGTAAGACTTTGGCTCAGGTCATGACCTTACAGTTCATGGGTTTCAGTCCCTCGGGCTCTCTGCTGTTGGCACGGAGCCTACTTCGGATCCTCTGTCTCCCTCCCTCTCTGCCCCTCCGCAACACCCCCCCCCACTCTCTCTCTTTCAAAAGTAAATAAACATTTAAAAAAAAGAAAGAAAAAGTGGAAAGAGCAGGTGAAACTAGTTTTAGTACTAAATTTTCTTTAACCTGATAAAGTCAAAATATTCTTTCAACATATAATCAATATAATAAAATCACTAATAAGTTATTTTACATTCTTTTTTCATACTCTTTGAAAATAGGAATGTATTTCACACTTAGAGCCCAGTCACGTTTCCCAGGAATGATGAGGTGTGTTCCATAAACAGGCTGGACAGAATGATCTAGGGGGCGGGAGGATCCAGTTTTCCTTGACCCTCTTAGGGGCCCTGGGTGGGTCTAAAAATTAAACTGATGAAGACAGATTATCAGGAGAACATCATCCAAATTTATTTTTTTAAATTTTTAATGTTTACCTTATTTTTTGAGAGAGAGAGAGACAGAGTGTGAGCAGAGGAGGGGAAGAGAGAAGCAGGCTCCAGGCTCTGAGCTGTCAGCACAGAGCCTGACGCGGGGCTCGAACTCACGAACAACGAGATCGTGATGTGAGCAGAAGTCGGTCACTTAACCCACTGAGCCCCCCAGGCACCCCTAAATTTATTTTTTAAGTGTTTATTTATTTTAAGATACACAGAGTCCACAAGTGCATGTAGGAGAGGACGGGCAAGGGAGGAGCAGAAAGAGGGAGGAGGGAGAGAATCCCAAGCAGGCTCAGCAGAGAGCCGGAGGAGGGGCTCGACCTCACAAACCATGAGATCGTGACCTGAGCTGAAACCCAGAGTCAGATGCTCAACTGACTGAGCCAGCCAGGCACCTGCATCCAAATTGATTATAAGTATTACATGGCATGGGAGCCTCCCTGAGGAAAGGAAGAACAGTCCTGTGTACGTTTCTAGTAGGTCTGATGAAAAGAGCACCATCGTGGTCAGGAGAATGGAGTTATCGTAGTGGGCTGGGGGAGCTGCACGCGGCCTGGTCGTTAGGGTTCTCCTTGGCAGCCCTTTGTCTTCAGAGGTAAGGGTGAGCCTTTGCTCCTGGCATGAGAGTGGCAGCTCTTGCAGGCAGTTTGTAAGGCCTGTTTCAGGGAAGTAGGGCGAGGAGGAGGAGGAGGAGGAGGAGGAGGAGGAGGAGGTCAGAGTGACTCTCCTGCTTCTGCTGTTTCCTCAAACTCCTTCAGCTTAAAATATTCCAGGGGCCATGATTTGGAGGACCATGTCCTGAACTCCACTGTATTTCAATATCGGAAATCAGATTCTAGCAGATAAAGATGGGCTCTAGAAAACCGAGTCCAGCCTTGAGGAAGTGGTGTTTGCTGGCCGATGGTGTGCTAATAGCCAGAGGGGTGTCTGCTGGCACTGACTCGGGTCACCGTCATGAGGTGGGGGGGTCAACCTACTCTTGTTTCAAAATCATGGTCATCGGATGTGTGAAGGTCTACGCTTATCGCTCTGGATGTTTTCTTTTTTTTTTTTTCTTAAAAAAATGTGGTTAAATTTTTAAAGTTTATTTATTTATTTTGAGAGAGCAAGAGATCAGGCGGGCAGGGTTAGGGGCAGGGGGCTGGGGTGGGGGGAAGAAAATCCCAAGCAGGCTCTGCACCATCAGTGAGTGAGGGAGGGGCAAAGAGAAAGACACAGAATTGGAAGCAGGCTCCAGGCTTCAGGCTCTGAGCTGTCAGCGCAGAGCCTGACGCGGGGCTTGAACTCACAAACCGTGAGATAGTGACCTGAGCCGAAATCAAGAGTCAGACACTTAGCTGCCTGAGCCACCCAGGCGCCTGCCACTCTGGATTTTCTAACGTCAGAGACGTTTCACAGTCTGAGTGAAGTTGGGGGCGATGAAGGCAAGCTCTTGTTCTCTTCCAGTGATTGTTCTTGTCCCTTAAAGCACACGGAGCGGCTGCCCACATGGCCGCTTCTTGGCCTCCCCTTATGCGCTGGAAGACAGGAATAGGCCAGGGCCTGGAAGAGATGAAGGTAAGTGGTGACTGACTTGGGTGAGTCAGTGGTGACTGATGGGGTGGGGCCAGGACCAACCATCAAGTGCTCCTAGGGGCCAGCCAGGTCTTAGAAACGTGACGGAGTCAAGATGAAGTAGGGGTGTGGTGGGGTCACAGCAAACGTGAGAGTCCGTTCCCAATCTAGACAGAGCAGCTGGGCCACTCCTGCCGACTGTTGATGCACAAAACGTGACCCAGTGTAACCAGATCTCATTGGTGGTGGTGTTTTTTTCAGGAGAAATAAGACATCCAGATATTTAGGTGAAGTTTGTTCTGTTTGTTTTTATTCTGGTAGAAGAGACATAACATGTATCATTTTAACTCTTCATGAGCATACAATTCAGTGGCATGAAGTACTTTCAGTGTTATGTGAACATCACCACTATCTATACCCGAAGCTTTGTCATCTCCCTCAACAACTCTGCACCTATCAAGTAACCCCTCCAACCCCCCTCCCTCCAGCTGGGAGTAGCCTCTCTTCTGCTCTCTGTCTCTGTGAATTTGCCGATGGCGAGGGACCTCATATAAGTGGAATCATACAATATTTATCTTTCTGTGTCTGGCTTATGAAACCTATTTTTTTAAGTGCTGATAACTAATGCATGAGTGTGCGTTTAATTATATTCTATCTTTTGAAACTGTGGATCAGATAAAACTTAGAGTTTGAGGGGTGCCTGGGTGGCTCAGTCGGTTAAGTGTCTGACTTTGGTTCAGGTTACGATCCTGTGGTTTGCGAGTTCGAGCCCCCATGTCAGGCTCTGCTGACAGCTCAGCGCCTGGAGCCTGCTTCTGATTCTGTCTCTCTCTTTGCCCCTCCCTCGCTCTCTCTCTCTCAAAAATAAACATTTAAAAAACCCCCACAAAACTTCCATTTTGAGACTTCCAGGGAAGGTAAAGTGGAGGTGAATTCTAGTTTTCCTTTGTCAGAAAGCCCGCACCAAACATGTGGGCTGGTGGAAATGAGCTTGGAGGCTGGCAGCTCTGGGGAGGAAGAGTTCAAGACCAGTGCTCCAAGCCAAAAATGGTGACCGCACACCTCACCCGAGGGGCTGGATAAAGATACAGAGGCGTGGGCCCCTACGAGGACTTCCTTAACTGGACTCGCTAGGGGTGGGGCCCGGGCTCCTGTCTTTTCACCAGCTTCCCACGTGAGACTACCGATCAGCTTTTGAAATCGCTCGGAGAGAGGAGCAGCAGGACATGGGAAGGCAGCCTCTTGCTCAGAGCCATGGTCTTGTCAGGTCAGACTTATTATGTGCTTGTTGTATGCGGTCTGGTGTGCAGGTGGGAGCAACTGGGAGCTCAGCCGGTCACCCTTCAGATTGAGGGAAGAGGCTGGGCTGGGGGGTGGGGCTCATAATTCAGACTTATTTAAGGTTTTGAACATATACTCCAACCTGGGGGGTGGTTGGGGGCAGGCCCTGATAGAATGTGAGGGGGAACCTGGCTGGTGCCCCTGATCCTTTGGTTTCTTTGACCTTCGGCTCAGGACGCTGGAGTAGGCTCAGATTGGCCTGGCCTGACTTCTGTCTTATATCTGTTGCCTTGGAGGCATTGTGGCAGGTGCCTGGCAAGTCCGTGGAATCAAGGCCATGTCTTTGGGTTAGCACGCTAAGACCCCTACTCCTTGCCATTTCTGTCCAGTCTATCTCTCGTTCCCTCTCAGTCTGGTCTGTCTGCTGACCAGTGTGTCTCCTTACTTCTCTCCTTGAAGACACACTCACTGCTTGGGGAATAAGCCTTAGGCCTCGAAGAGTGACATCAGCAAGATGGTGGGTCAGGAAGCTTCAGACCCTAGCTCCCCCCCACCCCCCAGAAATGTTAAATAAACTAGAAACCAGCTAAAATAACTTCTTTATGGGTGTTCTGGAGATGCATCAAAGATAGCAACCAGGCAAACACCCAACCAAGATAAAGCCGCGTTCAAAATGGTAGGACATTTCATGGCCTCTTTGCATACATTTTCCCTCTCTCTCCTCCCTTCCCCATGCTGTGCTCCCAATAACTAGTTCCTTTCTGCAAACTGAATTTGCAACACTTTAACCTAATTGTATTTTTGTGCAGTAACAATGAACAATCCAAAAAGGAAATTGGGAAGACAGTTCCATTTACAGTAGCATCAAATGCAAAATACCTGGGAATAAATTTGCCAAAGACTACTGGACGACTTAATATTGTTGAGATGGAAAAACTACCAAAAACAGTCTCCAGAGTTAGCACATTCCACATCAGAATCCCGATGATGTTATTTGCAGAAATAGAAAAATGGCTCCTAAAATACATGTGGAAATTTAAGGGACACCGAATAGCCAAAACAATCTTGGAAAAGAACAACAAAGTTGGAGGTGTCACACTTCTTGATTTTAAAACTAATAATGAAGCTGTACTAATGATGGCAGCACAGTACTGGCAGAAGACAAATGTCTAGACCAATGGAATAGAGAGTAGAAATAAACCCTCACATATGTAGTCAAATGATTTCAACAAAGATGCTAAAGCCAATGGAAGCCACTTATTTAAAAAGAAAAGACTATTTTTTAAATGTTTATTTACTTTTGAGTGAGAGAGCATGGGCAGAGGAGGGGCAAAGAGAGAGGGAGACAGAGAATCTGAAGCAGGTTCCAAGGCACAGAGCCCGATGTGGGGTTCGAACTCACGAACCATTGAGATCATGACCTGAGCCGAAGTCTGAAGCTTAATCGACTAAGCCACCCAGGTGCCTCCCAAAAGACTGTTTTTGTTGAGGTTTCCATCAAAATTAAGTAGAAGGTACAGAGATTTCCATATACCCCCTACCTCCACCATGTATAGCCTCCTCCCTTCTCAACATCCCCCACCAGAGTGGTATATTTGTTAGAGTTGTTGGGCCTACATTGAAACATCATAATCACCAGTCTTTTCAATAAACAGTGCTGAGAAAAGTATAAACCACAGTGGCACACTGGTTACAACTGATGAACTTATATTGACACATCATTATCACTAGCCTTTTCAACAAATGGTGTTGGGAAAACTAAGACCGTTAGAAGAAAACACAGGGGAAAAGCTTAATGATGTTGGATTTGGTGATGATGGCAATGAATTCTTGGTTGTCATACCAAAAGCATGGTCAACAAAAGAAAAAAATAGATTCGCATTGGACTACATCAAAATAAAACCCTTCTTTGCAACAGAGGACACTATCAATAGAGTGAAAAGGCAACTCATGCGATGGGAGAAAATATTTTTAAATTGTATATCTGATAAGGGGTTAATATCCAGAATATATAAAGAACTCCTGTAGCTGAACAATTAAAAAAAAAACATTCTAACTTAAAAATGGGCAAAAAACTTGAATCGATATGTCTCCAAAAACAGACATACAAATAGTCAATAAAAAGATGCTCATCATCAGGGAAAGGCAAATCAATAGCACAATGAGATACCATCTCACACTTGTTAGGATGGCTATGAGAAAAGGAAAAAGAAAGAAACAAGTGTAGGCAAGGATGTGGAGAAATCGGAGCCCTTGCGCGTTGCTGATGGGAGTGTAAAATGGCACAGTCATATGGAAGACACAGATGGTAGTTAGTTCCTCAAAAAATTAAAAATAGCATTACCATGTGATCCAGCAATTCTGCTGTTGGGTAGATACCTACAAGAATTGAAAGCAGAAAGTTAAACAGATATCTGTATGCCCATGTTTATAGCAACATCATTCACAGTAGCCAGAAAGTGAAAGCAACCTAAGTGTCCATCTACAAGTGAATGGATAAACAAAATGTGATATACACATAAAAGGAAATATTATTCAGCCTTAAGAGTAAAGGAGATTCTGACACCTGCTACACATGGATAAACCAAAATGCTATGTTAAGTGAAATAAGGTAGTCCACAAAAGGAGAGATACTATATGATTCCACTTATATGAGGTATTGATGTGTCTTCTTTTCTGATACCAACCAATTCTCTAATTTTCTATAGTACCAGCTGGGCGTCCTACAATTCAATTTAATTCTGACACTCACTAGTTGGAGTTAATGCAGACCAACCCCACAAGTGGAGGGCTCAGGTCCACAGACTGCCTCCACTTAAGATACCATTGGCAAGTCCTGGTGGGGGCAGCCATACTTCTGACTGACTGGTTAGAAACTGAGGGTTCCCACGACCCCAACTCGAGCTCTGTAACTTGCTAGAATGGCTCCCAGAACCCAGGTAAACACTTTACTTACTGGTAAAGTAAGTAACTTACTTCACTGGTTTATTATAAAGGGTACAACTGAGGAACAGTCAAATGGAAAAGACATGGGGGCCACTCTAACCATGCCCCCCTCCGGTACTGGCGTGAGGTGTTCACTGACCGGAAAGCTCGCGGAATTTCCTTGTTCCTTGTGTTTTCATAGAGCTCAAATTCCAGTTTCCTTCCCCACCTCAGAGGTCGGGTCGGGGGGAGGATGGGGCTGAAAGTTCCCAAACTCTAATCCCCTGGTTTTCTGGAGATTAGCTCTAAGGCCATCTACAGGCCTTCCTCTAAGGCCTCAGTAGCATAAATTCAGGTGTGATGGAAAGGAGTTCGTTGTGAGTAACAAAAGATACTCCCATCACTCAGGAGATTCCAGAGCTTTGTGGCAGGAACCAGGGACAAAGATTAATCTATTTTGATTCTCCCACAAGTACAAAGAGTACTCCAATTAATAGAAAGCAGGACGCCGGCTGCCAGGGGCTCAGGGAGGAGGGGACTGAGAGTTAGTGTTTGATGGGTACAGAGTTTCAGCTGGGGAAGCTCAGAAATGTTCTGGAGCTGATGGTTGCACAGTATGTGAATGTACTTAATGCCACTGAACCACACAGTTAAAAAATGGTTAAAATGCCGGGGGGCGGTTTGCCCCGGTGACTCAGTCGGTTAAGCGTCTGACGCTTGATTTTGGCTCAGGTCATGATCTCATGGTTCGTGATTTTGAGCACCGCGTTGGGCTCTGCACTGACAGTGCAGGGCCTGCTGGGGATTCTCTCTCTCCTTCTTTCTGCTCCTCCCCTGTTTGTGCTCTCTTTCTCAAAATAAAAATAATAACAGTGATTAAAATGGGGCATCTGGGTGGCGCAGTCAAGCATCCGACTCTTAGTCTCAGCTCAGGTCTAGATCTCAGGGTCCTGAGTTCCAGACCCATGTTAGGCTCTATGCTGGGCATGAAGACTACTGAAAGAGAGAGAGAGAGAAAGAAAGAAAGAAAAAGAAAAGAAAAGAAAGAAGGAAGGAGGGAGGGAGGGCGGGAGGAAGGGAGAAAGTAAGAAAGGGAGGAACATGGTTAAAATGGTAAATTTTATGCTATGTGTATTTTACCAGAAAAAACAAAAAAGATCCACTGCTTGTGAGGTGTTTCCTTCTGGCTGGGTACCTGCTCACCGCCTACCATCCACTCATCAGTCTCTGTGCTTGGAAGAGTACATTCTGGGCCTTCTGTGTGCTTGCTAAGATCACTGGGTTCCTGGCCTTTGTTTTCCAGAGGTTTGTGTTTCCTCCTCTTCCTATCTCTTCTGTCCATTTCCCTTCTTTCTCCTCCTCCTCTTTTGGCTAAATGGAAAACTTGTCAGAGGACTGGAAGTTTGACCAACACGCCTCTCCTATGTTTCAGAGTAGGGCTCTGGGCATAACAGTTGCCTGCAAATGGATGGACAAATCAATACGCAGGAATTAAGGTGACTACTTAGTTGAGAGCTCAGGTCATTGGAGGCAGGGACTGTCATACCTGGATTTGTCTTTCTGATGTGATTTAATCTTATTCCTTCAATGGAAAAAGCTATGGAGTCCTTACTGTGTGCCTTGAACTGTGCCGGACCCCCTATGGTTGAGAACACCATCTTTAGCTCTGCTCTATACCCTTGGACAAATCCCTTAGGTTTTCTGTTTTGACCTCTTTTGTAAGCTGGAGATAGTATTGGCCGCTGCAGAAGGTAAAGGAGAGGATTGAGGCAAACGGAGGGCTTTAGCTAGCAGAATTTATCAGGTAAGAAGTGCTATATGAAGAAGAGATGTTATCAGTATTGCCATCAGCAAAGGCAATTTTTTTGGGCTGGTTCTTTTTTTTTTTTTTTTTAGTTTATTTATTTTGAGAGAGAGAGAGAGCGAGCATGGATGAGAGCATGGGGGATGGGCAGAGAGAGAGAGAGAGAGAGAGAGAGAATCCCAAGCAGACTCCACACTGTCAGCACGGAGCCCAACATAGGGCTCAAACTCAGGAACAGTGAGATCATGACTCAAGCCAAAATCCAGAGTTGGATGTTTAACCGACTCAGCCATCCAGGCGCCCCTAGGAGCTGATTCTTAGTGAATGAGGTGACCACAAATTGGGTGGGTGGGCCGTTCCAGGAAGTTTCCAGGCAGTATTATGATAGGGGCTTGTCCCATTGAGAGCTGCTCAAACTAAAACCTGTATATAGGTGCTGGGAGGTGGTGGTATCTTCCCAGTGTGTGGTGATGACACCTGTTGTCTGTGATAAAGACTTTGGAGTCTCTGGGGAGACCCCTGGGCCAACCCCCACCCCCACAGTCAGTCCTTAGTCTCACAAACCTAAGCTTCTACTGGAGGAAGTCGGGTGTTCAGGCTTCTCAGGTGGACACAGCTGTTTTCTACTGCCTGGTTCTTGATCTTTTTCCAGCAGTGCTGTTAACAGGATGTCCTCTCCTTGACTTCAGCCCCCAGCCCCCAACATCAAACGGCCCCGTGTGGATATCAGGATAAGGGCTGGACCCCCATCAGGGATGATAAAGAACTTATGGTTAATGTGAAAGCTGATGTTTCCTCTTGTTTCTTTGTTCTCTGTCTCCTGACTTCTCTCCAGCACCCTCCCTGAACTTCACCCAGTGAAGCATCTTCCTCCTGTTGATTATGTAGGACTAAAGGCCGTTTTCTTTAACTGAGTCATTCAGAGGTGGGAAGGCTTCCTGGAGGTTCCGGCGGTCCATCTTGATTCTTCTGCTCTCTGACCTTATTCCAGGCATCTTTCCTTTTTTGTGCTGTGCAAAAGCATTAGCTCAGCTTCTCAGCCTCACACAGTTCAAGACAAAGCCTTGCTGGGGCCTGAGGACACATAATAGTGCCATCTGTGTGTGCTGTAGGGGAGACGGAAGGCAGGCCTGGGCTGTTTGCTTACCATCTTCTTGGAACTAGACTGTGCCTCAGAACCTCATAATAGAGCAGTGTTTGCTTTGGCTCCCATCTGCTGCTTCTCTACGGAGGAGGTGAACACAAATTCCTTTCATTTCCTGGAGACCGCTTTTGATTAGACGGCTCTGCTGGCTCCAGAGGGGCGGGCACAAAGGTGAACAGTTGGGAGAAGTGTTTTCTTTTTTGTCCCTCCTCTTCTCCCCTCCCCTAGAAATTCCTGCGTTCTGCCTAAAATGACTGTGGTGGCCTGGCCTGGTCTCCTGTGATGGCTCTGGAGACAGCTTTCTGTACATGATGCTATTCGTTGTGTCTGTCTACTCAGAAGTGTGGAAAGTGAGCAGCCATGAGTCATCGTGTTGAAGCAGGGCCCCTTCCAATGGGCTGTTTGTGTGGGGTGGTGACTGCCCCTTAAGCAATCTGTGCCTCCTCAGACCTTTGCCCTGGCCTTCCAGTTCCATGCTGGACATGTTGGCGCAACCACTCGGTGATCTCATTCAGGGGACTGTTTCTCCTCTTACCAAGGAGCTTGGTGGGAATTCATATCTCTCTCCCGCTCCCACCAGTCCTGCCTAGGACACCTAAGGAATACGGCAGCTGAGAATTGCCTCTTGGCTTCTTTCCTTGGGGGCAGCGAGATCCACCAGGAAGTGTGGGCCATGAACCTTAGCATCAGAACCACCTGGGGTGTGTGTTAAAAATGCAGATTCCTGGGCACCAGGGCAGACCCAAGGAATTAGCCTCCCTGGGTGGGGCTCAGGAATCTGTGTCTTTGGTTCTCTGTGGGGGATTCTGCTGCCCACTGACATGTGAGCTTGTGATGGGGAAGCCATGGAAACCAGACCCCAGAGCCCTGCTGGACGCTGTGTTTGGGGCCTCCAGCAAGACATGTGCCCTCAGCGTGGTTATCTGTAGCAAGAAAGCCTGCCTCACAGGGTTGCTACCCGAGTTATGTGAGGGAGAGTGTGTGCGGAAGCCCTTGGAGTCAAATAAGCCCTCCATACACGGTTACTGAGCCCACACCTATCTTCCCTCCCCTTACCACACTGGGCCTCTGCAGCCCTCTCTGTGACATTGTTGGATGTCAGCCACTTTCCTTCATCTCTGCCACTGTCCCTGAAGTGTTTGCCCACAGATCCGGCTCTCAGTGTCATAAGTGGGTAACTTCAGCCGCCCCGCCTTGGTCCACTCTCTCAGCCAGTGAGCTGGTGGGGGCCAGCGTCACCTGCTCCTGCAGAGAGATCAGGCCTCACACAACCTTGCTCTTAGTGCACCGGCCAGAGGAGGCCACGCCCGGTGCACAGCAGCAACGGAAGATATTTAGATGGGAAGATGGGAGTCTGGTGCTCTGATTTTACACTTTAGCTGTGGGGCGTTATCTTCCCACTGCGTTTTCTGGGCTTATCATCTAATAACATGTCAGCTGTGGCCTCAGGAGGGTGGGGGTGGGGGCGAGTGAGGAATGCAGCTTGACTTAACCCTCTTACTAATCTTTTCCACCTTTTATGTGTGGCTAGACCCCCTGAGAAAATCCCCTCCACCTGCGTCCTCAGTTCCTGAACCTTTGAAGCAGGTCCTCAGGAAGAACAGCAGGTGGCTAAAGCCTCTCTCTTCCGGGCTGGCTGAGGGGGGCTGGAAGGGTGAAGATCAGGGCTCTTTGGCTTTTGGAGCGCTTTCCTGTCCTCTAACCATTCACCACCCTGCTTGCCGGGTGTCGCAGGAGTGTCACTGTCCCTGTCACCAAGAGACCATCTCAGCTTCTGGTCTGCCATGTGGCCTTCAGGCAGGCATGTCAGTAACTCTCGCCCTATTTGTGGAGGAAGACAGTCCTCCTTGCTAGTGTTTGGTTCACAGGCTGTTGTGGGAGGAGATGAAGTTGTATTGCCAGAGACCAGATCACTGGCTGGTTTGTTTAGAGGGACTTAAGGAGACACCGACATTCTCTCTTCCCAGGGGGCTGCCTTCTGATTCACTGTCCAGAAAGAACTTTGATGAGAGGTACAGAGTAAATGTGTTAGCCGTTTTATGCTGTCCCAAACACAAGTCTCAGTTATAAAACAAACTCGCTGCAAATGATTGCATCAGCCCCTGGATCATCTGGAGTCTCAGACTGTGTCTTCTTGGGACCCGTAGCCGCTGGGTGCCTTGCAGCGGCTCAGCGAGGTTCTCTGGGAAGAGAGCAGGGCTAGGAATGGGAGCATTAGAAGCCTCAGTGTTTACTTCACTGCTCTGTGACTTCAGCAAGTTGCTTAAACTCAGGAAATGAAGAGCGCAACATGCCCCTCAGAGGGCTTCACCTGTACCTACCATTGACCTCACTGGGTTGCCTTGCTGCTTAGATTATATGCTGGATGTGTAGGTGCCTTGAACACTGAAATGTTGTGCAAACCTTGACTTTTAACCGCCTTTAGGAAAAAAAGACTCTGGACTTGCCCCGTGACACTTGAGGAATAGAATGGCTTTCCTGTGCATAAATCATGTGCTCTCTGTTTTGTGAAGTCCCATGTTGTGCACTTGGCTTGAGGGCCACAGCCTCTGTTTGTAGGTAGAGCTTGGCATTCTTGCCTTTAGAGCCAGCTCTTCGTGTCAGAGTAAGCTCTGATCATTCTAGCTCTAGGGACCTCCCCCAGAGCCTCTGGTTTCTGGAGCATTTCCACTAATTTGAACCTCTTGAGCCAAGGCATTCTGTGGCCCAGGAGTCATGCAGAGCACCCCGATTCCTTTTGAATTCCAAGAAGGGGCTTTTGCCAAGGGTTGGCCCAAAGCAGCTTTTCAGTCTGTAAGCACCTAGGATGGCTCCTCTCTTCAACGTAGAGACATAGCAGGGGTGGTGATGTGGTTTTGGGGTGATGGGGAGGGGGTCCAGAGCTGAAGGCCAAGAAAGAATTCTTGAGATGTCTTAGGTGCACAAAAGGTGATTTTATTAAAGCATGAGGACAAGATCCGCGGGCAGAAAGAGCTGCACTGGGGTTGTGAGGAATGACTGATTCTATGAGATTTTCTATCCTCTGGAGGGGAGGGTGATGTTAGCACTCCAGAGAATTGAGCCTGTAGGTTTCTGAAGATTGCCTTTTTTCTTGTAAATCATTAAGACAGTTGCCAACTGATGGAGACTTACTTCTGGCATGACTGATCTTTATCTATCAATTAACCATTTGTTTTTCCCTTTCCTTTGTTCTCAGGCAGCCAGGGGTGCCTGAGGAATGTCACACATGTCCCACCTATGGGGAGGGGGTGGTTAGCTTGTGCTTTGCCCTCAGCTTGTCTTTGCCCCCCGCCCCCCCCCGCCCCCTCCCGCCGTCGGTGGCCTAGCACAGAGCCGATTTGGTTCACACCATCAGGATCTTGGGCAATTCTTGCAAGTACGTTACCTTTTCTGCCTCCGAAGCTCCTCCATCTCCTGAGGGAAGAGGATACCCATTATCTGCCCCAGGAATGGCTGGCCCTGTATTCTTCTGCTCCACAAAAATCCATGGACTTTCTTAGGGTGTCCTCACCTTGGGCCAGACCTCTGTCCCTTACAAGTAACTCACAATAGCTCCTGGCCATCCTGTTTTTGTCTGCTTGAATTCTACTTGTTCTGGATTGCATCCCTTTCGGCTAGCCTCCACAGTGTCCCCAGTTGACAGCAGTTATGGTGACCAGTGGAAGCCAGTGAATGAAGGTGCTCATCGTCTTGGTGGGGTAGTGCCACATGCTCTGTTATAGGGCTCAGCGCTTACAGAGTCCACTCTTGGGAGCTATGGGTTTTTTGAGACGGTGCAGCACAACTTTTATTATTTTTATTAATCGAACAGGTGTTTATTGAGCATTGAGCATCCACTTTGTTCTAAGCACCTCCTGAGTGCTAAGGAGGAAGCAGTGAATGGGGAAGAAAAGATCCCTGAGTTCACATTTAAGGGTGGAGAAATGGACCTCTAAGGAAGTAACTAATGGAGTGACTAATAGTAGAAACGTTAGGCCAAGTGGGAGGGGAGGTCACTTCAGAGCAAAATATTGGGAGATGTTTTTGCGTAAGTCGGTCTCTGAGTAACTCCCGAAATTACAGGGCCAGATCTGATGGTACTGCTTTCTTGGAGGTGGTGTTAGATATGGGTGGCTGGTAGTTTTCCTGGTGCAAGGCTTAGATTTCTTTCTCTTTCTAGATTTCTCCCTGGGATCATGAGGCAGGGTTAGTTAACTTGGAAAGTTGGCTTCCTAGGAAAATGCTACATGGACTCAGCCTGTCTGTTTCTGGAGACACACCCTGAAGAAAGGATCTGGGTCATTCCATGGCAACTCACAAAACAATAACTCTTCCAGGGGCTGCCTGTGAGTAATCACCTGGGTCCGAGTTTCACCCCTGAAAAACAAAGGGGAGCGCTGTCACTAAGAAAGTCCAGTCGGACTCAAGAGAAAATATGGGAGGGTCAGAAACATTTATTGTCACAGGAACTACTTTTAAGGGTGACAGCATGTGACATCGCATGCTTGGGCTGTTTACCACCATCTGCACACAGGAGAGTAGGATGCGTCCATCGGCTGCTGTGCGGGGGCATCTGGGACAGAGTCGGTGCGAAGTGACAAAGCCTTTGAATAGAGCTTTGCACATCGCCTACTTCACATGTGAAACACTGGGAGAAAGCGAGGTCTGTGCTCCGCCACTTCGGCTGGACTTACGGTTTGAAAGATGCCCCCTCGCTTTTCCTCTTTTGCAGCTGAGTCATGGGGAAGTTCTGTGAGCCTGTGGTCTTTGGTCATCGGTGCTATTAGCAGAGGGGCCTTTGAGTGGTGATAGCAGTAGCGACCCGGGCTCTTAGTAAAAAGGGAAGCAGAGGAGGCTTCACGTCTTCCCTCAAATAGAACTAGACTGACCCTTCGCAGATCTCACCAGGAGGACAATTTCAAGAGGAACCCCAACCCTAAAAAGGAGGAGTTTGTGTCCCAGGAGGCTTGTGGGTTGATGACTGAAAGCAGGCACAGATAGGAGGCTCCGCTAAAAACAAATGCCTTTTGTCAGCATCTGCCCCACTCTGACTTTTATTTACATATAAAAAAATTTCCCTGTAGAACTCATACCCCTTTCCTAAACATAGCATCTTCTCTGTTTACAGCCTAGGGTACTTCTGCTCTTCAACTACTTTGCATCCCCCCAAAGATGAGGAGGAAACCCAGCACCAAGGCTGTAGGTCAAGATCAAGGTATATTAGATAGCTTATAAACTTGGTGATGTGAGCTTTTTGTCTCCTCCCTTACTTCTTAATTTTTTTAATGTTTATTTATTTTTGAGAGAGAGAGAGAGATAGAGTGTGAGTGGGGGAGGGGCAGAAAGAGAGGGAAACACAGAATCCAAAGCAGGCTCCAGGCTCTGAGCTGTTAGTACAGAGCCTGACTTGGGGTTCGAACCCAGCTCATGACCTGAGCTGAAGTTGGACACTTAACTGACTGAACCACTCACGCGCCCCCCTCCCTTTATTTAGTACTACCAGTTGGTGCTCAATAAATACTGGGTATAGGGTTGTTTTTTTTAATGTTTATTTTTGAGAGAGGGAGTGAGTGGGAGAGGGGCGGGGGGTGGACAGAGGATCTGAGGTGGCCTCTGAGCTGACAGCAGACAGCTGGATACCAGGCTCAAACTCATGAACCATGAGATCATGACCTGAGCTGAAGTCAGATGCTCACCCAACTGAACCACCCAGGTACCTCCCAAGTGTAGGTTTGAGGGTGGGAAGTCAATTAGCCCATATTCCAGTGGCCTCCATATCTAATCTTGAGAGCCCTAAATTTGAGGTCTTCTGTCTCATTCCACTGCACATCTGCATTCTTTTGCTGGTAAACTCTTGGAACAAAGCTAATTGCCACTGTGCCCAAACTGTTTGCCATAGAGGAGACTGTAAATACTTGAGTTAGGTTTGAGCTATACAATTCTAAGAGTTACCTCTTTGTTCAGAAGGCATTTCCCAAGAGTCATCTCTCCCTTGGCATTGTGCTCGGTGCAGTGTGGGGAGGAGTCACACAAGGCAATGTTAAGCAATGACCCTGTCCTCAAGGTGCTGACAACCTAGTTGGGGAGACAACAGTACCCTATATGGAAAAACAAACCAACAAACAAAACCAAAGAAACAAAACAAGAAAACTAAACTAAGCATTACATAAGAATAAAAAATCCCATAAGGTGTAACTAAATAGTAAACCAAGTAGACTATGGCTGGAGATACTTCTCTCCTCCAACAGCTAGACCTAAGAAGAGGTGCTTGAATTACAGAATGGAACATATAAGACTGGAGGAATTATCAGGTGTTTGAGGGCAATCTCTTCTGTGACATTCACCCTGCTTGCTGGATTTGGAGTCAGCTAGTCATGGGTTTGAATCTCCATCCTGCTGTTAGAAGCTGAGTGACCTTGGGCAAATTAGAGATGTTTTCTCATCTATAAAAACAAAACTAGACATGATGATGCCAACTTTAGGGGGTTTTTGTAAGGATTAAATGAGATAACATGTGAAAAATCATTTAGCACACTGCCTAGCACATAGTAGGTGATCATTTTGCATTCGTTCTCTTCCTTTTAGTTTGGCTAATAGCCAAGACCTAACCATTTAACCTAATGGTTAGAAGTATAGGCTAGTACAGATGGCCTGAGCTTAGAGTCTAGCCTTATCACTTATTGTTATATGACCTTGGGTAAGTTACTCAAATGCCATTTCCTCAATTTTAAGATCGTGTGTGTGTGTGTGTGTGTGTGTGTGTGTGTGTACGTATATATGGCTTAGTGGTTTTTAGAATGCTGACTTTGGCCTGGTGAGCTCCGTGTCTCAGCTGTTATCACTATTGTTGTCTTCTCTATGAATCCATTGCAGGCTGTCCTAATTTCAGTAGCTGCTGCTTCTTGCATTTCCTTGACCTCTTTCCCCCCCAAAAGGCTGAAGAAACCCAAGAGTGTTGAGGTAGTAGAAGTCCCTAGCATAGTCCTAGATTTGAGGACAAAGCCTGTGAATGGGGAGGGAGCCCTAAGGAAGTCTTTTTTTTTTTTTTTTTTGAAAGAGAGGGTACAAGTGAGCAAGGGGCAGAGGGGCGGGGGGGGGGAGGGGAGAAAGTCCCACAACAGGCAGAGAAGGGAGAGAGAGAGAAAGAAATGGCCCTCACCTGAAGCAGGGCTTGTGCACACTCACCCAATGTGCGGCTCGAACTCACAAACCATGAGATGATGACCTTAGCTAAAGTCTGATGCTTAACTGATTGGGCCACCCAAGCACTCTGAAAGTCTTTTTTTTTTTTTTTTTTAAAGTTTATTTATTTTGAAAGAGAGAGGAGAGAGAGAGAGAGAGAGAGAGAGAGAGAGAGAGAGAGAGAGAGAATTCCAAGCAGGCTTCACACTGACAGTGCCGGGCTCCTCTTGACTTGATGAGTTGTGATGACTGGCCACTGTGACCCTGCTTCCTAACTTCTTAGAGACCTCAGCTTAGCCTTTTAAATCCATAAGGCCCCTTTGTGAGTTATTTCCTCCCAAAGCCATGGGATTGTTTTTGTTCCTAATAAAGGTCTGCCACCTCTTTAATCTGAGTTGGCCTTTTCAAAAGAAGCCAAGGGCTCGGATTTGGGGATTTCAAAAATATAGTCATATGAGTGGGCTTTGCATGCATGTTATTGCTTCCCATGGCATTTCCTGGGAGCTGCCTGGCATTCCTAGGTGGCTGGGCGCTCACTTTCATAATTAAAGTGTTGTTCAGCTTCAGTGTTTCCGTGTCCCGGCATCCACCCCATTCTCCATGCTTCTTTCTGGAGGCATCCACAGACTCAGTGCCAGGATGCCCCACTGCACCTCCCCCACAGGTCTGAAGGTGCCCTTCCTGCACACTTGCATTTTGGGACCCTGGAGCCCTAATTTGCATCATTTTACCCAGATGTAGGTGTAAACATGTCTAAGTGCCGTATTGGACTTATAAACGTTTATGCTTCCATAGCACCATTTTTGGGGTATTTAAGTGCCCACACCGGTACTTGCTGGGGACAGGCAATAAATGTTGAAGTCACTGTGAGTGTTGCACTTAATTCCCCACTTGTGCGTGGTCCTGGAAGACAAACCATTCATGGTGGCCTCCCTAATGGTGGCCAGGCCCAGGACACTGGTGTCGAGCCTTGCAGCCGCAGAAGCATGTGGGCAGGTTTGTGTATGGGATGGAAATTAGGCATGCTGCATTTTTAGCACATTTTAGTGCCCATACATTTTGCGTGGACTTAAATGACTCTTTGTTTAGTAACATTTTTTTTGACATTTGTGTGTGTAGTTGAACTTTTCCTCAGCTGTGGTACTCTATGGCCCTTAGCTTCAGGTTAATTTTTAGGTTGTATGAAGACCATTGCTAGTGTACACAGGGGTGTGTAGGTGCACACACGTATCTAGTCACTCATATAAAAATACTCTTGTGGGGGTGGCATCGTGCGGTGTGCTTTAAGATTGCTCACGTGGGTTGATGGGCTTTGAGTGTGCAGAAATCTAGACTGAGCCCCAATTTATCTTTCATGTGGCTCTCATTGTAAAAGGACCCTCAATCATGTTTCTCTTTTTTTAAATTTTTAATGTTGATTCATTTTTTGAGAGAGAGAGAAAGACAGCACAAGTAGGGGAGGGACAGAGAGGGAGACAGAATCAGAAGCACACTTCAGGCTCTGACAGCACAGAGCCCTGCGAGGGGTTCACACTCATGAGCCGTGAGATCGTGACCTGAGCCAAAGTCAAATCCTTAACCGGCTGAACCACCCAGGTGCCCCAATCATGCTTCTTTTAGGCACCAAACTTCCCCTGAGAACTTTGTCTTGATTTAAAGTTCTGGCAACATCTTTCCCTAGGTCTGGGCTCATAGCTAATCTGGAAGAGGAGTGATGTGTTTCTGACAGGTCAGTTAGCTCAAGACCATTCATTCAACACCCATTTATTGAGTAAGCCCCTGTTCAGTTTACCAGGCACCAGACTAGTGTCAGGAAAATGACAGAACACCAAAGGATTAGAGGAGTTTAGGGCAAAGAGATCTCTCTTCACTAGGATAATCAAGGAGAACCCAGTGAAGGAGCTGGCGTTGAGATGGGTTCTGAAAGATGAAAAGAGGGAGCCCTTTCCAAGCAAGGAAGCCACTTGCATAAAGGTAGAAACTAGACCATGAAGAGATTGGAATCATGACTCATCCGATCTGGCTGGAGTACCAGGGACACAGCGGGAAGTAGGCGGAGATAGGACTAGAAAGGTAGTTGGAACTAGGTGAAGAAAGCCCAGAACAGCAGGCAGAGGGGTTTGGAGTTCCTTCCTCCCTCTGAGAGGGCTGACTCCTTGGAGGTCCCCAAAGAGGGACTTCATGGCCAGTGCAGCGCCAAAGAATGAACGCCTGAGTACATAGCACAAGGCAATGGAAGAGAGCTCGCAGTTGCCCAAAGTGGGCTCCAAGGAGGGCCTGGGAGGATTGGAGACAGAGTGAGTGTGAGAGCGTGAGGTCAAGGGCAACTGAGAGAACTGAAAAAGAGCAGCGAGGAGGAAGGAGCTGGGGAGGGAAGACGAGAACCAGGGAGGATGGTTTGTCTGGCTGCTCTAAATGGACCATGCCTCCTAGGCCCGGTCACCTCTCATGTCCGCCATTGCTGTGAGAGGGTTCAGGGGGAGGGCTGGGCCCACAGCACCCCTCCCTAAGTGTGAAGCTTTCTGTTGCACAGTCTGTTCAAAGGAGCTCATCTTGTTCCCAGAATGACCCCGAGAGCTAGATAGTATAACTGGTATCTTCTTTTTGTGGATTAGGAAACAGGAACAAGGAGGTAAATCCACTTCTCATGGTCAGACATCTGGTAGAGCTGGGATTTGAACTCCGGTCTTTCTGACCCCAGAGCCTCAGCCCTTAACCACTGGGTTAGAATGATGATATTTCCCAGGGTTGTTGAGGCAGAAAGGAGGAAGGGTGAGGGGTTCATTTTTATTTTATTGTTTCAATGTTTATTTATTTATTTATTGAGAGAGTATGTGAGGAGGAGACGGAGAGAGGGAGGGGGAGAGAGAGAATCCCAAGCAGGCTTCGTGCTGACAGTGTGAGGCTCGATCTCATGAACCTTGAGATCATGACCTGAAATCAAGAGTCAGACACTTAACTATCTGAGCCACCCAGGTGCCCCTCATTTTTAAATGTACACAACATTGGTGTGAATTTCTCGAGGGGCAAGGTGAGCCCCCATGAGATCATAAGGAGACTCGGGGGCTCTGTGGCACGGAAAGCTGGCCACCCAGTTAGGGGACATTTTTTACCCTTGGCACCAGGGAGCCGGCTCCCAGAGACAAGCCCAGGCCTGACTTGGTGACTGTGCCCAGAGGAAATGAGGCAATGGCCCAGGAATGGCCCAGCCCTGGCACTGAGAGTGGGTCCATCCTTGTCTGAAGGCAGGTATGCTCCAGGGAGGACTGGGCAGAGGAGGAGGTTGGGTGAGTGAGAACCTGTTTGTTGAGGTAGTTTGCCTCCTGCCAAGAAGGGCAGCATCCACCTCGTCGGTGGCCTGGGTCAGGGGAATGAGGTGCCTGGGACCCTGGCACAGGGCTCAGATGGGGTCTGTCTCTATTCCATCTGGACCAAAGACCTCACCATGGTGTTGACACAGAACTCCCTGCCTTTTGTGGGGCCCAAAGGTTCTCCTTTAAAGGTCTGGGCATATTCATGACCACACAGCGTTTGGGAGGGCAGCTTTGTCCCCTGGTTCTGTCTCAATGGTGACTCAGGGTTTTGTTGAATGCCCCATTGTGGCTGGTGATGGGGACAGTGGTTCTGTGAATCTCAGAGGCGATATAACATGTGTCGTATTGTGGCAGGGGATTAAGTGTGGAAATCTTACCCACTTCTATGTAGCCTGGTGGTTTTCTGGGTTTATTTATGCTCCGCCAAATGCATAATAAGCAAGAATGACAAGTAAAGCATTACACAGAGTATTTTCCTGTTTCCCCGGCCCCTCAGGCTGCACAGACGTGCTTTTGACTGTGACATTTGCTCTGGAAGTTCTCATGCCACTGAGACTGCAGCGGTGTTTAGATCTCACCCTCGGGTTTGCAGAAAGGGCAGAAATAAAATAGAAAAATGAACATTGAGCATCCCAGCCTGCCTTTTCATCCTTTTATTCATCACATTTTTGTTAAACACCTTCTTTGGGGTGAAGGGGACCATAGTGATTAGACTCCCAGGCTCTGGATTCAGAACTACGGTGTGTGTAGGTTCAGGCTCTGCCACCTGTAGCTGTGTGACTTTGGGCAAATTGCTTAACTTTTCTGTGCCTCAGTTTCATCATGCATAAAATTGGGACAATGTAACACACCCTTCTTTCTGGGGTTATGTTGAGGATTGAGATGATCTGTGAGAGGCTCCATACTTTGCTGATTGGTGTTATGTGCTTGGCTCTAGAGATAAATGTGAGCCTAGTAATCTGATTGGGGAGATGGATGTTAATTGAATAATCATACAAATAGAAAACTACCTGTGTGGGGCCTGACCTCGGATGAGACACCAGAGAAAGCTTCCCTGAACAAGTGTGGCCAGAAAGATGTCTGCATTTACCCAGGGAAATGGAGCGGGAGGGTATTCTGGTCTGGCCAGAGGAGCTGGTGCAAAATCCCTGTGGTCCTTGGGCATGAAGGCACTTTGGACATTTGAAAGACAGAAAGGAAGCCAGTGTGGTAGGGTCCCAGGGAGCAAATAGTAGACCAGGGCCAGAACTTTGTGGGTGTGTTTAGGTTTTTACCTAATTTAAAAGCAAGGGAAAGTCACTGTGGGGCTTTAAGCAGAGGAAGGACATGATCCAATCACTTTTTGCAAATAACACTGGCTGCAGAGTGGAAAACTTCTGGGAGCAGAGCCCCATGGAAGCCATTAGGAGACCCACACCCAAGCTCCCTTGATGGGTGATTAAGGATTGCCTACATGTGAGAATTTCAGGGACTCAGGATGAACGCCAGACCCGAAGAACCACAATGGGGTTGGGCTGGAGACCTTTCAGGTGACATTGGGAAATGTTGCTATAGCTTCTATAGAAATGAAGAGAACCTAACTCCACTTCTTTTGTACTGTATTGTATTTATTTTTCGAGCCCCGCTTTAAAAGCAATTTTTAAAGAGGAAGCTCTTGGAGAGCTAAGATGGGGACTGGGTTGACTGTATATTGTGTATTTTGCCCTTGACAATATTTTGCTGGAGATGACAAAACAAAGACAAATGCAAGGACATAAGCCAAGTCAAACCAGTTAACGATGACTTTTCATCATTTATGTTCATGGCCTGCATACGGTTTTTGTGAGTGCAGGAGAGATGCCCACCCCACTGAGTAGCGCCCTCCCCTCTCTTTGATTTAACCTCATACTGACTTGGGCTGCAGGTCTCTGAGTTTTACCCTTGAGGTGTCCTACAAAATTCATGACAGAACTTGAATGGGTGAAAATACAGACTTCCGTGTTGACTGGTACCATACCAACGTGTCACAGGAGATGATGGGAGGTGAGCCCATCTCCTACCATGAAGATGGGAGTCAGAACTGATTTAGGAGGCCAGCTCTTCCGCTGGCTGCCTGTGTGACCCTAGGCAGGGTGTGGACCATCATTGTTTCTCATTGTTGTCTTTGTTGTGAAGTTTCTTGGGTTACATGAAAAGGATAGGTTCTATTAGATACCCAGCACATAGTAGATGCCAAGAAATGGCCAGTCATCCTACCTCCTCCCTACTCTCCCCTGTACACATTTATTTCCTTACCACTCTGAGTCCAATGTGGTTTGTAGAAAGAACATGGATCCTAATGGGCAGACTGGTGTGATATTGATTTGTATAGATAAGATTTTTCTACCATTTGTCCATTCATCCATCCGTCTAACTAGCCAACATGACTGAGTATCTACCAGAGACCGACTTGAGAAGCAGGAGCTGAGTAGAGCTGTACCCTCTCGCTGAACCCAGCTCTCAAGAGGCAGGAATAAATATGTCTTGAAAAAATAAAAGAGGCAGCAGCTGACAATCCAATCCCTATGTTTTTGCTTTCCACAATGACCATGAAAGTATGTCCAAAGCCAGTTTCCTCCTGGAGAAAGGGTGCTGAAGCAGTGTTGCTATCTGGCTGGGTCACCATGGGCCCCTACAGCTGGTTCTGTGTCCTGCTGGCTGGAGAAGGTGTCTGTGCTGGAGTTGGGGGCGGAACAGCACTTGCTCAGGCCTAGTGTACAGACAGAGAATGGAGTCCAGTCTCTGAGGGATCAGGTGTGCAGTGTGGAACCAACTGGGGGAACTTATTTCTCAAGCCAGGAGAGTCCTGAGGCTTAGGTTATCCTATAAGGGTCCTTTTGGGAATGAAAGAATCACAGAGCCTTGGATGATAGCTCATATCTTCCCTCATTCTTGCAAAAGGGACCTTCCAGCGTCCTGTTTGACTAAAGTCTCCAACGCTAAAGTGCGTAGGAGGCCAGATATGACCTGCAGGGGGCCCTGTTTCTGAGTGATGGCAGTTGTATTTGTCCCTTCGGGGCTGGCTTTTACCCTTAAAGTCTTGGAGATAAGCACTTAAGAAGCTAGATTCAACTCCAGCAAATCATTGTGACCAAGGACCAGATGAGGCTCCAAGGACATCAAATATCTCCTCTTCTGGGGAAGCCTGCTCACGTGGCCCTTTCTCAAGGCTCTTCACCCTGGAGGGCCCTACTAGGCCCAGTGGAAGAGGCCCTGGCCTGAGAGGCCAGGAGATGTTTCCATCCCAACTCTGCTACAAGTCCTGTGGCCCTGAATGGGTCACTTACCTTCTAGAACTTAACCTCACGTAGCCTCCACTTGGCCCTCTAATAATCAGGTTGTCCTGGAGGATGACAAAGGAACTTTCAAACAATACTACTGTATCATCTCAACCCACACATATCACCATTTGTGTTATCTTTCATATCTTTGTTTTCAGCTCCCTGCCCCGGCTAGATCTTAAAGCTCTTTGAAGGTGCGAACCCTGCCACATACCTTGGTACCTTGGTAAAATATCTAGTGGAGAACTTTTTTTCACACAGTAGGTGCTTTAAAGATCTGTTTGATTTATTGATTATATATTGGCATACTTGGAAGACCCTGACACTGAGCCTATTGATGATGACTTTTGCGACTATTTCAGAGCTGAGAACCATCATCCCAAGGGGTGGTAACTGACAGGCTGGAAACCCAGTCAAGGTGGTCAGCAGATTGGCAGGCAGTGAATGGTGCTATAGCGTGGCCTGAAAGCACCTTACTTTCTACCTGCAGTTCCTTTCGAGGACAATAATGGAAAAGAGGGACCTTAAGACAAAAGATTTCCTCATCTTCCTTCACTCTTGGAATTTGAGGCCTGCCTGAGTTCTCAGGCTATTTTTCCAATCTTTGCCTTGGCATTATGCATGACAGAAGGGCTTTTGGGAGTTGTGTCACAGTTAGTCACTACTGAATCAAGGCATTTCTGACCTCGGAAACACCCAAGTCATGTTATCTGTCGGGTCACTGGAGTTTGACCTCTAAGACAGGTATGAGATGTTTTAATTGTTGGTGTGTGTGTGTTTATAGCCGGTGTTTGTGTCCCCATGTCCTGTGTGTATATTTTTCCGCAGTGGCATGTGACTTCATGCTACAGAGGCTTTGTAAATTATGAGTTATCTACACAATTAACTTAAGCATTCACATTTGTGAATGTGGTAACAACTTCGGGCTTTCGTCTCCTGCCGATTGCAAGTTTTTGGGGTTGTAGGGTGTAGAATTTTTCCCTCAGCCAGTCTCTCAGTTCTAGGTTAACAGATTCAGTGAAATGAAAATTCAGTGAAAAAAATCAGCATTGTTTTTCTTCCACCATAGAGATGGAAGTATAGGAACTACTGTTCATTAGTCTATAGCCTCAGAAGAGTCAGCCTGTAATGAGAACCCCAACTATAATTTTTTTCAGTAGGTATTGATAGTTAGGATGTCAGGGGTATGTTGTCAATCAATAAAAAGATTTGACTTGTCAACCAAAAGAAAGATCTCTCTGGTGTTTTGAGAGGGGAAAACAATCCCTGTGTGGGTTTTTAAGAAGGACTGGAAGTTAGGCTTTATGTTTCTTATCAGGAGTCTCTGTAAATTTGTGCTGTCACCTCTTGGCTGCTGGAAGCTGTGATTGATTGTCTCTGTCTTCTATAGCTTGGAATTGCAGTTGGGTTCTTGGTCCCTCCGGTTTTGGTACCCAACATTGAAGACCGGGACAAGCTTGCCTACCACATCAGCATCATGTTTTACATAATTGGAGGCGTGGCCACTCTGCTTTTCATCCTTGTCATCATCGGTAAGGTCATTAGTACACTGATGGGGGGCCAGGAGGCAGGGAGGTTCTCCCGACTTGGGTGGGGACCTTGTGAACGTGGCTCTAGAATGCCGTGGACATTTATAGAAACTGGAGGCCAGGCTTCTAATGGTCTTCAAATATCTTAGCCAATACAGTGCTAGCTGGTCCCGTGTACTTTATTAGCTGCTCAGTAAAGGTTTAACTGTAATTAACCAGTCCCCCAATAAAGCCTCATCAGAATTAATGGGCAGGCTGCTGGTCCTCTTGTTGAAACCCCACTGAGTCCTTATAATATATATCACAGATACTTTGCTAATCGTGCCTGACCCCCTTAAATCTGCAACAGTCCTATGAATGAAGGTAATCTTATCAGTCCCATTTAACAAAGTGGGGTGCCTGGGTGGCTCAGTCGGTTAAGCATCCTACTTTGGCTCAGGTCATGATCTTGCGGTTCGTGGGTTCGAGCCCTGCATCGGGTTCTGTGCTGGCAGCTCAGAGCCTAGAGCCTGCTTCAGATTCTGTGTCTCCCTCTCTCTCTACCCCTCCCCTGCTCATGCTCTGTCTCTCTCTGTCTCAAAAAATAAATAAACTATTAAAAAAAGACTAGATAGCTAGTAAGTGGCAGAGATTAGATTCAAGCCTAACCTTGTCTATGTCTAATCCCATACTCTAAATTTCTGAAACAAAACAAAATAAAACAGAATTGATCCACAAACACGAATACTCTCATAGATTCATGTGAGAATGCCTGGGGACCACATTTTTTGAGGCTTTAAAAAAATTATAAGATGGGGCACCTGGGTGGCCCAGCCGGTTAAGTATCTGACTTTGACTCAGGTCATCAGCTCATGGTTCGTGGGTTTGAGGCCCGTGTCAGGGTCTGTGTTGACAGCTTGGAGCCTGGGGCCTGTTTCAGATTCTAATGTCTGCCTCTCCCCTGCTCACATTCTCTCTCTCTGTGTCTCACTCTCAAAAATAAATAAAAAAATAAAGATAAAAATTTTTTTAAAAAAATTTGAAAAAAATAAATTATAAGAGGAATACATGCTCATTATGGAAAAATCTAGAAATAAAAAAAAAGCATAAAGGAAAGAGTAACCACGGTGCCTGGCTGGCTCAATTGGAAGAGCATGAGACTCTTGATCTCAGGGTTTGATTCATGACCCCTAGATCAAGAGTCATATGTTCAGGGAGGCTGGGTGGCACAGTTGGTTAAGTGTCTAACTTCTGCTCAGGTCATAGTCACATGATTTGTGAGTTTGAGCCCTGTATTGGGCTCGCTGCTGTCAGTGCAGAGTCCACTTCAGATCCTCTGTCCTCCCCTCTCTTTGCCCCTCCCCTCTCATGTGCTCTTTCTATCTCTCTCTCAAAACTAAATAAACATTTTTTTTAAATTAAAAAAAAAAGTCATATGTTCTACTGACTGAGTCAGCTAAAGCACCTCCTTCAGGGTCATGAGTTTGAGCCCCACATTGTAGGTAGACTTACTTAAAAAATCAAACTAATAAAATAGGGACACCTGGGTGGCTCATTTGATTAAGTGTCCAACTTCAGCTCACGTCATGATCTCACGGTTTGTGGGTTTGAGCCCCACATCGGCCTCTGTGCTGACAGCTCAGAGCCTGGAGCCTGCTTCAGATTCTGTGTCTCCCTCTCTCTCTGCCCCTCCCTTGCTCGCACTCTGTCTTTCTCTTTCCAAAATAAAATAAACATTAAAACATTTGTTTCAAATAGGTAAAATAAAATAAATGATTAAAATTAAAAAAGAATAAAATGAAAATGAAAAATGAAAAAAGAATAACCCTTAATTTAGCCTCACAAGTACCAACCTCAGATAACTACTATTAGTTTTATGTGCAGGTACATTTAATCACAGAAGTATTGGTTAATACATTTTATAATCTCTTTTATCATCTGAGTGATATTCCATGTGCTGTCATAAATTCAGAAAGAGCACAGTGGAGGCTTTCATTTTCAGTTAGTCATTCTTCTTTAAAGGTTAACCAGCTAACATTCCACCTCACGTGATGAAAGTTTCATTCTTTCCTGCCATTCTCACTTCCAGAGTCAAAACCGTTTTATAATTGTGTAGCTCATTCACATGTTCTCTTTGAGGCATTCTCTCCCTGGGGTCCAAGATGAGAAAATCTGATGTCCGATGGTTTTTCAAAGCTGGTGGGGTATCCTGGGCAGAAGACTTGGTGTTTCTGGGAAGTCGAGAAGCTACAGGGCTGTGGGTGGTGGCAGGAAAGGACAGTGCGGTCTGGGCCCCTCTTACTCAACCAGACTTTAAGTGTCAGATTATAATGTGCCCAGCTTCAGGTGCTTGTGTTTGTAGCAGATGAGGGCCTGGTACTTTGCATGTGAAGTCCTGGAGGTAGGACATTTCTACATTTTCGCCTTTTAGTATCAGCCAGGCAGTGGCTCATGGAGTCAGGAGTTGAAAAATCTGATCTGAGGGGCGCCTGGGTGGCTTAGTCGGTTGAGCGTCCGACTTTCGCTTAGGTCATGATCTCGCGGTTTGTGGGTTCGAGCCCCGCGTCGGGCTCTGTGCTGACTGCCAGCTCAGAGCCTGGAGCCTGTTTCACAGTCTGTGTCTCCCTCTCTCTCTGACCCTCCCCTGTTCACGCTGTCTCTCTCTCTCTCCTAGAAATAAATAAAAATATTAAAAAAAAAAAAAGAAAAATCTGATCTGAATTCTGGTTTGCGGCTGCCAGTTCTTTAACAAACACCTGCTGTTGCAGAGAAGAAATCACCTCTTGCCTTGTGTTCTTTTCTCTGCTGCAAGGGGAGGTAAACGGGCAAGACAATGGGTGAATGGCTTCTAATGGCAGGAAGTTATCCGGGACTATTTCTGGAGAAGGAAGAAGCAGGGCTCTGAAGTTAGGGCTGGAAAGTGTTCTGGGCAGGGACTTTGATCTTCAAGAGAGTAAGCCTCAGTTCCAGAGCTTCCTCTAACGAGTTAGGAGCCGTCTCATGGCGTGTGGGGGAGGCTACACGCAGCTTGCCTGGATGCAGCTGGTGGGCCAGTATAGCCAAACAACTGGTTAAACTTCTCTGCCCCCAGAGAACTGAATAGCGATCAGTGCTGTTAAATTGACTGTACCCGCTGTGCTGAAAATTGGATGTACAATGAACGGCTTTCCCACCGTCCCTCTCCAGTCCTTCCTGTCATGGTGACCAGTCCTGCAGGGGTGGATGGACTTAACCCTCCGGTCTCTTCCAGGGGGGCACATGTCAGATTCAGACTCCGACAAACTAGGAGTGGACTCGAGGTTCTCTCCACGGAAGAAGATCTTGTCACTTATTCAGGGAATATTTATTGGCCACCATATGCCAGGCTCTGTGCTAAGCACGGGAAACACGGTCCCTTCTGCCTCGGGAAGGGCTGCAGTGCGAAGCCATTCACTGGGCTCCCTAATCCTGAAGCCGCAGCTCTCACTTCCTTTCTCCCCGTGTATTTCTAGTCTGTTCTTTTCAGTGCTCTGCTGTGTGTTATTTGCTGCTTCTTATGGGACTCCTTGATCTTGAATGCTGTGTGGGAGGCCCAGGGAGTGTCGCCCTCCAGAGGCCATTAAGAAAAATCATCAGAGGACCACTCAGAAGGCCGGAGCACAAACAGCTTCAAGAACATAGGTGTTGAGGGGTACCTGGGTGGCTCAGTCGGTTAAGCGTCCGACTTTCGCTCAGGTCATGATCTCGTGGTTCGTGGGTTTGAGCCCCGCATCGGGCTCTGTGCTGACTGCCAGCTCAGAGCCTGGAGCCTATTTCAGAGTCTGTGTCTCCCTCTCACTCTGACCCTCCCCTGCTCACGCTGTCTCTCTCTCTCTCTCCTAGAAATAAATAAAAATATTTAAAAAAAAAAAAAAGAACATAGGCGTTGAAGGATTTAACTGAAGGATTGATATTTCCTTTTTGTGTCTTTGATTTTTCTCAGATGAGGGAGCCAGCTCTTGTGCTTGCGTTGTTGGCTCTGCGGGGGTGGGGCTACAAGGATTCGCTGTGATCTCTCTGTGTCTTTCTTTTCAGTGTTCAAGGAGAAGCCTAAACATCCCCCCAGCAGGGCCCAATCCCTGAGCTATGCCTTGGCCTCCCCTGATGCGTCGTACTTAAGTTCCATCGTCCGGCTCTTCAAAAACCTCAGCTTTGTGCTGCTTGTCATCACCTACGGTAAGGTGCACAGGTGTCCAGGAATGTCCTGAAACAAGAGGCCTGATGTGTCTGTGTGTCTTACTCTTTCCAAATCCCAAATGTGTATGTAAAGTCGTTGCTTAGGCTCAACCAAAGGAGTAAGCTGTGCCTCAGGGCCTTTGCATATTCTGTAAAATTTATCTAGAAAGCCATTCCTCCCCACATCAGATTGTCTGACAAAAATGCCTGCTGATCCTCCAAGTATTACAGCTATAAAGCAGTATTAGGTGACCTTTACCTCTTTTATTGTGCTGTTCCTGGTACATCTTAACACTTACCATTAAAAAAACAAAAAACAAAGAAACAAAAACATTTCCGGGGGCCTGGGTGGCTCAGTTGGTTGAGAGTCTGACTCTTGATTCCAGCTCAGGTCATGATCCCAGGGTCATGGGATCGAGCACTGCATCAGGCTATGTTGAGCGTGGAGCCTGCTTAAGATGATTCTCTCTCTCTCTCTCTCTCTCTGTCTCTCAATCTCTCTTTCTCTCTGCCTCCCTCTAGCCCTCCCCCACTTCTCTCTGTCTCTCTAAAATAATAACAAAATGTTAAAAAGAACATTTCCAGGTCTGTCTTTCCACCTGTGAACACCCTAGGAGTGGGGATGTATGGCTTTTTGTCTTTATAGTTCCTCAGCAGTGGCCCCCTGGTGGGGATACTCTAACAGTTATTGAGTGAGTGAATGAAGGAATGAAGAATGAATGAGTGCATACGTGAATTTAGCCATATGAACCACTCTTCCATCAACCCTCCTTCATCTTGTAACACCGACTCCCTTTTTTACCTGAATGAAAGACAATACCCTTCTTTCATTCTGCGTTCTTGGCTCTTGGTCAGATACATTTGCACATTTATGCTGGTGTATTGGCTTGCCTTTCCTTTTTTTCTTTAAGTTTATTTATTTATTTTGAGAGAGAGAGAGGCAAAAGGAGAGGGAGAGAGAGAGAATCCCAAGCAGGCTCTGTTCTGTAGGCCCAGAGCTCAACTTAGGGCTCAGTCTCACAAATGGTGAGATCATGACCTGAGCCGAAATCAAGAGTCAGACATTTAACCAACTGAGCCACCCAGGTGCCCCGGCTTGCCTTTCCAACATGGTGTTTTCTGTGGCTTCTTTCCAGCCTTTACTAAGAACAGAGGACCAGGCAAGGGCAAGGGCAGAGCTTCGTGGCATTCCATTAAAGAGGGTCTTTACAGGCCCATCCAGCCACGCTGTTGTCCAGCCTCCATTTGACCATTTAATCTACTAGTTCGTTCGATTAAAATCAAGAGTCAACAGGTGTGCAACATGCTTAGTCACCATGAGAAAAAAAGAAATGAGGTTTGACATAAGTTATGCTTAGTGAAATCCCAGCTGGCAATAACCTTAGGTTTTCTGACGGCCCGCAAACCTTGAATTTTGTAACAACAACAACCATTTACTATGTGCCAAGACCTTTCGTGTATGATTTCATTGAACTCCTGTCATCTCCCCATTTAACAGATGAGAAAGCTGAAATTCAAGACAGATTAGCTAAGTAGCTCAAGAGCACACATCTTTGGATTGTCAGAGTCAGGATTTGAAGACAGGTTTATCTAACTGCAAAGCCTACCTGCCCAACGCCTATACCCATTTCTAGAATTGTGTCAGAGTTTCCTGTTAGACTTATTATGTTCTTTATCTAAATTAGAGTGCTTATCTGCTGAGGCACTAGATAAGGGGTAGTACCATCCCCAGTAGAGGCACATACCCGTTTTTCAGGCATTCACAGAAATCAGTGTTCTCTCATCTGGAAACGTGCTAGATGAGTCTTCAAGGCCTCAGGTCTCCATTTCTCATTCTCTCCAGCTTTTCAGTTCTGCATATATCCCTGACTTCACCCACCATATAAAGACAAAGTGTCCAGTACTTAAGATGTCCAACTAAAGAAGTTGTATGAGTTGCCCATCACTGGCAAGTATTCAAGTGTAGATGGCACCAATCGCTTAATGGGGATATTGTGGGGAATATCAGGCTGTATAGATGGATGGTAAAACCAGATGACCTTTGGGATCCCTTTCATACTCAGGATTCCATGGCTCCAAGAACTTTCACTTTTCCTCGAGTTCAACATCTCAAGTGTGTTGACCTTTGACTACCATAAACCTTATGGCACCTGACAACAGGGTATTTGAGGCCTACCTTGGGATTCTAAGGCAGATGAGTGGTTAATAAATATTTTCTATGGAAGAGGATGATGATGGTGGTGATGGCTGGGCAATGATCCCATTCTAGAGGCTGGGGACCAAAACAACTCCTCCTCTTCCCCTCTTGCATGGTTGGTTGCTTGTATGGTCTTTCGTTTGGCAGAGTGGTTTTAATCCAGTACTTCTGGACACTCATCTGTTGGGTTAAATGATCACACAGGAAATAAATAAGGAAGCCCTTCTGGAATGGTGGAGTGAGGAGTTTGGATAATTTGTTCTTCCATAAAGTAAGAAGTACACTGGCAAACATTGTGAAAATCAAAATTTCAGAACTCTTAAACAAAGGCTTGCAACAACCCAAGAGCCATTGTTTAAGAAAAACATGGCCAAATACTGGTAAGAACAGTGAGCTTTGTGTTTTAAATTGCCCTATTCTAGTCTGCCTCTCCCAGCCTCCCTGGTTGCCATGACAACCAGCAGCCTCGCAGCCACTAGTAGTTGTGAAACACAGTAGCCTCACAGTCATGGTAGTTGTGAGAACTGAGAACCAGCAGCCTCACAGCTACTGGATGGGGCAAAAACAATTTTGGAGCTCTCCCTAAAACTCCATCCGTAGGTGATTATTTGATATCTGACCGTTCCCGAGGAGAACCCCGGTCAGAGGACTTGCCTTCATTGAACCTGACTCAGAGCTTGTTCTGTGCGAAAAGGGCTATGTCCAGGGCATTTGTTGAAAATGATCACTGTTTAATATCACAGCTGCCTAAGGTCATAATACCAGTTGGGGTAAATGGGAGGCTGGCCAAAATTCTTGAAAGGAAGATCTAGAGAATGAGATGTTCATAGGGGCTTTGAAAACCTCTGACATATTCTTAGGAATGTAGAAATCCACAGGCACATGTCCAAGAAAGACCTGAGAAAGCCCTAAACTCTCACCTGTGGCCAACCTCAAGGCTCTACCCAAGGAGGAAGTGAAGGCTAAGGCAGAGTTGTCACCTGCCTGCCTGTGGAGCACTGAAGGAGAGCTGGCCCTCGCACAGAGGATGTCCTGGGCAAAGGTGGGGACTAATTCGTTTAAGGTATTGAAGAAAATCTCTGTCCAATCATTAGCTTACTATGAAATTGATGGAGCAGAAACTTCAGTGGCTGTACATGACAAAGAACACACACTTTACAAAATCAGTCCAGGAAAGTCACTAAACAAACAGCAGCAACAATAAATCCAAGGGATGATGTGCAAGGGAGGCACATCTCATTCCCAGAGCTGATATGGTATTTAAAATGTCCATTTTAAAATAATATAAAAACAGGGAGGGAGACAAAAACACAAGAGACTCTGAAATATGGAGAACAAACAGGGTTACTGGAAGGGTTGTGTGTGTGTGTGGGGGGGGGGATGGGCTAAATGGGTAAGGAGCATTAAGGAATCTATTCCTGAAATCATTGTTGCACTATACACTAACTTGGATGTAAATTAAAAAAATAAATTAAAAAAGAAAAGAAAAGAAAAAATGTCCAGCTTTACCTAAAGACTATGAGACATATGAGTATGGCCCATACACAAGATTGGGGGGTGGGGGTTTACAAAAACAGTCCATAGAAGCTGTTCCTGAGGAAGCCCAGATGTTGAACATAATAAAGATTATAAATCAACAATATAAATATGTTCAAAGAACTAAAGGAAACCATGCCTAAAGAATGAAAGAAAAGTGAAAAATCCTGTCTTAGCAAGAAGAGAATATCAATAAAGACAGGAGTAAAAAGAACCAAATAGAAATTCTGGAGAATTCTAGAAATAGAATACACTAACTGAAATGAAATATTCACTGGAGAGCTCACAATCAGGTTTGAGCTGGCAGCAGAAAAAAAATCAGTGAACCTGAAGATAGATCAAATGAAATGATCCTGTTTGAGGAACAGAAAGAATGAAGAATGAGGAAAAATGAGCAGAGTCCCTGAGTCCTGTGGGAAACCATCAAGCAAACCAACATATGCATAATGGGAGTCCCAGGAAGTGAGGAGAGAGAGGTGGAAGTAAATTGTCATTTACACTGAGATCATGCTAATGCAGAAAAACAATTCACTTCTGAGTCTTTGGGAGCATTTGATTCCATTGTGTATTGATAGAATTTATTAACTTTTTAAAAAAAATATTTTTATTTATTTCTAGGAGAGAGAGAGAGAGACAGCGTGAGCAGGGGAGGGTCAGAGAGAGAGGGAGACACAGACTCTGAAATAGGCTCTAGGCTCTGAGCTGGCAGTCAGCACAGAGCCCGACGCGGGGCTCGAACCTATGAACCGCGAGATCATGACCTAAGTGAAAGTCGGATGCTTAACCGACTAAGCCACCCAGGCGCCCCATAATTTATTACCTTTTTAAATCAAAGGCTGAGGGTAATTCCAGTGAGAGGGAGTAAAACTGATCTGGATGTTTGCATATATGCTCATTTCATTATAGTCAGAAAACTACAAGCCTTTTTTCCATGGTAGATTAATTGGACTTGGTGACAAGGCTCTCGGCCAACAAGGAAATGATTGTTAACCTTAATCACAGATTTGGAAAAAAATTTTATTGAGCTATTACTGTGTGTCAAGGCATGATGTTAAGTCCATTACTTGGATTATCACATTTTATCTTCAGAACAAACGCATGACATAGGTTCTTAACTCCATGGCATTTTTATACATGAGAAAACTGAGGCTCTATTTAGTTTCTTGCCCACAAATGGACAGCTAGCCAGCGACAGAACTTGGATTTTTTTTTTTAATGTTTATTTTTGAGAAAGAGAGAGATTGAGCAGGGGAGGGGCAGAGAGAGAGGGGGACAGAGGATCTGAAGTGGGCTATGCTGATAGCAGTAAGCCCAATTTAGGGCTCAAAGTTACCAATGGTGACATCAGGACCTGAGCTAAAGTTGGGCACTTAACCAACTGAGCCACACAGGCACCCTGCAACAGAGCTTGGATTTAAATTTGTCTGTCTGACACCAAAGCCCATTTTCCTAACCACCATGCCATTTTGCCTCCCCATGCAGAAAGGAGCATCTTGGAAACAGAACCAGAGTTCTTTTAGCCCCACTTGCCCAGGTGGCCTTTGGGTCTAACTAGGGGCGTATGTCCTTCCTCAGATTCAATTCTCCAGACCAGGTGCCAGGGGGTTGTCTTCCAAGATGCAGATCTAAAGTTCCGGGGTTTTTGAAGCAGAACCAAATTAATTGACCAGCCATCTTTTGGATTTGGAAGTGATGGGGTGTTGGTCTCCGTGTGTCTCTCTAAGGTTTCTAGGTCATGTGAAGGCAGTGTTGGGCCCTCAGTCCATCCAAGAATCTCTACTGTCTTCCAAGTTACGTCCGCACTCCAAATTATGAACAAAACAAAACCCTCTATAAATTCAACTAGATGCTTTGAAGCCCTCCAGAACTCTTCCCACCCTTCTTGCAGTTTCACGTTGGGCTCTGAAGAAGGAAATGGTTCATACTTTCTATACTGTACATTTGATGTTCTAATCTCCTCTGAATTATATGCACTTAAGAGCATGTAGCTGGAATCGAGCAGATGATAGCATTTCATGGGCACATTTGCTGGACATGGGTGAACATGTCTTACAGTAAGAGCCTTGAATGCTGGAATGGTTTAGAGTTGGCACATAAAGAAGAAGGAGTTGGAGTTTTGATGTCAGCTCCGCCAATTACTGAGTGTACCTTCTTCACTCACCCTGTGCACATCCTTTGTCTCTCTCATTATCCTCCTCTTGGAAAATAGGAATCAAATTTGTTTCCCATAGGAGTGCTCTGAGTAGAAGTGAAAGCTTTTAAAGCAATTGCCGATAGACACTGCATGAACCCATATTGCTGTTGTGTTGGTAAATTTGCTGATTTCCTACATACTTTCATTGGTCTGAACTGGATTTCACCAAGTAGGGAGTAGCTCCTGCATAGATGGTGGGATGTCCAGTATTGTCTTCTTAGTGGCTTTCCAGCTGCTGAGTCAGCTGCTCAGAGCGGATCCAGTGAAGGCTCTCGAGGAATTCCAGGGGCTTTTTCCTGTAGGCCTCCGGTCATACCCTTAGAAGTAGGTTTGAGAGATAAAATAAAGGCTATCTGGCTAAATTAGAATTTCAGATAAACAACAACTTCATTTCAGCATAAATATGCCTCATTCAGTGTTTGGGGCATATTTATGCTAAAAAATTGTTATCTGAAATTCAAATGTAATTGGATGTGTTGTGCTCTTTTAAACGTTAATTTGTTTTGAGAAAGAGTGAAAGCAGGAGAGAGGCAGAGAGAGAAAGGGAGAGAGAGAATCCCAAGCAGGCTTTGTGCTTCCAATGCAGAGCCCGACTTTGGGCTTGATCCCACAAACCATGAGATATGGCCTGAGCTGAAATCAAGAGGCAGACAGATGCTCAACCGATTGGACCACCCAGGCACCCTTGTTTTGTTTTTCCTAAATTTGGAAGCCCACCTTAGAGGGGAGGGGGGCAGAGGTGGGGTTTGTGTTTGATGTTGCTGAAACATCACAGGAATAAGAGACCGTGTCCTTCTCTAATAAAGGGGAGGAGTCCCTTCTCCAGTTCGGCAATGCAGGAAGACCTAGGGCTGGAACCAGCTTCTCCACAGATCTGCCAGAGTCTGGGGTCAGGGTGGGTCTTAAGATGTGTATCAGCAGAGGGTGGGGTGGGAGTGAAGAAAAGAACTTTTCTTTGGCTACCTTCTCCTTGGGTCCCTAGGCCTTGCCTTCACACGGCCTCCTCTGCTGTCTTATCGCCAATGGCATAACAGCTGCCATGTTGAAAAAAGTTGTTGAAAAGGCTCCTCTTCCAGAGAATGTCCCCAAAGGGACTACTTTTCGATGTTATCCCCCGATCTTGCCTTCAGCTCTGCTTCCGAATAATCTTTCAGTGTTGGGTATCCAAACTCAGAGCTTCAAAGACACCTTCCCTTGGGGCTCTCAAGGGCTTTACCACTGCCCCTGCCTCCATAGGTTTAGGGAGGGTGCTTTACGCCCCTTCTAAGATCTTGCTTAAGAATGGGACTAATACCCTTCTCCTGATTCCCAGGCTGGCCCTTTAAAATGAGGGTTTACTACAAGTTAAGGATGGACAGAAGGGGAATGAACATAAAGTATCCGGAACCCAGAGATAGGATCTGGGATCAATGTTTCCCAAGCTTGCCTGACGATAGAATCCCCTGGGGTGCTTGTTTGAGTGTGTTCCTAGATTTCCTTGCTTTTCTTCTGGACATTGAGACCCAGAAAGTCTGGGTGAGGGCCTGGGAATCTGCTCTTAAAAAGCATTCCAGGTGATTCTGGTTTGCGGCAGGGTTGCGAACCTCTAAGGTAGGTGTGCTGTGGGTCATTCTCATGGTCTCGAAGCCCTTTCCCATCCCAGCTGCCACCATGTTAATGCCAGCACCTGGGAGCATGGGCCTGGTCTTTGACCTTCTGTATTCCCAAGGCCATTTGTTCCTGAACTCTAGTGAGTCTAAGAAATGCCCAGGTGTTTGTTTGTTTGTGTTGTTGTTATTTTAAAATTACAGATTCGTAGCTCCATTCCAGCGGAATCAAATTTAGTAGATCTAGGGCGGAGCCTAGGAATGTGCATTATTTAACTCTAATGCCAGTGGTCTCTGGGCCACAGTTTGAAAAACAGTTTGACAAAGGGGAGAAAGTAATGACCCATCCTTTCCTCCTTCCTAAATCCCAACTCCTCAGTGACAGGGACTTTTCCCAGGTGACTGATACCAGCAGTGACCAGGCCTTTCACGGAAGAGAGTGTGGCCCTGATCTGACAGACTTACCTTGCTGTGGATAATCAGACCCGAATATCACTCAGGAACGTTTTTTCTTACAAAAGAAATTCACAGCGAAGGCAGAGCATGCGTTTCATTCCTGCCCTTCAAGGTGGACGTCGATCCTTGGTTTGGACAGTGGAGTGAACTTGTGCCGTTTAACCTGGCAACGTCTGACAATATGGGGAGGGACACCTAGATTAAAGATGGTTTCAGAAACCGTGCAAAAGCTCCTCATTCCTCTGGCGTTGGACTGTAGAAACGATTGGAGAGAATGACAGCAGCCTTCCAGGGTGAGCTCCTGCTCCCCGCCCTGGTCCCCCGCCTAGCTTTAGCCCTGAGTCAGTCTCTGGCCTGGCTGGGAGTTGGGGGTGGCTACTGCAGATCCCTCTGGTCTGGCTGAGCCACCCGGTCTGAAATTTGAGCATTATCAGAATTACCCGGGGGGGGGGGGGGGGGTCAAACAGATTCCAAGCGCCACTCACAGAGTCCCTACAGCAGTGGGTCTGGGGTGGGGTCAGGAATTTGCATTTCATCGAAGCTCCCAGGTGGTGCTGACAGACCACAGGCCACACTCTGGAACAGATTCCTCTAAACCACTAAGCCCTGGAGAAACCCCGCAGCTTTAATAGTGTGGGTCAGCCTACTTGGGACTGTATTTCTCTCTGCCTCTCTCAGGGTCACGGAAGTGACAGTGTTTGGGGTGGAGGTTGGCTCCCAGTCCTCTCGGATCATTTTCCTCTGTTTTCTGTAGATTCTGCTCGCCTCATTCATTCCCGTTGGACCCCAGACTGCGAGCAGATGCCCACCGAGGCTGAGTGTGACCAGGGGTGTCTCCTTGCCCCTTGCTGTATTAGGCTGGGACCAGGGGCTGAGAGGAGTGTGAGGGGCAGGAAGGAGGGCATTTTCATCCTCCTCTCTGCCCACACTCCACGCCACCCTCCTTTCCAGGAAGGTGACTCCTGGATGCAGGAGCGGAATTTCCAAGCAGCTGGGAGTGTGTGGCGTAAAGGTTAGGCAGGCGTGCTTGGGTAAGAAGTTGCTGAGAGCCCCAGAGTTCTCATAATTGGCAACTTGGCAGTTGTAGTGACTTTTGGTGACACTCCTGGATCCTCTAGCTCGCTGGGGCCTGTGCCGGTCAGGAGGCGGCACTGAGCCCAACCTCGCAGCATACCTGAGGTGACTTGCTGGGACCTGCTGGGACATGAAGTTGTCAATAACCAGAGCTGGGGAAATCTTTGACAACCAGTTTTGTGAGGATATAAAGTAGAATGATTAAGACTGGTGACCCTGGAGCTGCAGAGTCTGGTTCAGATGCAGCCCTGCCTCCCCTCTTACTACCTGTGTGACCATGGGAATGGCAAACAGGCTCCCTTTCCAATTTTGCATGACAACTGACCTTCGCTGAACTTTATGTCTCATTCCTCTGGGAATCTGATAAAGGGAGTGAGTCAACTACATTTAGGCAACATTGCATATGATAAAAATGACCTCCTGTGATCAAAATGACTGTCTGGTACTCCTGAAATCATTACTACAATACATATTAACTTGGATTTAAATTAAAAAAATAAATAAAAATGACAATCTGTACTGGGGGACCTTTCCATAGCAGGTAGGAAGCCATTCTTTGTGCCGCTCTGAGTATGGTCACTCTTGCCACTGGCCTGTCCTTTGTGGGGCCCTAGAAGGTATGCCTATGGTTGGCTCCATGGTCTGGGGTTCCATAGACTGGTTCCATTGCAGAGGAACCTCCTGAGGGCACCCTGCCCGCGAGTTGTGTCCTGTTACTTCTACTCTTGTAAGTGTATCTAATGTCAGGTGTGCCAGTGAGAGTCTTGTGAGCCTCAAAATTAGTTAACGTTAAAAAGATCTGTGGTGGGCATTATAAAGTGACTTCCGTATTTGTTTTTAAACTCTGTGTGCATTTTTCTCATCGATAAAATGGGGATGATAACATTACCTACCTTGGTATGAGGATTGTAAGGTATTGAGAACAGTGTGCTCCTTCCATCATCGTCCTCACTGTCACCCTCACCATCCTCCTCTCCATCTTTCTCCTCACATCCTCCTCCTCACCACCTGCTCCTCACATCATCCCCCTCACATCCTCCTCCTCCCCATTCATCCTCCTCTCCATCGTACTTTTCACCATCCTCCTCCTCCTCCCCATCACCATCTTCACCATTATTTTCACATCTTCCTCCTCTCCATCCTCCTCCTCACCATCATCCTCCTTACCATTATCACCATCATCCTCCCCATCATCTTCCTCCCCATCCTCATCCTCACCATCATCCTCTCCATTATCCTCCTCACCATCCTTCTTCTCCTCCTCCTCCTCCTCACCATCTTTATCCTCACAATCCTCCTCCTCACCATCATCATCCTCACTATCATCCTCACCATCATCCTTCTCATCATCATCATCACTGTCATCATCTCTACCATCATCGTCACCATCACCATCTTTGCCACTGTTGTTGTTATGAAGGGAGGGTAGGAGACCCTTTCTCCTTTGGGTCAGTTCCGGTCTCGTCTTAGCTACTAACTCATTGTATAGATTTGGACGAATGGCCTCATTCTTCAAGGACATGGATTCTTATGTTATATTCCAGGTGCTTCATTTATTTGTCGGATGAATCAATGAATTAGGAGAGTCAGCTAAATGCTCTTTAAGGTCCTTTCTGGTTTCAAATATAGGGCTTTGTGTGACATTGAATCTGAGAAGAAGTTGAAGGAGGATTGGGGAAAGAGAAACCACCTGCAGAGAGAGTGGTGTCAGGGGTCAAAGGTCTGGAGCAGTCTGGAGAGGGGACAGGTCATCAGGAAGAGATGGCAGGTGCCCACTAATTCTGCTGATCCCATAGGTCAATAGGTCAGTGCTTAAGAGGAATGTAGACTGTTCTGAGGGTAATGCTTTCTAGAGCCTGTGTCTCCAGGGCAGGGTTAAAAGGATCAGGGGGCAGTGGTGTGTGGCTAAGAAAGGGTTAAAATGGTTACTTTTGGTTGTTTTGGAGTATTTCTTTGACAGAAACTGCAGAGTAGCCTTACGCTTTCTGAGGATACCAGCCACAATGGCAACGAGGATGAGGGTTTCTGACCTCCCTGACTGCTGGGGGGAGAAGTTAGCCATGGCCCCAGCAGAAGGCTGCCCCTAATGCTGTTTCTCCCTCCCTCTTTCAGGTCTGAATGCTGGTGCTTTTTATGCCTTGTCGACTCTGCTGAATCGCATGGTGATCTTGCACTACCCGGTAAGGGAGTTCCCTGAGCATGCTGGATTTGTCGAGAGTGAGATTTCTATCCAGCTCAGCAGGAGCTGGGGCAGTGGTTAACCCTAGTGTCCCCCGGTTCCAGGCAGCATGGTATGGTGGTATGCTTATGGGATTTGGAGAGAGACAGCTCTGGGTCTCAACCCTAGCTCTGGTGGCACTCTGTATGACACTCTCTGGTGTCAACTGTATGACAAGCTGGTTAGCCTCTCTGAGCTCTCATTCTCCTTTCTGCAAAGGAAACATAATTGCTTATTGAAAAAGTATTTGTAGGGTTAGAAAGAAGATAATTCTGTGTGTGTGTGTGTGTGTGTGTGTGTGTGTGTGTATACATATGCATTTTCATATCTATTATATGTATGTGAAGCACATGGCACGGTGCCTGGCAATATAGTAGGTAAACATGCATGCATGTAGATCACGTGTGAAATACTTAATTTGTAAGATTGGGGCAGAGTTAATTTTGAACTCTTAGTTTCTCTACTGAAAGCATTTCTTAAATGCTTCCAGAACCAGCAAGGGCTGGATCCTGGGAATGGGATACTGAGTGTCCTAGGGTCCAGCTGTCTTTTGAGAGGACAAGGGTCTCACACTTGAAGAGGTGGTGGTCTACTGTGGCTACACCATTCTGGTTTTGGAGTTTGACCCATCTGAGTTCAGATCCTGGCTCTCCACTTAATAAATGCCTCATGACCTTGGGCTAGTAGGTTAATCTCACTGTGCCTTGGTTTTCTTCATCTGTAAAGTGGGGAATATTGATTCCTAGCCTTATGGTGGGGGGATTTTGCAAAGTAAATGAGATTATATACTGTGATCTTCCTATTCCTTTTAGCACTAATAGCTCAAAAACCTAAGTATGGAATATTTGAATATATATGTATTTGGTTTCCCCATTTGTAAAATGGGAATGACAATAAATAAGATAAAAGCGTTGCTGTAAGGATTAAATTGTTAAAAATCTGCAAAGTAGGTCTAAGGACAGTTTGGTTCACCTCAGCATCCAGGGCCATGCACACACATGCGGGGTTATATTCGGTTGGGAGGAGCAACTATTCTGGAATTCTTGCCCCACTGGCAGATTCTTCAAGGCCATCTCACCCTGGTGAGAGTTGCCTGCACTTGTGCCTTCATCGCATGGTGACTATGCTCTGTCTGATGTCTCGTCCCATTGCTGGGTGATTGTTGGGGCTGTGGTTTTCCTAGGGGGAAGAAGTCAACGCTGGAAGAATTGGCCTGACCATCGTCATTGCAGGAATGCTTGGGGCTATGATCTCAGGCATCTGGCTGGATAGGTCCAAAACCTACAAGTAAGTGACCTCCTCTTGGACTGAGAATTGGGGGCCCGTGTTTCGAAATGACATATTCATTAGCAATATGGCGCCAAAGGTTTGGGTGCGGCAGCTGAGGGGCTCTGTGGTCAAGTGGTTCATAGTTATTTTCTATAAGCCTCAGTTTCCTTATTTATAAAATGAGAGAAACAGTACACATTCCGTGGGGATCTTGGCAAGATTAGAGATGGACGACATGAAACCTAGCATAGTACTTCTCTTCTCCCCTCCTACCCCTCTGCCATGTAGTTTGCAAAAGGAGCAGATGAGGCAGAAATGAAAAGGAATGTGGAAAAATGCCGGCAGCTGGAAAGTTTATGGAAGCCCCAAAAAGTGGTGACGAGGAAGTAGTGCCACCGCCCCATTCCCTTAGCTCCCTGGTGGATCCCAGGGGTTAAAGCAAGGCGCCGTTAGGCCTTGCCTTCTGATTTACATCTTATCATCTCTCGCGTTCTACACTGTATCATCTTGCGATTGCTTGTAACTCCTGGGTGAATCCTGTGATGTACTTTGGGCCTGAATGCCCAGTGTGTCTCCAGGAGCCCAGAGCAGTGTTTCTGAGATTTTAGTGTACGCCAGGCACATCCAGGACGCTTAGGAAAAAAAGATTCCTGGACCCCGCCCTCACGGAGGCCAGTTGGTAGGGAATCTGCATTTGTAAAAAGCAACCCAGCCTGGTGCCTCAGTTCAACAGCCAGGCTTTGAGAAAAGGCTGTGGAGAACAGGGACCTAACATCCCTGCCTCCTGGTTGCTTCTGTCCAGTGCTGCGCACGCACCGGGTGCTGGTCAGCTGCTTAGCTGCCACGGTTGTCCTGCCCTGGGGCAGGGCGGCTGCTTTGTCGAGGCCTCCAAAGTTCCCAGTGTCTGGAGGCGACAGACAGTGGCAGACCTGTTCTCTGCCACACAGACCCACTTCTGTGAGGCTCTGGTCAGACCAGGTCTCGCTCTGGCTGTCCTAGACAAAGGTAAGTTGAGGCCATCCCTGGGGCTGTGGCTGCCTGGCTGAGCACGATGTGGGAGCCTGGCTTGGCTTAATGACCGCTGGTGTGGCTTGGCTGCCACCTCGTCTCTGCCATCTGTCAGTTGCTTGCTTCGGCCAGACGTGAGAGCAGTGAGGACTGGCCCACCTGCAAACCAGCCAAAAGCAGTGTCTCTTTATCCAGGGCCTGCCCTGTGGCAGGAGAAGGGATGGAGTGGAACGTCAGCTGGGCTGGAATGTGGGCGGACAGATGATTCAGAAGAACTAGGAACTACAGTGGAAGGGCTGGGGGAGCACTTCAGGATGTCGATGCCACCCTTTCCTGGCATCACTGATGTCAAACTCCTGCGGTCCGCAGGAAACATTCTTCTCCCCGCGCTCTGACCTGGGCAGAGAAAGGACTCTGTGACCCGCTCATTTTGGTGCCAGTTCTCTTCTCCCTGAGGCTCCCAGATTTGTCTCATTTGGTTTGGAGGCTGGAAATTGGGTGGCTAGGTCCCTTTATTTCAAGGCTGGGACTACATTTAGTTTTTCTAAATGGGTCAGTGGTTTAAAATGAGGCTATGGTTAAGCAAATATGGCAAAGAGGAGCTAAACTGGTATCCATGAAGTTGTCTTCTGCAGGGGGTGGGGAGGGGGCTAGGTGAGGGTGCAGGGTGGAGGGTGAGGAAGCTCCTCTATCCTGAGAGGTGGCTTTGAAGCACCAAGTAGGAGGGGTATCCTTTGGACCCTCTGGCCTTGAGCTTTTCCAAAGATGCAACCCTGTGGTGTATTCATGTGTATTAGTGTATTAGTTTCTTTCAGTAGAAAGGGGATAGGTTTCAAATCCAAGCTATGGGTCCAAATCCCAGCTCTGCATTTGCTCAGGGGATGGCTCTGAATGAGTAATTTAACTAATCAGAGCCTCAGTTTCCTCATTTGTAAGATTAGGAAGAGTCATGCATTTCCTGCAGGGCTTCTGTAAGGCTTGAGTGAAATAATAAATGTGTGTGAAGTGCTGAGCAGAATTCCTGGCACCCACTAAATGCAGCATTCATTTGGTATAACTGTGGTATACATCTGCTGGCATCCCCACCATGTTTCTGGCTTCAGGGGAGATGAATGAAGGTTTTAAGCTTTCATTGTCTGAATCCTCATTTCATGGAAGGAGGCAGAGGGATGTGTAGAAGCAGGGCAGGGAGAGGAACCCGGATCCAGGAGTCAGGGCTGCCCCAGAGTCATGGGCGGGCATCATGGGAGAAAAAGTGTGGGGAGGAACACAAGCAAGGTGAGCCCCAAAGAGAAAGCAACAGGTTGACGACGGTCCTTAGGTCCTTAGGGGGCACCGACTAAGGGAAATGTACTGGGGAGTGGGCGGAGCTTTCTCACTTTGGCTTTGGAGACAAGCACTTAGTTCAGGGGTGGCGAATGTTCTCTTTTAGATTTTGCTGTCGAAAGTGGAGTCGTTCAGATTTGGCCAAAAAGCTGTGCTGCGCCTATGCGAGTGGCCATAGGAGGGACTTCAAGATGACAGAGGGAATCTAAAAACGCAAATTGCTGCCCAGCATTGTCATGGGGGCTTGGGGCAAAGTGGATGAACAGAGTTAGGTAGCTTGTGGGGATAGCCTGCACGCCACTGCTGCCTGCCCCCTGCTGATGTTCGTTCTGTTTTTTTTTCAGTGGAGGATGAGGAAAGACAGGGTTGTGTCCTTCTTGCTTGTGGGGCAGCCTGATCTTGTTGAGTGGGTTCCGCAGGAGGAGAACTCATGTGCAGCAAGATGGTTTCATACTCTCCTGGTCTTACCCTTTGGAGCACTGGCCACAGTGTAGTTAAGTGACTCTTTGTGATCATTGGTTCAGTGTCCATCCACCTCATGGACAGAAAGTCCTGTGAGAGCAGATGTCCCGGCACACAGCAGAGGGCTTGACACACAGCAGGTCCCCAACTGATACTTGTACAATGAATGAATGAAAGAATGATCCTGTCAAGGTCAGAAGTGTATAAGTCAATTTGCCTCTGTCTCTAGGGAGACAACCCTGGTGGTCTACATCATGACTGTGGTCGGCATGGTGGTGTACACATTGACCTTGAACCTGGAACACCTGTGGGTAGTGTTCATCACTGCTGGCACAATGGGGTAAGTGTCACCTCTAAACTGTTTAATCGGGAAGCAGCATCCCATGGCTCCTCGAGCTGCCGACATCTTGGAGGCAACGTTGATCTCTTTGCTGCCTTGTCATTGACCTCTGGGGATGTAGAGATCTTGCCCAGAGGTCTTGTTCAGGTGTAGCACTTCAGAAAGCTGCCTGGGGTTTCCATGCTGTTGGGACAGTTTGTCCTTCACAGATCTCACAGAGACTAGGAAATGTTTAGAGTCTTTTGGGGTTTTTTTAGCTCTGCCTGGGACAATTTAGGGTCCTAGAAAATACACAGGGCTAGGGATCAGAAAGCCTGGGTCCTTGTCTCAATTCTGCTGCTGACTGTTTGAGGACAGGTATGTCACTTAACTGCTCTGAGCCTCAGTTTCCACATCTTTAAAAGAAGATGAGAGTGGCCTGTCTTGTCGAGTTGTTGCAAGGGGCAAGAGAGAAATAGATGTGAAGGCGGCATGAAGTGTGGTGCAGATACTGGAATTTTCTGAACCTGTTGTATGAGGAAGCCTAGGAAACAGCACACCTTCTCTGCCTAGCCTCACATCCCAGATATTGTTGTGTGTGTGTGTGTGTGTGTGTGTGTGTGTGTGAGAGAGAGAGAGAGAGAGAGAGAGAGAGAGAGAGATGGAGACAGAGACAGACAGACACCCAGTCTTTCTCAGCTGGCAACTCTCCAGAGGGATGATGGAGGACTCTGGGCTCCTCCTTCCAGGTCCCAGAGAGCCCTGGAGATGCTGTGCAGTGTCCAGGGGCTTCCCCCTCCCAGCACAGGGCTTATGGACCTATGACACGGAATTTCTCAGGGGAGGGCTGAACATTGCAGGCATCCCCATCCCTTCTGTAAACATTGACCTTTTCTGTAACCGATGGCTGGACACAGAAGCAGCAGACCCCAGGGGCCTCGAGAGCATGAAGCCTACATATGAACTTCTTCCTGACCTACAGAAGTATCTCTTTCTTTGGTATGGCCACCTGGGGGACGGCCTCATTATTCAAAGGCCTGGAAAGTCTTGACGGCAAGAAACAAAACAGGAAAAGGAGTTCTAAGGGAGGAGGTGGGCTCCTTGTCCTTCTTGTTCCTGAAGTTCTCCATCACCTTGTTTCTGTGATTGGCCTCCAGCTTCTTCATGACCGGCTACCTCCCCCTGGGCTTTGAGTTTGCTGTGGAACTGACGTACCCAGAATCAGAAGGCATGTCATCTGGCCTCCTTAACGTGTCTGCCCAGGTAGGGCTCTTATTTGGTGGTGGCCCCAAAGCAGTGGCTCTTTGTTCTCTACCTGACTTGGCTGACACAGGCCTTGCATTGTGGCGGCCCAGTTCTTCTGTGGGCTGGTTGGCCGGGCCCTTGTTTCCAGTCTTCTTGGTGCCTTTCCAGGTATTTGGGATCATCTTCACCATCTCCCAGGGGCAAATTATTGACAACTATGGAACCATGCCCGGGAACATCTTCCTGTGTGTGTTCCTCACCCTTGGAGCGATCCTTACTGGTGAGTTGGGGCCTCACGACAAGATGATGCTCATGGGCTTAGGCTGTTGGGAATTTGAGACCGCAGTGTTTTGATTGATCATACAGATTGGGGGTACACATGCAGAGGGGCAGAGGGGAAGGCTTGTTAGGAAATGTGTTTGGGAGGCAGTAGCATGTTTTTAGTGGAACGAGCCTGGGTTTTGGTACCAAAAGACCCTTGTCTACATCCCAGACTGTGACACTGACCTCCATAGCTGTTTGACCTTGGGCAAGTGGACCAGCTTCTAGAAGGCTCACGTTCCTAATCTGTACAATGGGGGTTGTTGTGAAGATTAGAGCAATGTATGCAAACTTTCTGACAAATATCAGTGATCTATAAATGAAGGCCAATGTCATCATTGGCTTCCCCATGTCAGGGACATCAGTGATCCCCAGGCTTTATCAAGATGGCAGGTGGAACCCCCATCTCCCTGGAATATCTGAAGTAGGTCTGAGATACCTGTGACCCTTAGGAAAAGGAGGGCTCTCTCTCTTGGGTGAACTTAACCATTGGTCTCCTTGATAACTCTTGCATTTCCATTGTTGTTCTTTCTCAATCCCTTGACCTCAGCATTCATTAAGGCAGATCTCCGGAGGCAGAAAGCAAACAAAGAAACTCCCGAGAATGTGAGTATATGGGAGCTTGCTGGGCTGAGAGCTGGGTCCCAAGCTTTGTTTGAGGACATGGCAACATGGGTGGGCCCAGGGGGCTCCCGGAGTGGGCTGGTTCTCCATGAGACCAGCTCAGCTTGCATAAACATGGTGCCCAAGAGTCTCCTCGGTGCGTGTTTCAGCACGGCTTTTGTGCTGTTCTTTCCTGGACTCTTCTTCTGCTTCCTTCCCTCCTCCTGGCCTCCCTGGTGTGGTCCCCAGAGCACGTCACTGTTGCCACAGTCCGCTGAGCAGCGCCCACTTCTTGGATCCTGAGACAAGTCCCGAGACCTTGGCTCCACAGCTTTCAGCCTGGGGTCAGTGGCTGGAGAGGAAAGGTGGGAGCCTACCTCAACCATGGTGTTGGTGGCCTCAAATCAGTGGCTCTCCTGGCATGTTTTGGCCCCTTAGGCAGTGCCGTGGGGATGGAGGGACTGGAGCCAGTGGATTTCCAGTAAGCCTTGAATAGGATGAGTCAGGAAGCAGGAGCTGATGGTGGTATAAGGGGGAGAAGCGAGAGTATGATCTAGAACAGAAGAGGGCTTCCTATCTGCTTTAATCAGCTGGGAACTATTTTAACCAAGATGTTAGTTATCAAATCTGAGCCAGAATGAAAGCAATTTCAAATTGGAGGAATAAAAGTGGGATACTACTTAAAAAACAAATAAACTACTCAAAACTAAAGTAGAAAAACTAAAAAATACAGAAAAGTATACAAAATTTAAAAATTTAAATTCAAAAGTATACAAATATAAAAATCATCCTGTATCATCACCTAGAGATGAAATGCTGGTTGTTTTACAATTACTTATATGTCTGTATCCACATAGAATATGTAGGTGTATATATTTTTATATTTATATATGGATATGTGAATATTTTTAAAAGAAAAATGGAATCTTCTATCGCCTTTTTTTTACTTGTTGTGAACACTTTATAAGGTCATTATTCTTTTACAATATACTTTTTTTTCCAAGTTTCTTTTTCTTTAATGTTTATTTTTGAGAGAGAGAAAGCGCATGCCTGAGCAGGGGAGGGGCAGAGAGAGAGAGAGAGACAGAGACAGAGACAGAGACAGAGAATCCCAGGCAGGGTCCATGTTGTCAGTGCAGAGCCCAGCACAGGGCTTGGACTCATGAACAGTGAGATCATCATAATCTGAGCTGAAACCAAGAGTCAGATGCTCAACCAGCTGAGCCACCCAGGCGCCCCTATAACATACTTAAATGACTGCATGGCGTGTTAATGAGTGTACATGGATAAAGCATGATTTAACAGTCTTCCTGTCTGTAGACATTAAGGTTGTTTCCAATCATTGTTACAAACAATATTGTGATTAATGTCCTGGAAGCTGAATCTTTGCACTTGTTCTTAAGCACATATTTCCTTGAGAAATGGATAAGTGGTCATGGACATTTTAGAGACTTTGATATGTGTTGCTAAGCTGATGTCTAGAAAGGTACTATCAATACTATCAATTTATATGGCTATAGCAGTGTATGAGTACCAATGTTGAGGATTTATCGTTTTGGAAAGCCTCGCCAGTTTTCCAAGGCAAAAATGGTATCTGAGAGAGGTATATTTGGCGTTGTAAGGATGTTTGTTGGCAGATAGATGATAATCTTTGGTTCTCTACTATTTGTCTTCTGATATCACGCTCTAGAGTTGGCAGGCTGCAGCAGGGAGCATGTGGAGGGAGGAGCCTGGCTCCACACATTCAACAGGGAGGCAGGGAAAACCTCGGAGCAGAAATGCCATTCTCTAGACTGGCATGAGGGCCATGGCATTGCCACGGTGGAGATGGGGTTTTACCTGTGCCCACGTACAAGGAAACATAACGGTTCGGAACATTTTCATGAACATATAGTGAGCCTGGGAAAAGGTGCCAGTAAGAAAACAGGAGCGATTTCTTGGGAGAAGGTTTTAATTTGGAATGTGACATATCATGTCAAGTGATAAGCGATTTTGCTGTTTATTCTGTAATCTGTGTTGATGTTGGCAGATACGGGCAAACACGAAGAAAGAAAAGGTCGCCTATTAACCCTTGCACCTGGAGATAACCTGGTTACATTATAGCCTGTTGTTCAGACGTGTTTTCTGTGGGTTTGCTTGTGGACATTGGTTTCCTAAACTGCTTGTTTACTTAATATTAGCTTGTCAACTTTTCCATAGTTACATCCTACAGCCTCATATCTATCTATCTATCTATCTATCTATCTATCTATCTAATCTCTCTATCTTATCTCTCTCATCTGTCTATCTATCTTTCCATTTTCTCTTGCTTCATATTTAGGCCGTTCCAGTATTTCACTATTCATGCAGCTGCATCTTGGTGGACATGGACCAGGTTTGTTAATCAAGGTTGGGAGTTGTTGGCTTAGTTGCCTTCTGTGTGGAGTATTGGAAATAGCACTGAGTAGGAAGAGGAGACAAATCTGGAGCTGGTGCTCAACTGTCTGTGTCCCTGGATAACTCACCGTGCGTCTTTGGACCTCACTTGCACCTGAAGAGGCTTATTGGTATGGGAAGGTCAGAGTCATGGTGGGCTGACACCCAGGGAGGCCAGGGCTGTCACAGAGCATCCCTCCACTGGAGCCCAACATTAAAACCCCATGGCAGTTGGTGTAAGTGAGACCCAGCCACTGCCACACAAATTCATTATCAGAGTCAGGTAAAGACAGGACGCCCATTAGATGTGGCCAGAGCTGCTCTTTCTAATCTGTGAGCCGTACAGTTTTGGAAAAAAAGAGACAGGCTTCAGGCTTGGGGCTAATGACTAACCCAGATGATGAAAATCTCGATTTGAGTTTCCATTTTCCTTCCAGTTGGTAGTTCTCAGCCAGAGACGGTGGCTCTACTTCTGTCCCCACTAACCTGTGTTTCTGGTTGTGATTTCAAAAAGTGCTGGCTTTGGAGGGGGCAGGCGTGTGTGGGCACGCACGTGTGTGTCAGCGAGAGGAGATGGGCTGCCTGGTTGACTTAAGCAGGCCGCCCGTTGCCTGAATGAAGGCTACTCATGGCTGGGGTTGACCTGGTGCCAAAAAATTAGCAAGAGCGGGAATGGGGAGGCTGGGTTTCTACAGCTGTTGCCACTGCCGTGCATTAGCCTTGAGACCGTCCCCGGGGGAGGAGCACCATGTGTCCAGTTGGCACTGGACTCAGGCTGGGCCTGGAGATGTTCCTCTGGCTCTTGAGCGGTGGTGGGGGCAGGGCTGGGCCTGTGCCAAGGCCTTCTCACTGACTGGATGCACACTCGGGGTAAGAAGCAAAGCACAGCATGAACTCAGGGGCCCCGCAGGACGATTTCCAGGCTGTGCTTGGTTCCTACCCCACATCACAAGAGTGGCTCAGAGGACTCTTCTCATCCTGGGTCATCGTTACCCGAGACAGTGGAAGCCACAGCGGCCCCAAGTCTCCTTCCCTAGGCATTAGGTGCATAGAGATGTTTTTAGCCAGCAAGTTTAGGTGCATCCTGCCTTTATGCAGATTCTCTTTGTTGCATCCATTCCATGCACGGTCTCCTAGTACTCCTCGTCCTGGGGGCTGCCTCCAAAGGGAGGTGGTCAGAAATTCTGTGGGTGTTGCAGACCCGGTGCTTTGGATTGCTCCTTGATGGCCAGCCCAGATGACTGTTAGGGTGTCAGAAGGGGCAGGGCGAGTGGGCTCTGCTATTTCACTCCTGAGAGGGAGCTGAGAGCGGCACTTGGAGCAGGATGGTTTGTGGTGGCCATGGTGTCAGAGAGAGATGGCCTTTTAGGATTTTTACTTTGAGGATGCTGTGATGGGGTGTGTGTGTGTGTTTATTTATTTTAATTTGTAAAAAAATGTTTATTTAGTTTTGAGAGAGAGAGAGACAGACAGAGTGGAAGCAGGGGAGTAGCAGAGAGAGAGGGAGACACAGAACCTGAAGCAGGCTCCAGGCTCCGAGCTGTCAACACAGAGCCCGATGCAGGGCTCGAACCCATGACCTGTGAGATCATGACATGAGCTGAAGTCAGACGCTTAACCGACTGAGCTACCCAGGTGCCCCTGTGTGTGTGTGTTTAAAGGACACACTGGCAAGGGTTGGTTGCTTTTCTTCCCTTCGTTTGCTCTTGGGGCCGCCGAGGGGGCCTCTGGCTCTCGGTTTTCACACTTTTCCGCTGACTGTCATCACAGACAGGCAGTTGTTGCGGCCTGGGTGGAGTCCTGCACCTCTTCACGCAGAGGGCTGCCTGCTTGTTTTCTGCCTGCAGAAACTCCAGGAGGGGGAGGAGGAGGAGGAGGAGGAGAGCAATACCAGCAAAGTCCCCACCACTGTGTCTGAGGAGCATCTCTGAGAGGAAGAAGGTGGTGGCGACTCAGGGAACACGGACGGCACCCCCACCTCTCCGGTCAACGCTCACTGCCAGACACAGGTCTTCCCTGGAACAGCTTTTGGAGGGAAGCGGCTGGAATATTTGTGGCTTGGACGGCGGTGCCTCTGCCCCCCAGAACCCGCTCAGGCGCTTGCGTGGCCTGGTTGGGGATGATGGCACCTTTCACCAGATGCGCTCTCCATTCCCGCCTCTCCCCCTCATAGGGCAGGGGAGCCGGGGTTGGGAGAGGCTGGCGGAGGAGGGCCGTGCTGCCCTGTCTTCCCCCTTTCCCTCCATCCTGCAAAGAGAGAGCCTGCGAAATTATCACGGAAAGAGAGCTTATTCAGGATATTAACTTTTTCCAGTGTCTTAGGACCCTTAGAAGCCCAGTCCTAAGGAAAGGCAGCTGCCTGGGATGAGGGGCCTTTGGGGGTCAGTGGACTGGCTGCTAACGACCTGTGGGAAGAAGCACCATCAGGAAAAAAACAAAACAAAACAAAACAAAACAAAACTGCATCAGAACAAACCCGTCAGGGCTCGGCCTCGCTTCTCCCAGCCTAAGGTTGGGGTCTGCTGCCAAACCCCTTCCTAAGAGCGGATCAAACCAAACATCAATAAACTTGACATAAATTTTGCTGTGGCCGTGAAGGAGAAACCCATCTGGGAGAGAGAACTGCCTAGGCCTGTGAGAGCGCTTGAGAAGGCAGTTGGGAGCTGTGGTAGCTTGATCTGGGAATGGGTTCTTTTCTACAAAATCTCTGCCCGGGGACTTCTGTGTGGGTCATGGTCACCTCTGATGCCTCCATGTGGACACTACTTTGAGAAACTCCACCATCAGCCTCCGCGCTTGCTTTCTCTAAAGGGAGGGAAATCCCAGCCGACTTCCTGTAACCTTTACTGAGAGCTAACCTTGATTTATTCCATGCTGAGAAATCCACAGCTGCTTCTGGGAGATGAGAGGAAAGGGGCAGAAGGAAAGGTGGCCCTTGAAATGGGAAGTGAGTCTGCTTGAATTAGGTGCACCCGCCTCTGGAGGGGACAGTATTCTCACGCCCACCCCCTTCCCCTGCCCTCTTTCTTCCAGCAATAATCTTTTTCTTAAATCAGATATTGTGAATTTTAAGGGAGTCTCTTTAAACCAGCCCAAGGTGACTTCCTCTCCTGTCTAGCCTGTTGTCTGGCTCTACTCACGGGCTTGGGTGGTGTCCCCTGAAAATAAGACATTTGTAATTTCTCCTGTGTACTGAACAGCTGTGATCATGACCATGGTGCTGTTTGGCTGTGGCCACTGCCCCCGCCTTGGCAAATGGGAGCAGCCTGGGTTGGTCGGCTGCAGTGCCAGGTGCCTGGGCCACTACCTGAGGAGAGCCAGGTGTGTGTGTGTGTGTGTGTGTGTGAGAGAGAGAGAGAGAGAGAGAGAGAGAGAGAGAATATAGACATTCTGTATGTTCTTGTTGATAGAAGTTCCCTCCACTTCTGGTGGGGGGAGTGATTGGGGAGGTGGAAAAGAGGTGGAGAGAAAGTGTGTCTTCCTTCCAATAAGGAGAAAGGTGCTTACTCTTCAGCTCCTTACAACTTTTTAACAGAATGTTTACCAGATCCATTCGTTCCTTTATTTTAAAAACATAATTTTTATTTTCTATTTGTAATGCCAGATGTTTTAAGGCAATAAAAGAGTCTCCAAGTGGTCTGCCTTGTCATTAGGTGGGGCAGAGGTGTCTTTTGGCGGGCCTGAGATTCTCGCCCACTTCTGGGGCCTGGGACTACGGTGCAGGAGGGGGCTGGGACCAGAGGAGCAGCTCCTGTGGCCTTCTGCGGAGGTGGGTCCTCTGTTTACACAGATGTCACCATCCCAGTGGGTTACTTTTTAAAGACAAGGCTGTAAAAGTGAACGTTGGCCTATACGTGGTGCCTTGCAGCTCAGCGCCCAGCACGTGACCCTGACTGCCTTCTCTACTGTGTACACTTGCAGACAGTCCACTCGGGGTAACTGCTGATAGGGAGCTCACTGTTGTTTCTGGCTCTGCCTCAAAGCGTGGCTGAAGTATTTGTTCTAGGACTGTACCATCCTGCCCTGGCCAGAGTCCACGCTTTCGGCATCTGCTGCTGTGTTGCCGTTTTTCTTCTGATCTGTCCTGCCAGCTGCCGCGGGCGTGGTTACCCTGTACTGTTACCTGGACATGCTGCTGTTGTCAGCTTTCTGTCCATTTCTTTCCTAGAAATTGCACCGTGCCTGTGGCGTTCTGCACCATTCTCTCTTAGCAGTTCTTAGCTAGAGAGACATTATAGATTCTACTTTAAATCATCTCGGAAGGGAGCCAAGACTGCCTGTTAAAGAAATGGAATATTGATGGGGCACCTGGGTGGCTCAGTTGGTTAAGTGTCTGACTTGGGCTCAGGTCATGATCTCACAGTTCGTGGGTTCAAGCATCACGTTGGGCTCTGTGCTGACAGCTAGCTCAGAGCCTGGAGCCTGTCTCGGGATTCTGTGTCTCCTTCTCTCTGTGACCCTCCCCTGCTCATGCTCTCTCTCTCTCTCTCAAAAATAAATAAAACATTACAAAAAAAAAGAAATGGAATATTGATAATGTCTTCTAACCACTCTAAATCATCTCTAGATCCTTTGTGATCTTGTCCTTGCTCATCTGGAATCACATTTCTATGACACATGCTCAGAGGATCCAAATCCAAGTCATGCATGTTTTCATTCACTTTCTTAGGTGGGCACCATGTGGATCTATACTTAACACGCTAACTCTGTAAAATCATTGATTGCTTTTACTACCTCCTTAACAGTAGTTGGTGAGGGAGGGATAGTACCACTGAGCTGTTTTTCCAGATGTATCGTTGTTGGCATGTGAGGCCTGGTGTTGCTGCCACCATCTTTTTTTTTAATAGTTTATTGTCAAGTTGGTTTCCATATAAGACCCAGTGCTCATCCCCACAAATGCCCTCCTCTATGCCCATCACCCCGCTTCACCTCTCTCCCACCCCCATCAGCCCTCAGTTTGTTCTCGACATTCAAGAATCTCTCATGGTTTGCCTCCCTCCCTCTCCCCCACCATTTTTCCCCTTCTGCCACTTTTGGCATCATACAGGAAGCCAGCCTGAGGATGAAGCCAACACAGGAGGGCACAATTGAGTCCTGATCAAACCATTCCTGAAGCCTAAATCCCCCGAACTTCTCAGTTTTGTGAGCCAATGCGATCTTTATTGTTTAAGCTAGTTTAAGACAATTTTGTTCCTTTCACCGAAAAAGCCTTCACTGATAGAAAATTCCCAATGCACTGAAGTATCTCCAACTTTAAGCTTCCTGTCCTGCCTTTGCAAGTCCCCTGTCTCCCTTCCTGACCTCTCACCTTTCTCTTCCTAACTTCACTACTCGGTTCTTACTCCTTGAACAAGATGGTTCTTGCCTTCCATATGCTGTTCCCTCTACCCTAAATGTCTGCTGCATATATGAAGACATCTGATGCCTGAGCATTTAAGGCTCAGCTCAAATCCCACCCCCTCAGGGAGTCCTTTCCTGATAATCTAAATTGTGCACTCCCTTCCTTCTTGATCATAATACCTTGTATTCTAGAGTTCTTAGTGTCTGATGTTGTTTCTCTGTGTGCTGCTTTGCTGATTGTCCGTTTCCTTGACTTCACTGTAAGGGCCACAGGGACAGGGATGTTGCCTGGGTCATCATTTCTCTTTCTCAAGTGTCTGGTCTGGAGTCGAATGTTCAATAAATACTTTGTTGAAGTAATGAATGGGTTCTCGTGTGTACCCACTGTGTATGGGCCCGACCAGCAAGGAGCCCCTCAGAATTGTCTGGAGGGCAACGACCTGCTCCAGCCCTTTATCATTGGGGTTTCAAGCTCTTCTTTCCATGATCAGACAGCCGTTCTTCTGTGCTATTTTCGGCCTCTGCTTTCTCAAGAACCTGTTTCTTCCTTAGCAAGAAAACAAGAAAGGGTCCTGACTATGCTGCTGTGAAACTCAGAATCTTGAAGATAGGGAAGGAGAGGCAGATTGGACTTCAGGGGAAATGAACAAGTGACCCGAGGCGCCGCGGCAGGCAGGTGTGCCTGAGTCGTTCAGCTGTCCTCATTACGGTCTGTTTGATTAGCAAAAAGCTGTGATTCTTCTCCGCTATGGCTCAGAGGAGAGCAGGAGCACTCGTGGCTTAGGGGAGGTCAAAGTACAAGGACCCATCTGAGCGGAAGGTTTTTCTGTTTATTACAAAATTTGTTACACACAAATAGAGCTGACCAGAAGGTCTAAAAACAGCCCAGACTCTTCCAAGCCTGATCCACTTGTAGACACAAGGGTAGGAGCCAGGGTCACTCACAAGGGAGCCCTTCTTAGAAGAACTGCCCGTTTCTCAGATGGTTCAGTCTCGGGTCCAGCAGCAGAGAGGAGCCCGACCTGGGAGGGCAGCCCCGAAGCAGCCCTTGATGGCAGCTGCTCTGGGTGAGGCAGCAGCTGCAATTTGCAGAGTTCATGTGTTCCCACCACACAAGTCAGACGCAGGGATGGAAATAAAAGGGAAAAAGCAGAAGGCCGGAAGAGGGTCCTGGAAGAGGCTGCCGGTGGAGGGAGGGCACGCGGTGGGTTTCTAAGGTGCTGACAGTTTCTTGATCTGGGTGAAGGTACAGGGTATCCACCTTAAAATGATTCTTTAAATTGTATGTACACATTATATGCTTTTCTGTTATGAAGGTTATACAGTATCGTAAACATTTTTAAATGAAAGAAAAACCCCAAACGTAAAAGGTTAGTAGGTTGGGGGCTCAGGATGGTGCAGAAAAGAATAAGTAAAAGAGGAGGGAGGATGAAAGTAGGGGACAGCCAGGGTGGAGGATGGAGTCTTGGAGTTGGTAATGTTGGCCTCAGTTCCTCTTCTTCTGTCTGGATACCGGTTCTACTTCTAGGTACTGGAGCCCAACTAGCATACCCAGGATCGAGAAACCTTGAATACAGAGAAAAGGTCCGTGGCTGATGTAGGCACTGCACTTTCTGACACCCTTGTGTGCCTGTCCCTCCTGCCCCAGCCCAAGGGGGGCATTTCCCGCGGGAGGTCTGGGGTGCTTGGATGCTTACTTGCCACCATCAGGGGTGCCAGGACGCCAATCGTGGGAGCTGCGGTCCCAAAGACAAACAGCTCAGAGAGGAAGTGCCCCAGGGCGAGGAGGAAGGTCCAGAGTGTGATGTGGTACAGCCTACAAGACATGGGGACAGAGGTCCTGCTTGCGGGGTGCAGACGGAGAGGAGAGGTCTGACTCTGCACACAAAGAGACCAACCCAGGGAGCAATTATGGCTAAAGGGAGGGGGCACCTGGGCCGGAGGAAGACCTGTGTGCTCGACCACATCGATTTACCCTCTACTAGGGCAAAATGGAAGGTCTCCACTGCTAGCCTGAGAGCGCGCGGTCCAGGCATCCGGAGTGGGTCTCTGAGTTGTGGCCAGGTGGTGAAGTCGGCTCCAGCAAAGCGAGTCTGGGTTATGGCAGTCCTAGCAGTATAGACAGTTTCGGATCAATCACGCTTACATATTCTACTCACTTGGCTCTGGAGTCTAAGCCCACCTGGTAGGTGGATATGAGGGATGCCACAAAACGAAGGGCCTGAATGGGGCGTGAGCAGCAAGGACCTCTTTGGGGATTTTAGATGCTCTTGTAACAGGGGCTGGTTATTTAGTATCTTAGCCTAGGAAAATGGTCAGGTGAAGGACAGTGATAATCTCAGGGGAAGAGAACTTCTTCCTCCGTTGTGACGAAGAGGTAGAGAAAAGAGAGGTTACAGGACGAATGGCCACGTGGATCGGAGATATTTTTTTAACTATGAAAATTTTAGAATTATGAAATACTGCAAACATACAAAACACTGTGGGTAAGAGAGTACTGTAATTAACCTATGCAACCAATACCCTGCTCCAGCAAATCCGGATGTTTTGACATTTTTGCTTCAGATACTTTTTTTCTAAGATAAAATATTACAGATATAAGTTAAAGCATTCTGTGTGTCCTGATCCCTTTGGACCTCATTCCCATGCCTCCCTCCCCCTTCCACAGAAAGAACTGCTATGTTAAATTTGACTCTTATCATTCCTGTGCATATTTTTATACATTCAGTAAATAATTTTGCTTGGGTGTTGATTCTGAATTTCTGGTTAGGGAGGAAAGAGAATCTCAGTGTAGGTCAGAAGAACATGGACCAGAGTCCCAGGCTAAAAAAGGCTTTAGAAACAGAAGTCAGCATTTGTGGCTATCCTGTGCTGGAAGAAGGGGAAGTGAATGGGTGATGATGAGGTAAGTCTCATTCCTAAAGCATAGCAAATGCAAGACATACCTCTTATACCTATCAGCAATTCTTTATCATGGTAAAGGTCTTTAAGAATTATTCAGTCCTTACTCCCTCCCAGGCACCTGGAGAGGTAGAATAGCGATACTAGTTTCATTTTCTTCACAGAGAGACCAAGATGCAGAGAAAGTGAACAGCTGATCCTTGAACAACATGGCTTTGAACGGCATGGGTCCACTTATATGTGATATGTGGACTTTTAAATGTTTGTTTATTTATTTTGAGAGAGAGAAAGATGGAGAAAGTGAGGGAGGGGCAGAGAGAGGGAGACAGAATCCCAGGCAGGCTCTGCTCTGTTAGCCCAGAGCCCAACATGGGGCTCCATCTCATGAACCATGAGATCATGACCTGAGCTGAAATCAAGAGTTGGATGCTTAACCAACTGAGCCACCCACGCACCCCTATATATGGATTTTTAAAGATAAATACAGTACAGTACTGGAAATGTATTTGTTCTTCCTTGTGATTTTCTTAGTAACATCTTTTCTCTGGCTTTATTGTATGACTATAACATATAACACAGATTATGTACAAAATATGTATTAATGACTTTCTTATCAGTAAGGCTTCTGGTCAGTAGTAGGCCGTTAGTAGTTAAGTTTTGGGGGTGTCAAAAGTTTTATGTGGATTTTCAACTATGGGGAGCCAGTGTACCTAACCCCCACGTTGTTCAAGGGTCAACTGTATAATGAACTTGCAGCTACAAAATTAGATTCCAGGAGAACTGAGACAAGAGCCCATTTTCTTCTTTTCATTCTTGGGCCCCAGGCTGTTTCCACTAAATCACACTGCTTCCAAAAATACATGTCAATCTAGAACAAGTCAAACTATAGTTTCAAGTTCCGAAAAATAAAAATAAAAAAAATAAAAAAAAGTTGGAGAGATTGCAGGGTTAATAGCACGGCTTCAAATCCCACTTGAGTTGGTCTTCAACTCAAATTAATTGGGTCTCTAATATGTAGCTCTGCAAAAGCAGGAATGAAAGCCATTACCACCCACAGCTGCTAAGTGACATAATCAAGGTCATGTAGATAAAAGCTCCTGGCATAATCGGAGGTGCTCGGTAAATATCATTACCTCCTCTTTTCCCAAATGCTGAGAGCTTAGATATGACAGAAAGACATTTTAGTGTGATGCTGGTGTTCTGGTGGCCTTAGTCACTGACCTGAGCCAACTTTCCACTTTGGCTGTGGCGAGGACTGTTGGAAAGAAAGCTCGAGCCCCCTCCAGTGGTCAGCAGCGGTTACAGCCATTATGTAGACAGGAGGCTATGACCGGCTGCAAATGTTCCACACTAGTGTGAGTAGCCTGGCGAGGCAGAAGATTGGGAGTCCTGGGTTCTCTTTTACCCTCACATATGGACTCTGCATAAGCATACAGCAGTTTACTTGTGGGTTCCTTTTTTCAGGGATTGTAATTTCTGGTCTTTCCTACTTCTTGAGGAATGTGAGAATAAGGTATATGTGGGTGGCTGCTCTAAAAAAGAGCACACTACTCTACTTCTTTAGCAGAAAAAGGCTAATTCTTTGGTAGAGAAGTGGAGGGGTGTGATGCAGGCTACTGGGTCCATAGCAATGGTCAGTTGCTATTGACTTCCAAAGAATTTTCAAACTTTAAAGACCTGTTAGGCCTCTTATGTTTTTTTGGCTTAGAAAGAATAGAACCTATTAACCTTTTATTATCCATGCTCTAGGCTAATGTATGAGAATTAGCAGGTGTCCAAGGGGAGGGTAGCACTGGGCATGCCTGGCACCTGATTTCCAACAAAGGGATGCTTAAGCTCTTCCTTCCCTTACATACGTCTTGTTGTGGATGTCGATGGCACAGAGGCAGCGAATCACTGATGAGAGCAGCGTCCAGATCCCAAAGGTCCGAGCCTGGAGGCCATTCACTGTAGAGCAGAAAAAAATCAAGAGTGTTGAGAGGGGGAGGGTTAGGCTCCCTCCAAACTCCTCTCACCGCACTGGTGGTTCATGGGAGGCAGGTTGCTGAGCCCGAACTCCCTTTGGCTGGGCAGAGGGGAGGCTCTGGTGCTACAGAGGGGCACTAGAAGGAATGGAAGGAATTCCAGAATGAGAATTGCTCAGCTCCGCTTCATATGTCTACAGTTGCGTGGGGAGTTTCAAGAGCAGAAACCCATCAAAGGGCCCACTTAGGCAGTGACTCCTGAATGTAGTAGTTTATACTTCTGCCTGGGAAGCCACTCTGGTGCTGGTGAAGTTCAGCAAGTCTGGGTCAGCACAGATTTGCGGGAATGTTGCACATAGTGGTCTGTCCATACAAAGTATCTAGGTGGTCAGTACACTTTCAAGGCTGATGCAGGAGAGAACTCTGAAATACTGGGGCTTATCTAGATTCCCAATCTGGTCTTGAAGAGACCTAAGTCTTCTCTTGGATCCAGATCTATATTATTTGAGCAAGGCCCAGACCAAGCTGCTTTCCAGTGTGCTTGGCACTGGGACAAAGCACTGCTTCTTTGGTGTTTGCTGAGGACACCCTGCTCTTGGTGCCTTTGTTCTGACATTGCTATACTAAACGCCTTGTCTGGAAAGTATTGATCATAGTTTACCACAGCAGTGGTTCTTGACCCTGGGTGTTTATTAGAGTCAACTAAAGAAGTTTTATAAAATTACCAAGATCTGGGAACCAGACCAATTAAAACGTATTCTCTGAAGGTAGGCCCTGGGTATTAAGTATTTTCTAAAATCTCTCCCTGGGTTGATTGCAATGTATAGGCATTTATCTAAGGCATCCTGTGGCCAGGAATGCCAAAATGGTGAAAGCAGAGATGCTTCCTTTGCTGATCTATTGAGCAAGAGAAATTTCAAGGGACAAGACTAATAACCGAAAGGTCTATTAATGTTATTAATGTTTATTTGGGCTTTAAGGATTTTGGAAAATCCTTTGGAAAACCAGACAGTGATACCAATTTGACAACCCTGAAGACCTTTACATGGTAGTAAGGTGGGAAAAAATTCCGTATGCCAGCCAAATATCTAGTGGTTGGCCCTGGAAGCCTATAATCTTTATAAGCCAATTTGATAGCTTTTCTAATGAAAGGATTGAGGAAATGTCTCTAGTTAGTGAGATACAAAAGTGGAGTGTTTCACCAGCCCTAACCAGATTAGGCATCAGGTGACATTCTACAGGATGCTCACAATACTGTGATCATCAGTAGAGCACCATGACAGCCCCCGGATTAGGAGGAGGAAGGCAGTCTCTACTTCCGGGCTGGAGACAACCACCTACCTACCCACCTACCCACAGTTCTTCTGCACAGCTATATGCCCTTGAGTGAACCACATGACCCCTGGACTTTTCTCTGTCAACTTTCAAAGATAAGACCAGGGGTGCCTGGGTGGCTCAGTTGGTTAAGTGTCTAACTTTTGATTTTGGCTCAGGCCATAACCTCACAGTCCCGTGTTGGGGTCTGTGCTGAGCGTGGAGCTGCTTAAGATTCTTTCCCTCCCTCTCCCTCTCCCCAACTTGTGTGTGTGCTTTCAAAAAAAAAAAAGGACTGGATCAGATCAGCTCTGCAATCCTGCAAATCTACAGTCATCAGAGGGCAGTATTTGAGGGTGAAGAAGTGAACTGTCCCACCCACTCTACCAGGTTCTTTACTCCTATTGTACTTGAGTTTTGTTCAAAATGAGCCTTAGCCTACTTAGATTCACTTTATGTGGAGATGTTGCAGAAAAATGAGCTAGGTCAGAGCCCAGATCTGGGTTAGCTATAAATGTGACACAGAATTGTCAGCTGCGTGAAACGGCCCTGCAGCTCAAGCCCCACTACCCCACACATCAGTGCACGGAAGCGCGAGCTGAAATGTGCAAAGGGTCTCGGCTGAGAGGCTCAGGGAGCTGGGGGAGCCCTTCTAAGCCTCACTTTGGGAGGCCAGCTCAGAGGAATGTCGGATATCTTCTCAGGGGCTCTTCATGGTTTGGGAAGACTTTGGTTTAGTAACTCCCCGTCTGCAACACTGAATATAAACCATATGGGGCACCACCTAGTTTCTGAAGAGGGCTGACATAATATGAAAGGCTTCTTTACAGCTTTCTAGTGGGGCATCCCAGAGTCACCAAAGAATTCTATTTCCTCACTCACCCTGGTAATACTTTTTGTACTGCCTATAAAATGTATAGGACAGTATAAAATGAATGAAAAGGTATTCAGACAAGCTTGGGGGGTGAAAGGGCCAAGTGCTATCCACAAAGTCTATTATTCCACTGGCTGCTAAAGGTTAGGTCAGCCAGCATCAGAATCACCTGGGAAGTTATAAAAAAAAAATAGACTCTTGGGTCCCACTGAGCGGTGGGGTGGAAGTTTTAGGAAATAAGCTTGGAGAAGAAAATGGGCTTCTTGTTTGTTCGTTTTTTAAATTTCCATGAGGGTTGCTCTCATGGACAGCCTGGTCTAGGAACCACAATTTAGGCGGCTCCCGCAAAGGAGGCAATTCTCCGACTTCTTACCTAGGTCTGGCTTGCCGGTGTAGAGCTTCTCGTAGAGAAAGGTGTGGTCTCGGAAGCTCTGTAGCGTGTTTCCCATGGCTATGATGGACACCATAACCAGCCAGCTTCGTAACACGTTCAAGAAACGGCTCATGACTTCTGTCCAACCTGAGAGGGCTTTTTGCCTTGGAAACAAGGGCAAAACACATGCGACAACAATTATTCTACTTCAACCATGAGCGCTCTGACTTGTGTAGTTAACTTGTGTCCCACTCATCAGAGCTGTACTAAGTTTATCTGGGCCGTCACTTTGTGAATTGCTTTCTAAGTCTCTGAGGCTTATCTATTATCTTGACTATTGTTACTTCACAGGCTTAGCACGTTGCCTTTAGATATTTCAAAACCTAATGGTGCTACCCTTCAGCTAGAGTGAAAAAGGTGAAATAAACATAGTGGCTGGAAATGGCAAACCTAGCCAAAAAAAAAAAAAATGGAGAAAAAGGGAATAGATGAAAAGGAGGGACACCGATTTTACTACAAAGTAACAAAATGGTCTTTTTTTCCTTTAAAGGTTATTTATTTATTGACAGAGAGAGTGAGAGAGACAGAGACAGAGAGAATCTCATGAACTTTGAGCTTGATCTCACAAACTGTGAGATCATGACCTGAGCAGAAATCAAAAGTTGGATGCTTAATTGACTGAGCCACCCGGGTGCCCAGTGATAAAACGGACTTCTGAGTAAGACTTCTAGAACTTAGTCTCAATATTTAGTTATACTAATAGTGGTGGATCCACAGTATACTTTGCGGTAAGTGGCATAGTACTTATTTTTGTTCAAGCAACTTCTCCACAATGTTAGCCTTTTCTCTTGGTTGGAATCAGTCCTTTGATAGCTTTACTTCTAGCCTAGTTTTTTGTCCTTCTTTGTAGGCAAATAGCTCAAAGGTGACTATAAGTCTAGATGTTTACCTGCCTGGCTACTGATGACAGAGCCTTCCAAGCACATAAAAGCCTTATACATTAGAGCGGAACCTGTGGACGAAGGGCAACATTTACACTTTCAGATTTTCTCTACTCTGGTTCTCAGGTACATCATGCTCCATAAGCTGAACAATATGAAAGTTAAAAATAAATAGACTGCCATGACTTGAGAAGTAGCAGGAAAATTATACAGAGAACGAAACAGCAATGTTGGTGTTGGGTTGCAAGAGAAATAGTACCAGCTAACAGTTACTGGGGACTTGAATATGCCATGCACTCTGCCAAACACCTAACATACATGATCTCATCTAATCAATCCTTAAACAGGTGGGTAGGCACTATTACTCTTTCCATTTTACAGATGAGGGTTGGCACAGAGAAATTAAGGGGTTTGCTTGGTGACCCAGCTAATATATGGCAGAGCTGAGATACAAACCATAATCTATCGGACTCTAGATGGAAATACTGCCTCACTGTTTGAGAATAGGGTATCCTATGTTTGTCTTCCTTAAAAATAGAAACTTCGTTTAAAAAAAAATAGAAACTTCCATCAAACTCTTCTCCCTCTTCTGTCTTGAAGTTGTATACAAAGTTACTTACATTATATACTTTTTGTTTAAAATAAAGATGAACTCTTGAGTAGCAATGATTTGAATCAACTTGATTTAAATAAAACTCAGAGAATTTAATAATAGAACTATTTCTCATCTTCACTATAGTTTTTGTTGTTGCTGCTGGGTTTTTTGGGTTTTTGTTGTTGTTGTTGCTTTTTTGCTTTCCCCACAATTTATCTGTTGTCAGGTTAAGTTCTTGGGCCTGAAGTGGTGATAAACTATCAGGCTTCCTTTGTCACTCTGGCAGAAGTTTCAGTATATTATGCTACAAGGCTGAAATAGATATTAAAGTCAGCAATGGCCTAACACTGTGAAGCACTGAAAAGAAAAGAAAAGCTCTAGAGGAGGAAGCCTGAATTCCTCAGGGAATGGTAGATCACAACAGTGGACCTAGTTGAAGCCCAGAGAGAACAGAGCTTTACTGGCGATCAGAAGAGGTCCCTGCATGAGCCAAGATTCATTCCCCCATCTTTCAAGATACTCCCCCTCCCCCTGCCTCCTTATTTTCTCACCATTCCTCAATAGGAGACTCAGGCTTTCTCCTCCCAGGGCAGAAAAGCCTGATGGATGGCCCCGTCTTCGAGAGAACTTATGCCCATCTCACGGAAGCTCTTAGAAATCCGCACGGATAACCGATGAGTGCAGAGCCTGAGCACTCTTCCGAACCGCTCTATCAATCCCTCAACCCCATTTCCCTAAAGCTTTAGGGACTCCTAAAGTATCCAACATCTATTCTCAAATTTTCTCCTGGCGCGGCCCGGCAAAGGTGTGTTAAAACTAGTCAGGAGAGAGAGAGGTCCCTGTCCTGCCCCAATCATTTAGTACCTGTGTGACCCTGGGTGAGAAATCTGCAAAATGGAGCTTGAAAGATACCAATCGCAAGGGTTATTGTGAGAATTACATGAGAAAGTGAAGGTTCCTTGCCCTGGGCTAGGCTCATAGTGGCCGCTCATTCATCCATCCATTCATTGGTTTCCCGAACCTCCCAAGCCTTCATCTTCATAGTCCTAGCGCCTCCTTCTCAAGGTCTCTCGAACCCCTTGTCCCCCAGAAGGTTGCCTCCCAGGGATCTTCCTTCCATCCCACCCCCATTTTTCCAGACTCTCCGGATCCTCTCAATCAGATGGCCCCAAAATAACTCCCTCTCTCTTCTCCCCGTATTGTCCGTACCTGGTAGCCTGACCCCTAGTTGAGCAGCGGCAGCGGCAGGACGAGCAGCAGCAGCAAAGCTCCAACACGGCTCCAGCGAGGAGTCCACCTGAGCCATTTGTCCTCCCACCCGCCCACAACGCGGCTCCAGGATTGGGTCGGTTCCGTCCGTCCCCGCTCTGATTGGCTGCTGAGGCTTTGCTGGAGCAGGAGATGGGGCGTGAACCCCTTTCCTGCCAATCAGCGGGTGCCGCTTCTCAAGCTTTCCCGTGTACCGCCGCTCACGCAGTGAGCCCTCTTGTTGAGCGTGGCGGAAGAACTCCGCGGCGGGAGTCAAGCCTTGAGGAGGCAGAAAGAGAGGAAAAAAGAAGTCAAGGCTTCTGTTGAGAGCAAACCGCTGCGTCTCCGCGCTGCGCCGTGGTGACGAAATCCCTCCGCGCCCGAAGCCGAGCGTTTTCAGCGCGGGGTGGCGGGCGCCTGCGCAGTGGCTCCCAGCGGGCGGTTGCTTGTTGGTTGTTGTAGTAACGGGGGAAGCAGCCGTCGGCGGCTGCCGTGAGCCCGGCTGGGGAAGGAAGAGGGTGGTAGGCGCTGAGCGCGGTCCCCGCCCGTCCGCCCGGAGCCATGGGAAGATGAGACAGGTAAAGGCCTGCGCCGGCGCGCTCCTCTACCCGACGGAGGTGAGCTCCCGGGTCTGGGCGGGCGCCGGCTGCTGCACTTCCCTCTAGAAGTCTCGGAGCAGCTGTTGGCTTCCGGGCGCGCTGGGCTGAAGCGCTGCGGCGGAGTCGCCCCTGTCCTTTCCGTGGGGAGCATCTGAGGACCTACCTGGGATTGGGGTGAGCTGGGGATGGGGCTGAGGGGCTGATCCCTTTAGGGCGAGGACGCTTCTTGGGCGAGTTGTCCTTAATCTTCTTCCGATCTCCGTGTCTCTCTCCACTCCGCTGGCAGCCTGGGGCAGATTGGGCATCCGTTCCTCGCTTGGAGGTTTTGTTTGTTTCGTTTTAATTTAAAGGACTTCCCAGCATTTTGGGAAAGATCGAGAAATCCCGTTGGGATTCCCCCGAAGAACGCCTTTGAAGTTACTAGGTCGTGCCCATTCCCCTGAAGATCTGTAGGGATCATTATGAGGATCCACGGTTTTTTGTCCTGTTTACGATCTTATAGGTGTATATGAACGCGTAGAAAAGTCAGATTTGCAAAGATCGACATCAGATGGTTATCTCTGAGTGATAGGGTTATGGTCATTTAAACATTTTCGTTTTCCTTATCTGTGATTTCCAGTTCAGCCCTAAAGGCACAACAAACATGTACTTTTTACTATGAAAACATATTTTAAGTTAGAAATATCCTAATTTCAATGTCGTTTCGAGATTCAGATCATAGCTTGTGATTTTTAATAAGGGAGAATAATTTTTGAGCGTTTGGAAGGACAGGTTTTGTGTTTTTTTGGCAGCTATTTATGACCTTGATTCAGGAGAATATATTACTCTTTCAGTTTAGTGGTTGAATTTGTTTTAGTGGAAACATGAGGGCATTTTACCTGTCTGTGCTTGTCATAGAGTCTAAAGAAATAATTTCAAGAATCGTAAATCTTGAGTTTTTATTTTTAACGCAGATCAAGTTTTTCTAAGCAAGGAGTCTGTGTTTTAGGCAATCGACCACCTACCTCAGACTTTCCTAAAAGCGAAGTCTTATTAGATTTAGTATATAAAAGAAAAATGAGAAGCTCAAACTTAACAAGAGGTCTTTATTATTTTTTAACGACAGCTCTTTAAATACACAGAGGACAGACAGTATGTTTGAAAATTTTTATTGGTGTTTGTGGCATTATTGGGGCACTGTGACAGAAAGTGAGCTTCCAGAGGTTGGGCACCATTTAGGTAAATATTCATTTTTGTGATTTAGAAGATCAATAGCAATAACCAACAAATAGATAGCTCTGTTGTGTTTTACATCATTTGGCCTTCTTGCAGGAATCAGTGCCAACTAAATTGTTTGATCCAGTGAATCTGCAAGGAAAGGTCTCTGAGGCCCCCGTCTGCTGACTGCATGACAAACCCTAAAGGAAATGCCAGTCGTGATGGCCCGGGACCTGGAGGAGACAGCATCATCCTCAGAGGATGAGGAGGTGGTAAGCCAAGAGTAAGTAAGAGCAAGCCTGCTTTTGAGCCTTTGCCTTTAGGGTGGAAAATATTTCTCTTTTACTTATACCTTCTTTTACTCAGTCCTTCTTTTGGTATAGCCTGACTCTAGTTTTAGTTTCTAACCATGATTTTTTTTTTTTTAACAATTTATTGTCATATCAGCTAACATACAATTGTACAGTATGCTCTTGGTTTTGTGGGTAGATTGCCACGGTTCATCGCTTACATACAACACCCGGTGCTCATCCCACCAAGTGCCCTCCTCCATGCCGATCACCCATTTTTCCCCTCTCCCCCCCCATCAACCCTCAGTTTATTCTCTGTATTTAAGAGTCTCTTATTTTAACCATGATCTAATTCAAGATGTTATTAGTTGGTCACCATCCACTATCTGAAATGAGATAAGGCTTTGTTTCTGGGCTCATGAGTGAACGTTGGCTCTAGATGTTACTCTTTGTGTACTCTTGATTGGAGCTCCTAACATAGGAGATTTTGATATTTGTAGATATTAAGGCAAAGTAGGCCTCCAAACTCTGTGAACTCTATGAGATAGGTTATGTTATTTTCTCAAAAGCTTTTACAACCACAGAATGGTAGTATATAGAGAGGTCAAGTAACTTACCAGCGTAACTGTGGAGCAGTATGTTAGAATTCTATAACCTGTCCTGTGTGCATTGAGCCACAAATCAATTTAATATTGAAAGCCACTGCTTTCCTGAGTTCTTTTGGGTAAGAGCCAAGTTTTTTGACTGCTGGATCCTCATACTAATACTAATACTAATAATAAGTGATGGTGATAAGTGCAGCTTATCATTTAGCATAGATGACGCTTAGGGCTCTAACTGATGTATCTCACTGAATCTGAAGATGTTATTATTCCCACTGTATGAAGCTTGGCCATGCAAATATCAGAGAACTTTTTCAGGGACTCAGGGAGAGTAAGTGAGGGATTGAGATTCAGACCTAGTTTTCCTGGATTTTAAGGTACTTTGCTGTTTTCCCTCCTATAACATTATTACTTGACACAGAGAACAAAGAGAGAGTCTGACTTGAAGTTAAGATTAGTTTTTAAGATTCTCTGTGAGTCTCCTTACGTACTTGTATGCTATGTAACCTAAAAAGTGGGGATAAAATCTCCCAGGCTATTTTGTAAAGGGATGATTAGGACCAAATAGAATGATAGGTATGAAATTACTTTATAAATGATGAAGTACTATCAGATGTTAAGGCATTATTCTTACTAGTTTTAATATTGAATTTAAAATGGATTTCTTGGGGATGAGCACTGAGTGTTATGCGGACACTAATTTGACAATAAACTATTAGAAAAAATAAATAAATAAAATGGATTTCTTATTTTAAAGTAGAAGATTACATTATTTAATAGAGCCACAAAAAATTATTGAAGCATTCATGAAGCTTGGGAGAGAGGCTTCTTGTCACTTTAGGTCATAGAAAAAATAGAGATTTGACATTATATTTAGGTCAGTCTTATTCAGGATAATTAAGTAGATAATTCCCTGTAGTCACTTTAGCTTCTTGTGACTTTTTGCTTTCTGTGTGCTGTTACTTACCTGTTTCACAAAATTTTTAACTTCTGCTGCACGCATCAGTCTTTCTGATTTCAAGATCATTCTTTTATTTCATGACTGTTTTATTAGTGGGCTTAAGAGTTGGGTCTGATGAGTATTAGATTGAACTCTATGAAATTGCTGTTTTGATGGATCAAAAGTAGTCAGATATTGACAGTTTCAGATGGTTCAACCTAGCATTATAGAAGGTACTCAGTAAATACTTGTTGACTGAGTGACTGAATGAATGAATGAATAAATGGAGACATTATGCTTTAGATCACCTTAGATCAGGGGTTCTTAGCTTTTTTTTTTATGCCATGTATCCCTTATCAGAATAATATTTTTAGGTGCTTAAAATAAAATACATATCATTAAAAATAGTACCAATTTACACTGAAGCACAGTTATTAAGATTGAAAAAACCCAAACCTGTGATACAGTACAGTAACATGTGCTTTTTCGTTACTGCATTCAGTAACAGATTCTTCATTCAAAACGTGGGAAAGTTAAATTTTCTTTCTCAAAGACAGCAGCACGAAGACTGGTTTTGCTCAGTTGGGGTGAGCTCATCGCCCTGTGGCGTAGTGTTTGGTCAGCATTTATCAGCGGAGGATGTCGGGAAGCATCTTAGTTGTCCGGACCACTGCTGTGACCTGTCACCATCTGGCAGCTGACTGACTGCCTTGTGGGGGAGCTGCCAAATCATTGTCCGGCCTCATCATGTCAGATTAGGAAGACTGACCACAGGCAATCTAGTGGCAAGGTTAATAACTACTGTAGATGATACATGTAAATGGTGTTTTGAGGTGCCTGCCACAACTGTGTAATACGCGATAAAAAATCTGTAATTTCAGACTCAAAGGCACAGATGATGCTTAGACTACTGTGCTTTCTTGCCCATATTCGTAGTTGAGAAATGTGAAATTTCTAGAAGGAGTAAGTAAAAATACAGGTGTCGTTCCCCACCCCAATCCAAATTCGTGTATTTTCGCTCTTCTTCCTTTCAAACTCCTGTTAAATTCTGACTGTTAGTGTTCCATCGTGTTTTGACTATCAGACTTATTTTATACATCAGGAATCTTAAGCCAATCTTGTTCACGCTTGGAGTGATAGGCTTTCATTTTTAAAGTTTTGGGAGTTCAAAGGCCTTAAATCACCTAAGGATGTTGATTTGATCCAAAGATGTCTGTCCACGGCCATCTCCTCGATCTGCTCAGACCCCAAGGCTGTGTTAAAGTGCTAATGCCTGGCAGTCCTGGACTTCAGGCCTAGAAACTGTCCAGGCAATCCTTGTTTTGCATGGCGTTATTGCCAATACTAAATTTAAAGGGGCTCTTTTTCTATATTTTGCTAGGGGTTCCCAAATACAAATTTGTATATAGATGTGGAAGGATTAGATATAAGGTTTCTTAAAAAAAATAATTTTAATTCCTATCATAAAAGCCAGCTTTATATCAGTTCATCAACATATACATGGGGAAAAAAAAGATCGTCAACAGTTATACAGGGGTTACTACAGGAACGCAGAGAAAGATGGCATCACTGTGGGCTGGAGGAGGAGGAGGGGAAGGCCCCATGAAGGTAGTGTGAGATGAACTGGGCCTTAAATGTGGGGTTAAATGAACAGAAATGGGGAAGACATTTCCAGCAGGGGCACTGGTATGAATAAGGCATAGATGCTTTCAATTATGTAGGCTAGATCCCAGGAGTGAATAATATATATGCCTCATGAAATTGTGTTTTTAAGAACCAATAGGCTTTCAATAAAGTGAACCTTCAAACCTTCTACTTCGGGAATCATCCAAGTCGTGTGTTCGTTCATGTCTATAAGAGCTTATTTTCTTAATGTATACCAATTTCTGGTATGAATGAAGATTTAAAGTCCTCTAATTTTCGGGTTCCTGACCATTTTGAATCTTTTGCCTTTAGCACCACCTGGCGGGAGCATGCTTTTAATGACGACGTAGCATCTGCCTTAAGTGTGTTTTAGTTGATCTTCTGAATTCATCTTCCCTCTTTTATCTTTTCATAAATTGTAAGCGGAAGGATTTCTCCATCAGGGATTTGGCTTTCCATAAATAGCATCGCTAGGGCCTTGGCTCTTCTTGGCCTTGTATCTGTTTATTGAGCCTTGTATATTATTTATCTGTTTATTTGTTCCTGGCTCTTGTCACGCATTTTAACTTGTAGCAGTGATCCACTGTTTGTAAGCGGGAAGGCAGAGTGGTGCCAGTTTGTAACTAGTGCTAGATTGACAAGAGACTTTGCATCATTTCCAGAGTTTCTGTCCAAAACTTTGCTGTTTAGGCTGCATAGTTTTTCTCTATACTCTCACTATAGAAATATAGTAGAAAAATTAATGGTCCTAAGAAACATCTGGCCCTGTGCCCACATTTTACAGATGTTTAAGATTAACAAGCAAGCAAACCACAAAAAAATCCTTCTTGCTGAAAAGGGCCCCTGATGAATACCTTTTCTCACAAACGGGCACTGGTACCCAAGTCAAAAATCAGGAGCAGCTAACATCCACATTCCTGTTCTAAAAAACAGGAAATGAACTAGGTGTGGTATTCTCTGCTTTGTTTTGCTAAAGCACTTTAGCAGCTCATCCAAAGTCTCAAGGCTGCTTGGCAGCCTGTGTATTCAAAATGGGGATCTTTTTAAACATGGGTTGGGAGGGTTTGACTTGGCCCTGAGATTTGTAGTGTGACCTTTTTTAAAGAGGTGTGGTCATGTGAGTTTTTGAGAGCCATCCAAACTTTGCCTAATTGGATGGTATTCTATTTAAGGAATTGATTAGTTTAGGTTCCCAAAGGGTTGGATTTAAGGTGTTCCGTATACAACAAAACATCACTGCAGTGTGATTAGGGAGATCGCAGCAGGGACGGAAGGCCAGGCAGACACTTGAGTTCAGGTATCTTTTCCCTTACTTAACCTGCTGTGTGACCTTGAGCAAATCACTTACCCTCTCTGAGATACCTTTGTTTTTCAGTTATTAGTGTGGGCAAGAGGATTAAGTGAGATAGCATGTGAAAGCTCTTATTCCTGGCATATAGTATGGACTCAGTCATTTCTTTCCCTTCTAACTCCTTACACGAAGGAGGTTGAAGATTTTCTAATCTGTGAATAAATATACATCTGTCTAAGAATGATTAAACAGATTTCCTCAGGATAGAGAAAGAGAGTAAAGTCAGAAGTCCTTTTCTGGAGAAAAATATTATTCCGTTGAATATAGATTTGCTTTAAAATATGTGGTTTTAATTGGAGCGCTTGTATTAATTTTGGGGTCCTAGCTCAGAATCTTAGCATGGGTCATCAAATAGTCCCTTAAAAAGGGACTATACGGCATAAAAGGGTGTATAAATTATTGTGAATGCTATATATTAGGATTCTTTATGTGTGCTAGGGATTAAAACATAAGTTGTATTAAATAATAAAGGGAATTTATTTTTTTATTTTCAAATTTTTTTCCTGCTACCCATCATAAAGGTTATTGTCTCCTATTTAGGAAAGACTCATTTCTGCAGCTCCACATTTGCTTCTCAGGATTTCATTTCTCTACTTCTTCCCACTGACAGTGAGGTTCCCACTGACTTCCTCCTTTACCGACAGCTCCAGGCTTTTCTCTCAGGGTCATGAAATGACAGTTGTACTTCTAGACCTCATTCTCTTACACCGTCAAGGGGAAGAAGCCACCTCTCCTGCAGTTACTATGGAAGAGAAGGAAAGCAGCTTTCTTCCAAAGGCTCTCACAGCACATCTTCTGACCCTTACTGGCTCCAGTTTGCTTGCATGCACATCCCTGATCCAGTAACTAGAACTGAGGGGTGGGAGGCGCTGACTGGCTGAGCCAATCGAAGCCAATCGAAGCCAATCAAAGCCCGTCCCTGGAGCAGGAACAGAGTTAATCTTAAATAGACCACATGGCTAAGAATGGGAGAGGAATGCTTTCTCATCGGACATTTGGGGTTCTTGTTCCAGGCAGAGGGAAAGTCACTAAGCAGCAAGCCACAGCGATCTGCGTCAGTGGGAATTTCAGACTTTGAGCTGTCAATTAATGAAAGCCTCTTGTTACGGCTGTAGGGATCATCCGTGTATCATGTGGACTGGAGGCTGCAGGAGAATTCCCGTTTTGGTATTCCATGCCGAGGCTATTCTGACAAAGGACAACAATATTCGAGTAATTGGAGGTAGGTATGACCTCCCCCATAGAGGGCAGGGCTGGCATGGCCCCTGTACCCTTGTCTTGCAGAAGTCGATATCACATGTAAATAGGAAAAGGGCTTTGGTCACGAGAAAAATCTAGCGATTTTTTTTATGCCTGAAAGGATTATTTGTAATTTCTTAAATTTTGTGCATTTTAAATTGCTTTTCTTCTTTGAATTTTTTCTTCAGGATGTGTACATGCGTTATTATTATTCTTTTGTGGTAAAATATAGCAAAACAAAATATGCCCTTCTAACCATTTTAGAACATACAATTCAGTGGCATTTAGTATAGTCACACTATTGTACAACCCTCACCACGACCTAGTTCCAGAATATTTTCATCATCCTAAAGTAAACCCTGTATCCATTAAGTAGTCACTTCCTATTACGCCTTACCCCAGCAACTAGTAACTGTGCATCTCCGTTCTTTCTCTAGTGATTTCCCCATTCTGGACATTTCGTACAAATCCACTCAGACAGTATGTCGTCTTCTGTGTCTGGCTTTTTTCACTTAGCATAATGTTTTCAAGGTTCATGCATGTTGAAGCGTGTATCCGTACTTCATTCCTTTTCACGAAATGCCGTATTTTGTTTATCCATTCATCAGTTGATGGATCATTGGTGGTTGTTTCCACCTTTTGGCTATTGTGAACAGTGCTGCTCTGAAGATTCATGTATGAGTTTTTGTTTGGACCCCTGTTTTCAATTCTTTTGGGTTTATACCTGGGAATGGAATCACTAGGTCTTATGGTAGTTCTGTGTTTCATTTATTAAAGAGGTACCAAAGGAGATTCCACAGTGTCTGCACAATTCTGCATCAGTGATGTAGGAGAGTTCCATTTTCTCCACATCCTCACCAATGTTTGTTATTTTCCGTTTTTTTAGACTGTGTATTAGTGGGTGTGAAGTGGTATCATGGTTTTGATTTTTATTCCCCTAATGACTAATGACATTGAGCATCTTTTCATGTGCTTCTTGGCCGTTTGTTTGTATATCTTCTTTAGAGACACGTCTATTCAAAGCCTTTGCCTGTTTTTGAATTGGTTTGCTTGACTTTTTGTTGTTGAGTTGTAAGTGTTCTCAAACATTCTAGATACTAGCCCTTATCAGATACACAGATTCCAAATTCTTTTTCCCGTTTTCTGCTTTGTCTTTTCACTCGCATGATCATGTTCTCTTGTGAACAGCAAAAGTTGTTAATTTTGATGGCCTGCAGTTTATCTATTTTTTTTCTTTTGTTGCTTATGCTGTTGTTGTCATAGCTCAAGAACCATTGCCTAATCACAGGTCATAATTCCTATGCTTTCTTCTAAGAGTTGTATAGGTCAGGCTCTTACATTCAAGCTAATTGGTCCTTAATCCATTTTGAGTTCACTTTTTTATATAGTATGTGATGAGGGTTTACCTTCCTTCTTTGGCATGTGAATATTGAATTGCCCCAGCATACCTGGTTGAAGAGACTATTCTTTCCCTATTGAATAGCCTTGGCACTGTCATTGAAAATCAGCTGACTGTGGATGTATGGATTTATTTCTGGACTCTTAATATTCCATTTATCTTTATACCAGTGCCACATTGTTGTGATTACTATACCTTTGTACTAAATTTTAAAATTGGGATGTGTGAGTCCTTTAACTTTATTCTCCTTTTTCAAGATTTTTTGGACTATTCAGAATCCCTTGCAATTCCATATGAATTTTGGGATCAAATTTTTGATTTGTGCAAAAATGGCTGTTGGGATCGTGATAGGGAGCATATTGTCCTTTTAGTGTTAAGTCTTCTAGGCTGTAAACCTGGGCTATCTTGTCATTTATTTAGGTCATCTTTAGTTTCTTTAACAATGTTTTATAGTTTCCAGCGTACAACTTTTGGAGTTCCTTGATTAACTTTATTCCTCAATATTCTTTCTCTTTAATGCTATCATAAATGGAATTGTTTTCTCAGTTAAATTTTGGGGTTTTTCATTGCCAGTGTGTAGAAATACATAAGCTTTTTGTATGTTGATCTTGAGTCCTGAAACCTTGCTGCACTCATTTATTGGCTCTAAGTGTGTGTGTGTGTGTGTGTGTGTGTGTGTGTGTGTGTGTGTGTGTGTATTCTTTAGCATTCTCTCTATAGAAGATCATGTCATCTTCATATAGAGATTTTACTTTTTCCTTTCCATCCTGGATGCCTGCCTGCCTTCCTTCTTTTCTTTTCTTTTCTTTTCTTTTCTTTTCTTTTCTTTTCTTTTCGCTTCGCTTCGCTTCGCTTCGCTTCGCTTCGCTTCGCTTCGCTTCTCCTTCCCTCCCTCCCTCCCTCCTTTCCTCCCTCCTTCCCTTCCCTCCTTCTCTGCTTGCTTTCTTTCCTGTTTATTTAGAAAATCCCAGGCAGGCTCTGCACTGTTATTCGATATGGGGCTTGAACCCACAAACCCTGAGACTATGACTTGAGCTGAAGTCAGGAGTTGGGATGCTTAACCAACTGAGGCACCCAGGTGTCCCTTATTTCTTTTTCTTGCCTAATTGCTGTGGCTAGAACTTTCAGTACAATGTTCAATAGAAGTGTTTTGTAAAAGTGGGCTTCTTTCTCTGGCTTGTTTCTTTTCTTTTCTTTTTAACTCCTTTTAAAAATGTTTTATTTATTTATTTTGAGAGAGAGAGAAAGAGGAAGAGAGAATCCCAAGCAGGTTTCATGCAGTCAGTGCAGAGCCCAATATGGAGCTCAATCCCACAAACTGAAATCATTGCCTGAGTTGAAATCAAGAGTTGGGTGACTAACCAACTGAGTCATCCAGCTGCTCCTCTTGCTTGTTTCTGATCTTAGTGGGGAAAGCTTTGTCTTTCATTGTTCAGTATGAATTTAGCTTTGAGTTTTTCATGAATGCTCTTTATCATGTTGAGGAAATTTCCATCTTGTTCTTTGTTTAGCATTTTTATCATGCGAAGGTATCATGGAATTTGTCAAGTGCCTCATCTACATTGAGGTTTTTTTCTTTTTCATTCTGTTAATGTGCTATGTTACATTGATTGACTTTTGTATGTTGAACCATCATGTATTCCTGAGATAAATCCCACCTTTTATGGTCACGGTATAGTCCTTTTAATATGCTGCGTGATTTGCTTTGCTGGTATTTTGTTGAGGATATTTGCATGTGTACTCATAAGGGACTTTGTCTGTAGTTTTCTTTCCTTGTGATATCTTAATTTGCATTTGGTATCAGAGTAATGCTGGCATCATATAATGAGTTCCCTCCTTTTTTGGAAGAGTTTGAGAAGGATTGGTGTTGATTCTTTATGTTTGATAGAATTCACTGGTGAATCCATCTAGTCTGGGCTTTTCTTTATTTGGAGGCTTATTACTGATTCAGCCTCTGCTTGTTATATATCTATTCATATTTTGTATTTTGTATTGAGTCAGTTTTGGTGGTTTATGTGTTTTTAGTTTTTGTCCATTTAGTTTATCTTATTTGTTGGCATACAAGCATTCATAGTATGTATGTATGTATGTATGTATTTATTTAGTAGTATTCTTCTATAATCCTCTTTATTTCTGTAAGGACAGTAACAATGTCCCCATTTTATTTATGCTTTTAGTAATTTGAATCTCTTTTTTCTTTTCAAGCCAGCTGGAAGTTTGCCATTTGATCATTTTAAAGAGCCAACTTTTAAGTGTACTTATTTTCTCTACTGTTTTTTTGTCCTCCGTTCTTCTTTGATTTTCAGTAGTCTCTGACTCCTGGGGTTAGCCTGTAGCTATCCTCAGAGGTTACAGTACCATGGATCAGAACTCGTGCGATCTAGTGGAAAGAGTCTATACATGGGTTCTTAATCACTGGTTCAAATCCCAGCTTTGGTATTTACTAGCTGTGAGTCCAGGGCCAATCACTTAAACTTTAAACCTGCTTTATTATTAGTGAAGCGGAGATCATAGCTACCTTGCAGGCATTGTAAGAATTAATGAGATCATTTAATATTTGGCACATAGTAGGCACTCAAAACTTGTGCTACTTAACTTGTTGAACAGGCTCTGTTCTAGTTTGAAATAACTTTAAGGTCTGTCCTTGCTCCAATAATAAGCTAGGAGTTCAGAGGACGTGAACTCCTGCTTCTGGGATTTGAATCCTCCTCCCTCCCCAAGGGTCTTGTTTTAATCCCTTCAGCAAGTTGCTAGGTTACCACTTAAAGGGATATGGTTCATTCATGTTCTCTGAATTTGGAAGAACTGAAGATTTGCTAACATTTGCAAAGAAACTCCCTGTCAGTGTGATTGGAGTCAAAACATCAAAGGCAGGTAAAAACGACAGAATTAATTAATCTCCCCCAAACATACTTCTTTTGGGCTGCTCGTCACATAAATGCATCTGTATGGCAAGGCAATGGGCAGAGCCTTCCTTTTGTGGAGTACCTAGGGTTTAATGGGAATTTGTATCCATCGGTGCTGTCACCCCATTGTTCAAGCAGTCCCTGTGTTTTTAGAATCTATATGTCTTTTTTCACCCTTTCCACATTCTTGAGATTAAAGAAAAGGCCACTGAGCTTTTTTTTTCAAACCTTGTTTTATAATTTTCTATATCTTCCCAAATCTTTGAGGTTTCATAATTTTCTGCTCCGTCCTTTATGAAAAGAATTTGAATGAGTTTTCTGGTTGCTACCTCAGATTTCTGAATTGTTACATACTCTGGGTCTTTTTTTTTTTTTTTTTTTTGCTTTCTTAAATAGCTGACATAGATCTCATCATAATCCTGTGTTTAAATCCCCTTGAGAAGTTTCTGGGGCATTAGTTATCTTCTGTCGATCTTAGGGTGTTAGATGCCAGTCTTGGTTTTTTTCTGTTATCTGTTAAATGTTTCACTACATTTACTGTTAATATTTTTGTACAATATGATTTCCAAGCTTTATGAAATAGTCCAGAAATATATTTTTCCTTACTATATCCATTTTTTAAAAAAGTTGTATATACTCTGAACATGTAAATGGATTGCATTTTAGAGATAGTGGAGATATTTTCAGTTTAAGGTAATCTATTCCTAGAGAGAAGCATCATTTTATTTTTATTTATTTAAATAATTATTTTATTTTTGAGAGAGACAGAGCATGGGGGGTGGGAGGGGCAGAGAAACAGGGAGACATAGAATCCCAAGCAGGCTCCAGGCTCTGAGCTGTCAGCACAGAGCCCAAAATGGGCCTTGAACTCACAAATCACAAGATCATGACCTGAGCTGAAGTCATACACTTAATCGATTGAGCCACCCAGGCACCCCAGCATCATTTTATAATTTTGTCTTCAAATGTGTCAGCTTCCTGAGTTTGCATTTGTGTAGACTAGCATTGTCCGATAGAAATATGATGCAAACTAGCTATGTAAGTTTTCCAGTGGCCTTATTTAAAAAAAAAATAGAAATAGGTAAAATTAGTTTTAATAATATATTTTATTTTGGGACACCTGGCTCAGTTGGTTAAACGTCTAACACTTGATTTTTGTTCAGGTCATGATCTCCAGGTCCGTGAGATCAAGCCCCATATTGGGCTCTGCACGGACAACATGGAGCCTGCTTGGGATTCTCTCTCCCTGTCTCACCCCTCCTCTTCTCATGTACACATGCGCTCTCTCTCAAAATAAAAAAACTTTAAAATATATATGTATTTTATTTAATACAAATTATCATTTTCACATTTACTCAATATAGAAAAATATTTAAGATATTTGACATGTAGGGGACACCTGGGTTGGTTAAGCATCCAACTGGCTCAGGTCATGATCTCGCCGTTTGGGAGCTTGAGCCCCATGTTGGGCTCCGTGCTGACAGTTTGGAGCGTGGAACCTGCTTTGGATTTGGTGTCTCCCTCTCTCTCTGCCCCTCCCCAGCTCGTGCTTTGTCTCTCTCTCAAAAAGAAATAAACATTAAAAAAAAAAGATATTTGACGTGTGGTATGTATTTTATACTTAGAGTGCATCTTAATGTGGTGCAAAAATTTTTTCATCACAAATAGTCTGTGGTTAGATTTTTTAAGCGCTATAGTTGAAAAAGTAAATTCATATGTTCAAGTTTTTCCAAATAAGTTTTCCAGTAACTGAATCAAATATCAGTTTTCAAATTTAAATTAATAAAGTTAAATAAAATTAAAAATTCAGTGTCTTGGTCACACTAGTTACATTTCGAGTGCTGAGTAGTCATACATGACTAGTGACATCCGTATTCAACAGTACAAGCATAGACCTCATTTTCTGACATTGAAAGGTTACTCTTATATTCTAAAACTTTAAAAAAAAAGTCAGTTTTATCTTCCTTCTAGTTTCCCAGGCTATTTTTGACCGAACTTCTTGGGCACATCATTACTCCTGGGTGTTTCTGTGCTGACAGTTAAGATTATTGGTTCCTTGTTTTAATTTGCTGCACTGCTGCCTGCCAGTCCTGGAATTTGCCAGGGGTCATAGCACTCTAGGCTGCCCCCCGAGACACACGTGAGTGGTTGGAGAAGAGGAAATTCCACGGTCTTACGGTGCATGCGCAGAAGCTCAGGTATCGGACGGTAGGCAGTTGGCTAGTAGGACCATACCACTCCCTGCTTCTTGGTTTTATATGAAAGGAGATACGGACAAGGGGGTTATTTCTTGAGCAGTTGGGGCACTGGCTCAATTTATAGTTGCAAGCCTCAGTTTGGCTCTTGCCTTTGGTATCAGCCCCGGGGTGCCAAGGTTTTCAAACAAAGCCCCAGAAATCTCGATTTTCATATGAATTCTCTCAGTTTTAAAAAGTTAGTGACTAATTCAGTTTTATGTTTAAAACACCACAAAGACTGAATAAGCCATGTCTGAGGCTGAATGGATTTGGCCCTTGGGTCACCAATATATTACCTCTGGTCTACAGTACACTGGTAATCAGCATTATTGGACACAGAACATGAATGTGAGTTAAAATCCTCAGCAGTCACACTTGCTTTATGTCACTCTGCCCTGTCTTTCTTGCAGTCCCCTTTTGAAACATGTGCAATGTATTGGAGGTAGGTTATAGTTAGCTGGTGCGATTAGAGGTAGGTGGTCACTGCTTACCACTTACATACTGTGAGAATCAGGTCACTGAGTGCAGTGATAATTGCATTTTTCGTCTGTGTTAGGAGAATTAGGGGAAAGTATAAATCACATTTTTATTTTTAAGTTTGCTTTTTTAAAAAAACTTTTTAATGTTAAATTTGCTGTTTAAAATGCGTAATTTAGGGGTGCCTGGGTGGCTTAGTCGGTTAAGCGTCCAACTTTCGCTTAGGTCATGATCTCGCGGTTCGTGGGTTCGAGCCCCGCCTCGGGCTCTGTGCTGACTGCCGGCTCACGGCCTGGAGCCTGTTTTAGTCTGTGACTCCCTCTCTCTCTGACTCTCCCCTGCTCACGCTGTCTTTCTCTTTCTCTCCTAGAAATAAATAAAAATCTTTAAAAAAAAAATAAAAAAATGCGTAATTTATTATGTATGATACTATGTTAATAGCTACTTTGCTACATGTTTACTTTTTTACTCTTTGAAAATTTTTATGCCCCTGTGTAGCAACAAGTGTTATAAAAGCTTTACATGTATTAACTGAGCTACCCCATGAGGTAAGTACCTTTCTTATCAACCCCATTTACAAGTGGGGAAACTGACCATAGAGCAATCATTTATCCATGATTACAGGCAGGAAGTGGTAGAACCAGGATTTGGACCCTCGGCAGTTCCACTCCAGAGACATACTCTTTCTCTTATTGCACCCCCTCCTTCCCCAGCCCCCAGGTGGTCATTCCCTGGTTTTCTGCACACCTTCCTGACTTCTTTCCCCTGGCCTGGCGCTGCGAAGCCGGCATTGTGGACCAGGTGGGGGATCAAGCGCACTTCCGGTCTCGGCATTGATGATGCGTTGGCTTTTGCAGGCATAAAAATGGAGAAGTTGGGGATCATGGTTATCATAATGAAGAGACCAGATTTTCTTTCACTTTCTAAACATTCAATCTAGAAAACTTAAAAACCTGTTGACTAGCTGTAAGAACAGTACATGGAATGCATGTATACTGTTTCCCTGTGCTCACCAACTATTAACATTTTGTCTCTGTCTCTGAACCATTTGAGAATTTGTTCATGTACTTTATGCCTTAGTATTCTGTTTAGCAATCTATCCCTAGAGCAGGGCATCCTCTGTGTAACCACAGTACTGAGACAACACTCAGGAAATCTGTCACTGGTAAAGTACTTTTATCTAATATACAGTGTTATGCACATTTCCCTAGTTCCAATTTTGACCTTTATGTCTATTACTTTTTCCCCTAAAGTCTAGGACTAAATCAAAGATTGTGTTTAGTTTTCATGTTTCTCCTTTAACCTCCCAGGTTTTTTTTTTTTGTTTTTTTTTGTGTGTGTGTCTTTCATGGCATTGACAGTTTTAGAGATTCTAGACTAGCTGCTTTGCAGATGTCCTCAAGTTTGGGATTGTGTGATTGTTTCTACATGTTTAGATTCAGGTTTAAAGTTTTTGTAGGACTATCACATAGTGTGTCCTCAGTGTATTACATTAGGAAGCATATGATGTCATGGTATTGTGTTATTGATGATGGCAAATTTCATCATTTGGGTTTTTAAAAAATATTTGTTTATTTTTGAGAGAGACAGACAGACAGACAGAGCATGAGTGGGGGAAGGGACAGAGAGAGAGGGAGACACAGAATCTGAAGTGGCCTACAGGCTCTGAGCTGTCAGCACAGGGCCTGACGTGGGGCTCGAACTTACCAACCACAAGATCATGACCTGAGCTGAAGTCAGAGGCTGAACCAACTGAGCCATCCAGGTGCTTCTCATCATTTGGTTGAGAATAGTGTTCACCAGATTGCTTCATTAGAGGGTTGCCTTTCTCCTTTTGTATAAGCTTTCTCTGGAATGATATTTTGAGATGCATGAATATCCTGTTTCCCAATAGTTTCCCACCCATTGGTAACCCTTGTTTTTAGTTTGAACCACTATCTCTTAGAGTTTTTGTGAAATACTGATTTTCTGTTGCTTTCCTTCTACATTTCTTAACTGAATTTTCTATAAAGAAGAGCTCCGCCTCCTCTGATAGGCAGAATAATGGTCCCTCTCAAAGATGTCCACCTCCTTATCCCCAGAACCCATGAAAACATTGCCTGACATGGCAACAGAAAATTGAACTTGTAGGTGGAGTTAAGGTTGCTAATCAGCTGATCTTAATCACAAGAGTCCTTTAAAGTAGCAGAAGGAAGCAGAAGAGGAGTCATATTGATGCTGTGTGAGAAGGACCAGACCCATCGTTGCTGGCTTTGAAGGTAGAAGAAGGGGACTATAAGCCAAGGCATGGGAGCAGCCTCTAGAAGCTGGAAAAGGAAAAGAAATGGACCCTACCCAGAGCCTATAGAAGGGAATGCACCCCCCCTCTTGCTTTGATGACATGTGTGTCAGACTTCTGACATACAGAAATTCAGACAACAGATTTGTGCTGGTTAAGCCACCAAGTGCATTGTAGTTGATTATAGCAGCAATGGAGAACCAGTATACCTTCTTACTTTCTTATCAGTGTGGACTCCTGGGTTCTTTTTTTTTTTAAATATATAAGTGAATTTTACTCTCTGTCATAGTTCATTTTTATTTTCAAATTGTCTTAAATTTGGCCATTGAGATCCTTGTGATCCATTGGGATCCGTTGAGAGTCTAATGACATGTTCCCAATCAGTTTTTGAGCACTTTCCTCTCTTTTGGCATAACACGATATTCCAGGCCTATCTTGTGCTTTCCCTCGCCAACCTGGAATCAGAAGACAAACTCTTAAGCAGTGCACTGTACTGTTTCTTAAATCATACTCTGTGCTGGAGTGAAGACATACGACTCTGGAGTGTTTTTCTTGTAGCAGTATTGCAAAGACAACATAATAGTGATTGATCATTGGGAAAACCCTGTAACTGGGCTTTCAAAGTTTGCCACAAGAATGAGAAGTATGGCGCGTCTGGTCTTTTCATTCCCGTCTTCCTGTGTCTGCTTTGCATGGTGTTCTTGCCAGGACTGGGCAAGTAGCAGCAGGGATTTATGGATATTTTCACATAAATTTATAAAAAGATAGGCTTATCTTTGACTGTAAAGGCTGGATTTTGCTCTTGGGTCTGTCCATAAGTTTCTGTATTATACTCATTCAGAAACTGTTCTCTATCCAGTCTTTTCCAAAAAGTTATTCTGTAGAAGCAGCGCTTAGCTGGCTCAGTTGGTGGACATGTGACTCTTGATCTCGGGGTCATGAGTTTGAGCTTCATGTTGGGCATAGGGATTACTTAAGAAAAAAATAATTTGGGGATTCATGTGGGCGGCTCAGTCAGTTGTCTGACTCTTGATTTTGGCTCAGGTCATGATCTCATGGTTTGGGAGATTGAGCTCCATGTTGGGCTCTGCACTGACAGTGTGGAGCCTGCTTGTGACTCGCTCTCCTTCTCTCTCCGCCCCCACTTGGCTCATGCTCTCTCTCTGTCCCTCTCTGTCTCTCCCTCAAAATAAATAAATAAAAACTTTAAAAAAGAAAAAGAAAAAAATTTTTAATTGTTCTATAGAATTCTTAGCAAATTTTTTCAAACACTTTGTGGTGGTGCATAGAAAGAGATGGCATTTAGTGAGCCAGAGTAAATGTTAGTCTTTGGAGATAGTGGAAATCTCACATGATTGCAGACTTTCATCTTAGGGGTCAAAAGCCCAGGATGCATATAGGGCCTGGCAGGTAACGTGAATGAGTGAAGGGACTATGTGGGGACTGTGCTGAACCAGACCGTGTGAACCTGTCCTGACGGGAGCACGTACCCTTCCCGGGCAGACTTGCCCTGGCAGAGTGAGCGAGTCTGTGGTTGCCAGGGTTTTCAAGAGAGCCCAGAAATCAAGACTTTTAAATGAATTCCTCCAATTTCAGAAGGTTAGTAATTCAGTTTATCGTTTTTCTTTTTTTTTTTTTTGAGGTGGAGGGAGATGGGGAGAGAGAGAATCTGAAGCAGGTTCCGTGCTGAGCATGGAGCGTAGTATCTACTTGGCAGTTCACGGGGCCTTTGTGCCTCTTGCAGAAAGCCTGGCTTGGAGCCTCCCCCGAGAGAGGCAGCCAGTCCCATGGTGGGCTTTGTTCCATGGTTGCTTTATTCTTGGTTGCCTTCTGTGATGGTTCATATAATGTGTCAAGGATGCCTGGCTCAACCTCATGACTGTGAGATCACGACCTGAGCTGAAATCGAGAGTTGGACACTTAACCAGCTGAGCCACCCAGGCACCCTAGTATTTCAATGTATTTTTATTTATTATTATTATTTTTTAATTTAGGTGCTTAAAAGTCTTTTTTTTTAAATGTTTATTTTGAGAGAGAGAAGAGAGAGAGTGAGCGAATGTATGAGTTGGGGCAGGGTAAAGAGGGAGAGAGAGAGAGAGAGAGAGAGAGAGAGAATCCCAAGCATTAAATTATGACCTGAGCCAAAATCAAGAGTTGGGCACTTAACTGACAGGTGTCGTAAGGTGCATCTGATGCCTGAACAGGTACACCCTGGACCCTCAAATTAAAAGCCTGATGCTCTACCGATGGAGCTACCCAGGCTCAATTTGTTTTTAAAGCACAATGAGAAATTAACAAACAATGTCTGCAGATTGATTTTGGCCGTGGATTGCCGGTTTATAACCTGTACTGGTAATCAGCATTACTGCACACAGGACTGTCCAGAGCAGTGTTCGTAACCTTGTTCTGCAGTGGACCAAGTGTGCAGTGGCAGTGTAGGGAAGCCTGTGCGTCTCTTCTCAGGATAATGTCATTTAAGTGCATTAAAAATATATAGGGTTACAAAAAAAGTTAATTGTACTGAAATGTAATTATCAAAATATTTTTTAAAAGCTAAATTTGTGACATATGTGCATTTTTATTAGTGCATTAAATAGCATGGTCTGCTAGGAGGTCTGTTAATTACCATGGTTTTTATGTACTGTGAGAAATGATATCTTGAGATAGCAAACAATTGTAAAGTAATATTAAAGTACCTGGTATCTATAGGTGGCAAGGTCACGGGTATTCCCAGCCCTGCTCTGTTTTGTGCCTACATTCGTAATTGAAGATAATGGTAAATTTCAACTAGTAGTGAAAGCAGAGATGTCATTTTGTCCCCCATCTATTTTTAAGAACCCCTAGCAAATCTCAGGTTAAGAACCCTTGGTCTAAAATGATCTATAGGCTACTTAATAGTAGTGTAAGGGTAGTAGTACAGTGTTATCGAGTACAGTTAAGTCATCATCTTACAGGTTATTTTTGTCTCTACAGTTAACTTTGTGGTTACTGAATTTGATTCTCTTTTTCCTTAGAACGTTATCATTTGTCTTACAAGATTGTGCGAACAGATAGTCGCCTGGTACGCAGCATTCTGACAGCCCATGGATTTCATGAAGTAAGCTCATTTTTACTACCTCACCTGATCTTTAAAACTGAAAAATCCTGGACGTCCAACCTGACTACCAGTTAATAGAAAGCTCTAGAAAGTACTTGGGATCTATGCTTAGTGATGATGCAGAGCTTGTGTTGAATTTCTGAGCGTGTTTGTTGGCTTCTCCTTGAAATGCATGGACGGCATTTTCACAAGATTCCTTCCCCCCGCCTCTGCCTGCCTTTCTCTCTCTCTGTCTCTGAAACCAAAAAACCCCAAACCATTTTCTTGCTATGATTTTAGGCTTAGGGTAGAGATAGAGCTGCCCATAGGGAATGGTCTGATACTGAATTAAGATTCTTTGATTGCAAGCAACAGAAGTGGATTCTGCCAAACTTCAGCCAAAAGGGGGCACCTGGGTGGCTCATTCGGGTAAGCGTCCAACTTGAGCTCAGGTCATGATCTCACGTTCTGTGCGTTCAAGCCCCACATCGGGCTCTGTGCTGATAGCTTGGAGCCTGAAGCCTACTTCTGATTCTGTGTCTCCCTCTCTCTCTGCCCCTGCCCTGCTCATTCTCTCTCTCTCTCAAAAATAAATAAATGTTTAAAAAAATTTTTAAAAAGGATTTGTGGGTAAGTTTTGTACAGGATGGGTAGCAGAGTCAGAGGAAGAGGAGAAAAGGCAGGCCTTTGTAAGGAGAGAGATTAGAACAACCCCAGGGATCTGGGAATAGGGATCTTTGGGATTGTCTCTTCAAGGCCACTGCCATAGAAGTGACTCAGCTCCATTCATTGTCATTGTGCCTTTCTCCGCTGAAGACTCATGTTATGGAGATCATATGACTAGTCCAGGTTGGGTCATGGACATACTTCTTGTGAGGGGGTCGGGGGGTACCTGGCAGTCTTTAAAAATCAAATAGTATGTTATTCCCAAAGAAAATTGGGAAAATTGGGATATTGATATTAAAAGGGACAGGTAAAAATGCTGGACAGATTAACACTGTAGATAATTTGACATAATTTGATAAGTGTCTGGTTGCTAGCTCCTTATCTTAGGTTGAGGTCTGAAACAGACGTTTTGAGAAAGTTCTGATACTAGCCTGTATCCTGTCTTGTTTTATCTCTGGGGCCTAACATGGCACCTCTCACATCACAGCCACAGGCTACATAATTGTTGAATGAATAGACAAATGAATAGACAAAATTATTCTTATGAGTAAATGAATGATATCCTAACTTGGTTTGCTATGGCTTTAGTCCCGATCAAGCACTCTATCTGGCGTCTGTGAGGACCCAAGGATGCTCTGAGATGGGAGTTGTGGCTTGGAGCCCTCTGCTCATACTTTGACATGTGAGAATGTTAAAAGACATCAGAGACTTCTATAGAAGGATTCATTTATTCTGCTTTTTGTATCTGGGATTTGCCCAACTATCCCATCCTTTACAGTTGATCATCTGTTTTTTTCATACTCTGCTTTTGTTTTACTAGGTTTAAATACTAACTAGGCACTATGCTCTCTAGGTGAAAAATTTCCTTGGCCTTTCTTGCCATCTCTTTCTGGAGAGAGGCTGTCTCTGATGTTTTTATATCTTTTTATCTGCCCTCAGGTGCACCCAAGCAGCACTGACTATAACCTGATGTGGACAGGATCCCACCTGAAGCCCTTCCTACTTCGCACCCTCTCTGAAGCACAAAAGGTTAATCACTTTCCCAGGTAATGCTCTTGTAGCCGCTTTGCTCCATTTAAAGGTACTTGACATTGGGCATGTAGCCAGGAGAGATAATTAATGTCCTTAAAAAAAGAAGTCTGTGATACAGGGCAGCAGTATGCAAATCAAACCGAGGTGTTCATGTCCATAAACGTATATTATATGAAGCCTCTCCAAGGACTGTGTAGACCTAGATGGTTCTAAAGGAGACTGTTTCTAGATTGCAAATCCCATAGGTTCTCTTTTCTAAAATTGAGCAGCTTGAGAGCCTCTTGTGTGGATGTGTCCTCCCTCCCTCACCTCCTTTTTCCAGTTACTGTTCTTCCCTTTTATAAAACAATGGCCCTCTTAGAATCTTGACATGGTTCATTGTCCTTGGGTGCATACATTTCCAGGGTTCCAAACAAAACCCTTCCCCCCCCCGCAAAAAGTAATGTTGAATTGAATTCTGGTAATGACACATTATTTTTTCTTGATGGTGATTTCCATTTCATTGCTTTTCATAATCAAGTTGTCAGTGGATAGGCCATTAATTTTAATTTTTAGTGGTAGATCATCTTGTGACTTTTTTTTTTTTTTAATGTTTATTCATTTTTGAGAGCAGAGAAGACAGCATGAGCAGGGGGTGGGCAGAGAGAGAGGGAGACACAGAATCCAAAGCAGGCTCCAGGCTCTGAACTGTCAGCACAGAGCCCGATGTGGGGCTTGAATCCATGAACTGTGAGATCGTGACCTGAGCTGAAGTCAGATGCTTAACTGACTGAGCCACCCAGGCATCCCTGTCTTGTGACTTTTGACACAGAATTAGGAAGGAGTTGAAAGAATTGAGTGCCAGTGGCATAGAAAACTCCTTCCAGTTGCATTTTTTTTTAACTTTTTTTTTTTTTTAAATTTCTGAGAGAGAGAGACAGCATGAGCAGGGGAGGGTCAGAGAGCGGGAGATACAGAATCCGAAACAGGCTCCAGACTCTGAGCTAGCTGTTAGCACAGAGCCTGACATGGGACTCGAACCCACAAACTGTGAGATCATGACCTGAGCTGAAGTCAGATGCTTAACCAACTGAGCCACCCAGGCGCCCCGTCCAGTTGCATTTTTAATGGCAGCCTAGAGAGGCAATACTGCCTGGTGGCCAGGGGCATAGGCTCTATAACCAGTTACCTGGACCCAGATTCCAGTTTTGCCAAGCGACCGTGGTAACAAGACCTTTCTGCACATCATTTTCCTCATCAGTAAAAAGATGTTGCTAATGATCCACACTTGACAGGACCGTTGTGAGGATTTAATATGTCGAGATATCAGCTATTTAGAACAGTGCTTGCTTGTTACATAGTGAACCCTATAGAAGTGTTAGCTGTTGTTTTTTGTGACCAAAGTTTCTTAGTGTTTTTATGTGTCTTTGAAGAAGAAAATAGGAGTAAAACTGAGGCTGAAACCTACCTTATTCCGGCAGTCTCACTCAACCATGGAGAGACAGATAGATGCCCTTACAGAGAAGAGGGAAACAAAACTTACCCAGTGAAGAGAAGGAAGTTCAGTACAACTTTTTTTATTTGGACTGTGGTTACGTTTTAATTTATCTTGTTAATTTTAGAACTTAAGTCCTAGTTACTCATTTATGCTAACAGGTTTTATTTTCAGTTATGTCCTATGCTTTTCTCATTTTTATCTAATGAAGTTTCTTTCTTAAGTTTTCAATCCTCTTATATCTTGTCACTATGTGTAAATACCTGGCCCATGTCAAGTAATTGCCTCATAATCTTGCATAAATGTGTGTTTTAAGTGTTTATAACAAGTTCCAGTTTTATGTGTCTGCTTCATTTGCAGGGCGTAACTTAGACCTTATTTATCTTCCTACATGTCTAGAAGATGTGGATTTGATATTCTAAATGTGTGACTAGATGGTTGAAGGGAATCAGATACATCGATCTTAAGTAGGCAGTTATATAAATTTTATTTTTTTAATGTTTTATTTATTTTTGAGAGAGAGAGAGAGAAAGAGAGGGAATGAGCCAGGGAGGATCAGAGAGAGAGGTAGACAGAACCCATGAAGCAGGCTCCAGGCTCTGAGCTGTCAGCACAGAGCCTGATGCAGGGCTTGAACCCATGAACCACGGGATCATGACCTGAGCTGAAGTCAGATGCTTAACCGACTGAGTCACCCAGGCGCCCATTAAGTAGGCATTTAAAGAGTCCTTGAAAAATAGCCACACTGGAGTTTGCATTCCTGATTCATGTTTGTAGTATATTATTCATTTTAATGGTTTTTGAAGTACTGCTGTAGGTATATAGGAATTCTATTTCCATTTAGAATTAAACAGTCAGCACTAATAAATTCGAACTTCTGTTTTCTTGAGTATTCCTTGAATGTGGTGTTCTTGTGTGTTCGAGCACATTCATAACCCATCACCTAAATGCACTATGCTTTGTGGCTTCTGTGGCTCAGTCTCACATGGTTTTAATCCAAAGACTTAAATTCATGTGCAAGAGGCATTCAGGCACTTAAAATGTTTCAGTATTATTATGAGCTTTCTTAATATGATTTTTTAACTTTTTACTTTAAGTAATTTTAGACTTTTAGAAAAGTTGCAAAAATAATAGTTACTAAATATCCTTTACCCAGTTCTTCTAACATTAATATCTGTTATAACCATGGCATAATTTATCAGAATGGAGACATTAACCTCGGTATACTATGCATTTTAATAAAAATTCATATAATTATGGTGTCTTGATAAATTGTGTACTAGGGTAGTTGCCGTGATAATCAGTCCAGTGTAGGCAGTTTATAGCCTAATGATCATACGAAATTGGAAAATCTTGCATATTAACTCATATGCAGGTTTTGTTGTAGGAGGAGGTATGGTGATGTAAGAGTGGCAAGCATGAAGTGTGTTCTGTTAGGCTAAGCCCTTCTTTGGGGGATGCGTCATGGAAGAAAAGCAAGGGCGATTGAGGGATCATGCCTGGAGTGTGAAGGAGGCTTCTGGGGTGCTGGGAATGTTCTGTATTTAGTCTGGGTGGTGCTCCCACAGGGACCAAAATTCATCACGCCCTGCATTTGTGATTTGCATGCTTCTCTGTATATATGTTACCTTCAGTAAAAAGTATATTTTAAAAAGTGAAACATATACTGACAGAATATTTGACACTTCTTTCTTTGACACTATTTTAAAAATGTATAGGGGGCCTTGGAATCCTGAAGTTATTTTGATTCCCTTGACTATACTTAAAAGGGTAGCATTAGAATTTTGTTTTAAAGTAAGATTTATTATTCGTTGGCTCATTTGGGACAATTTAAATTTTTGATGAAAACTCTTAGATGCCGACTAAAGGATACATAGTTTCCCAAAATTTGTATTGGGGGAGGATATTAAGCAAACGGATTTGGAGACCACTAGGATTGGGCCCGTGTAGGAGAATGCATTCTTTCTCTTGTCCTCTCGTCAGTGTTTCTGATGATAAACATCACTGGGGATACTGTTTGAAAATATGCACTCATAGGTCCCATTGCAGATTCATGGAATTATCATACCCAGGGAAGGTGTGTATTTAAAAAGTACCTTCTAGGTGCTTAATCTTTCTAGGTAAGTATATACCTAGAAAGTTATATATTTAAAAAGCAGTGAGGATGGGGTGCCTGGGTGGCTCAGTTGGTTAAGCGTCTGACTATTGATTTCCACTCAGGTTATGATCTCACAGTTTCATGAGTTTGTGCCCCACATAAGCTCTGTGCTGACTGCGTGGAGCCTGGTTGAGATTCTCTCTCTTTCTCTGTCCCTCCCCTGCTTGCACTCTGGCTCTCTCAAAATAAATTAACTTAAAAAAAAAAAAAGGTGGTGAAGTGATTTATATCTGGAAGGTTTGGAAATTGCTGTTCTAGGTTAAATCAGTATTATTGTGTAGACCATCTGTACTAAAATCACCTGGGACACTTGTAGCAAATGCAGAATCCTAGACTTTATCCCATAATTTTGAGATGTGGGGCCTATGAACAATAATTTTAAAGAAACCTTCTAGATGATTCTTACCTAAATTTAAGGTACCTCTGCTCTATATTTATGAAGAGGATGATGGGTAAGAAAGAAGTATTTGTGAAACCTCCACTTGGCAAAGCCACCTTTGAATTTAAGAAATTCTAGTGAAAAATCAGACCTGAGAAATAGACACAGTAAGTTTTTAGTGGTTACAGTAAAGGTTCTTCGATGGTTTTTAAATAGTGAAACAAACAATGAGTGGAAGCCAGTAGTGGAAGTCATCAGTCCAGTTGAGGCTAACTGACGTGCTCCAGAATGTACTTCCTGGTAGCTGGCAATTATTGCCCGAAGTTTACGGTGATCATTTTTTTTGCTTGTCTTTAAAATTTTATCTCTTGCACATCCATCTTTTAATGATGTAAATGTAGTTATCAGTGGGATTCTTAACCTAGTGATCTGGTACTTTACTACAATAGGATCATTGTAGTCTAACATTAATGTCTATCTTGGCCACTATGTAAGAGAAACATATCAGACCCATAGGTACTTGTTTTACTAGTGATGATGCAAATTCCATGTAATTCTAGAAGAGACTGGACAGTTAGTGCCTTGGCATTAGGCCTGTAAATATGGATAAGGTAGCCACATCTTCTGTTTTCCTGAACGGTCCTGTTTTCAAGAATGCTAACCTTTTTTCAGGACGTGTTTCTCAGAAGGTCATACACTCTAGGTATCTTTGTGTAAAAATTCCCAGAATGCTTTGGGTTTGTACTTGTTAGTTGGTGTACTAGTGTGTTTTTATTATTTGGGTAATCCAGGTTTTTTTGTACTATTAAAGAATTATGATTCAATTAACATAAAACACCAAGTGTTCCTAAAATGTTTCGTAATGATTTTTAGCAGTGAATAGTCACAGGTGGCTGAGGAAGCTTTATGAAGCTAGAATTTATTTGATGTATTTGGCTTCTGGACCCTGAAACTTTGAATATATTTATCAAAAGCCAAACTTAGAACACAGTCTTTTTTGTTTGTTTATATTTAAAGTATGTTTTAGAATAGATTTAATACTCATAAATCCCATCAAAACCCGTTTGGCAAAAAGAACCAGATTTAAATGTAAAAGCTAAAACTGTAAAACTTCTAGAAGAAAATACAGGAGAAAGTCTCCATGCTCTTGGATTTGGTAAAGAGTTCTTAGATCTAACAGTAAATGCACAATCTGTAAGAGAAAAATGTTGATGAAATTGACTTCCTGAAAATTTAAAATGTCTGGTCTTTGAAAGACACTGTTAACAAAATGAAAAGGTAAGCCACAGACTGGGAGAAAATATTTGCAAAATACATATCTGACAAAGAATTTGTATCCAGAATGCATAATAAACTCTCAAAACTGAATAATAAGCAACACCCCCCCTTTTTTTAAATGGGCCAAAAATATTTGAACAGATGCTCACCAAGAAAGACAGACACAAAAAGATGTTCCACATCAATAGTCACTAATGGAATGTGAATTAAAATCACATGAGATGGGGCTCCTGGGTGGCTCATTCGGTTAAGCATCTGACTCTTGATTTCAGTTTTAGTCATGATCTCACGGCTTGTGGGTTCAGGCTTCACATCGGACTCTGCTCTGACAGTGTGGAGCCTTCTTAGGATTCTCTCTCTTCCCCCCGCCCCCCACCGTCTCTGCCCTTCCCTTGCTTGTACTTTCTGTCTCTCAAAAATAAATAAAACTTAAAAAGAAATCGCACACATGAGGTACTACTGACTACCCATTGGAATGGCTAAAAACAAAACAAAAACACCAGACAAGTGCTTGTCAGAATACAGCACAACTGGAGTCCTGAAACTTTGCCAGTGGAAAAGATAAAACAGTACAGCCACTTTGGATAACAGTCTGGCAGTTTCTTATAAAGTTAAATATATAATCACACATGTATTGGTTTTAAAATGTGTCTGCAAATTCCTTGACCTGGCCTTCAAATGGTTGAGCTAATTTCTGTGTTCTTGGAAGTGAGCTGGACTTTATAATTTCTTTTTTTTATTTTTAAGTTTGTTTAGGAGGGGAAGGGACAGAGAGCGAGAAAGAGAATCCCAAGCAGGCATGACACTATTAGTGGGGACCCCAGTGCAGGGCTTGAACTCATGAACTGTGAGATCGTGACCAGAGCTGAAACCAAGAGTTAGATGCTTAATTGACTGAGCACCCAGGCACCCCTGGACTTTGTAACTTGTAATGAATAGAACGTGGCAGACGTGACATTGTGTCACTTTTGAGACCAGGTCATTAAAGTCACTGCAGCTTTGTCCTTGTCCCTTTCCCTCTCGAGTCACCTGATCTAGGAGAAACCAGCTGTCATGTCACAAAGACACTCGATTAGCCTTACAGAAACATTCATGTGTTTATAAAGTGGGTTTGGCTGGTTGGGTGACTGGAAGGCTCTTGCAGCCACCACAGAGACGTGGGGTGACTTTTTGGGATGTTGGAACTGTTTGTGGTGATGGTTACATAATGGGCATTTGTTTGTTCAAACTCCTAGAGTTACACACTAGAGAGGGTGGATTTTACTGTATGCAAATTCTACCTTGATGAATAAATCTGACCAGAGAAATCCATTGTTAATCTTTGGAGTTGACAGAGTGATAGATTTGAGATGTAGTACTGTCCTCAGTGACTGCTCCAGAACGGTGAACCGTAAACTCCTTAGGATGCGATAACATGGGAAAACCTCTGAGTCATGGTTGGGTGAAATGGAAAACCTTTTATGATTTTTAGGTCATATGAACTAACCCGGAAGGACCGACTGTACAAAAACATCATTCGAATGCAGCATACGCATGGATTCAAGGCTTTTCACATCCTCCCTCAGACCTTTCTTCTGCCAGCTGAGTATGCGGAATTTTGTAGTAAGTGCCTGGCTGGGAAGGCCCCGATCATCGGCACCTGAACTTGGGGCAGTCTTACTCCAAGGTTTACCTCCAGTCAGTAGCTAATGAAGGCTTTTCAAGTCCTTAAAAAGTTGTGCTTCTTTAGTGAAACAGCTAGAGAGAGAACTTTAAAACTTTTTTTATTCTGATTATGTACCTGTATGTTTATTTTTAGTAAGCTCGTCGCTGTCCTTTCTGTAAGGACACATTGGTGTCATACACACGTGCCCCTGTTGGGTACAAAAAATCTCTTTATTGGCAAGACTTAGTGCCTGTGTAAGAAAGTATATACTTCTGCATTTGAATTATATATGCTTCCTTTTGGGTGTCTGTTTTCCTCTTGCCATTTAGGGTAATATTTCTGTCACCTTAATGTCTGGACTTGTGTGAGTTAACGTTCTTTGAGGTTCAAGTATCACGCATTTTTTAGTGTGAGGGTTTAGAGGTACCAGTTAGTCACGCCCTCCTTGGCGTTCAGGAGAATTGTAGAAACATGGTGTTCACCAAGTGGGGAACTAAATGTCAGCCATCTTGTTGGTAAAGCTAGACGGGGACCTGTGGCCTGCACCCCTTTCTCAGTGGGCTCCTTACTTCTTTTGCCATGAAGTGAACTATCTTCCCAGGCCCAAGGATGAAATGGGCCATTTAAGGCTTTCTTCCCTGGGGGCAGAGCCTGGGTCAGTAGGCGTGGTGCACAGAAGAGACGTGAGTAGAGAAGGCGTGAGGCAGGTCTTTTGTGAGAGACCACATAGTAGTAATAATATGAGCCAACATGGAACAAATATTTCCTCTCTGTTAAGCCCTGTTCGAAGTGGCATTTCCACTCTGAAGTAGGCACTGCTGTTATTCCCAGGTTTACAGATGAGATGAAGGTACTGCGAGGTCAGGAACTTTCCGTAAGTCAGGCAAGTTGCAAGTGGTGGTGTCAGGTTCACACTTTGAGGTTTGGCTTTAGAGGCCGTACTCCTCACCACTGGGCCTTATTGCTTAGACACTGGGCAGTGTGCACACGCTGTTCATTTCCCAGTATCACTGGTGGGACAGGATCAGGGAGGACTGACACATAGCTCTCTTTCTTCTCAGTAAGTCTAAGAGAGAGACTTTTCCTGCCTTACGGGTAGAGGAAGCATGAAGAGAGGAAGAGAAAGTTCTCTCCAGACTTCCTGACCTTTGATTTTCTTAACCTGTAAGACTGAACAGTCTGGTCTAGCTGCCCAGTGCGGGGTTCGTCCTCTGGGACTTCCGTTGTCAGGATCTCCTGCTTCTACCCTGGTGAGGCCTTTTCTTTGATAGCTCCTGTTTCAATGGGACGCTTGATGGTTCAGTGTTGGCCCACAGTAGGCTCTGGAATGGGTCAGAAGAGACTATTAATTGAATGAATTAAGTTCAAAGCTATATTGGACTTAAAGCTGAAAACTTAACAGCTTAGAATTTTTGTTATGTCACTTTAGCCAAGTTCCTTAAACCACTCCGTGCCTTAGCTTCCTCCTCTGTTAAACGGGTTTATTACTAGTACTGACCTTATAGTGTTGCTGGGATGTTTAAATAGGTTAATACATGGAAAGCACTTGAAGTGGCACCTGATAGGTGTTTAATAATTGTTCAGTGTTACTCCCTTTTTCAAGTGACGTCGAGATGTATTGTTACATAATGAAAGTAAAAGATTATGCGATAAGCCAACATGATAGCATAAAAATACTTCAACTAACGTGTTAGCACCATGACCCAGATGTGAAAACTCCTCCTGTTAAAGTCTACAGTAATTCCCTATTAAAGTCTACAGGAATCTGAGATGAAAATTCCCTTTGTCCTCTCTCTGCTATTTCTTATTCTGCTGTTTTCCCTTTGGAGGCAGGCTGGGGGTGGGGATGCTCGTTCAGATGACTGGATAGAGTTAGGATTCCTCCATCAGTTCAAGTATGACCTGTCTTTCAGTAGGATTGCTTCTTTAGTGTATTATAGAAACTCATATGTGCTCTACTTTTTAACAAAAATGACTTCAAAAGGTCAATAGAACACATAGAATTAATATAGTCATAACTCAGAGCCACCACATTTAGACCCAGGACAGCTACTGTAGGCAAATGGCGTTCCTCAGTCCCCCAAGCAAATCACTTGATGATGTTATCACCAAAGACCCACAGCAGGCACCCACCGTGTTTGTGGAAAAGGGGGGAGAGGGAAGACATGATAGTCAAGAGGAGTCCTCTTGGATTCAGTCTTGCCAGGACGCCAGTCATTCTTTGCCGGTTGTGCAGAGTCCGTGACCTCTAAGCTAAAATTCATTTGGGGGAGATCCAACATCGTTAGGTTAGTTGTGTTGCTAAAGTTACATATTAGGAGAGAAACCCGCCTATTTGTACTACTTTCTCTTTCAAAGAGACATTCCCCTTCTCCATGAAGTCTGTTTTAAGTTCCTCTCTTCCTTTGGTGTCCACCTAGCACAATCCAGCCCAGAAATTCCATTTTCTCCATGACTCTTGTGTTCCTGTGCTTCATTGCTCACTTGACTGTGAGCAATAGGAGATTTTTGAGAAGGAAAGGAACACAGGTTCACCATTAGAAAAATCACTGTGTGACATGAATTGGAGGGAGCAAGAGGCGGAACACAGTGGTCACTTGGAAGGTTATTGCAGTAACCAGATAAGTGTAGTTGAACTGAACTAGGTAGCTGGAATGGAAAAGAGGGAGTGAAAGAGTGGTAGACTAATAAGCAGAGTGTACCATCTGGTTTTAAGTAGTGAGGCAAGGGTCAAAGATGGCTCCAGAGGTGTGAATCTGAGAAGTTAAGAAGCTAAGAAGCACATCAGGGAGTGTAACCAGGACTGTAAAGGAAGAGCTATTAAAAGGGACGAGGAGTGTGAAATTTGAGAGCAGGTGTGGATTTGAGATGCCTACAGGCTTCCATGTGCTGATTTGCAGGCAGTTGTAAAGGCAGGAGATTTAAGTTCTGGCAGTAGATACTGGAAATTGCAGGTATGGAGGTAGATGTGATCCTGAGGGAGAGAAAAAGAGAAGAAACACCCCAGAGAGGAGAGAGAGCTTGACGATAGGAGCTAAGGAATGGGGTCCCAGAGGAGACAGGAGAAGGTTAAATTAAGAACAGACACATGGAAAGATGCTCAACATCACTCATCATCAGGGAAGTGCAAATCAAAACCACAATGAGATGTCATCTCACACCTGTCAGAGTGGCTGGTATTTAAAGGACCAGAAATAACAGGAATTGGCAAGGATGTGGAGGAAAGGGAGCCCATGCGCATTGTTGGTGGGAATGTAAATTGGTGCAGCTACCATGAAAAATGTTGTGGAGGTTCCTGAAAAAATTCAAATGGAAATATCATATGACCTGGCAATTCTACTTCTCAGTATTTACCAGGAGAAAGTGAAAGCACTAATTCAAAAAGATACCTGCACTTCTGTGTTTATTGCTTCATTATTTACAGTAGCCAAAACATGGAAGCAACCCAAGTGTCCATCCACAGATGACAGATAAAGATGTGGTACATACACACAATGGAATATTACTCAGGCAAAGGAAGAATGAAATCTTGTCATTCATGACAACATGGATGGACCCAGAGGGTCTTGTACTATGTGAAATAAGTTAGACAGAGAAAGACAAAAACCATACGACTTCACTTATATGTGGAATCTTAAATAAACAAAAATGAAAACAGAAAAAAGACTCATCAATATGAAGAACAGACTGGTGGCTGGCAGAGGGGAGGTGGGTGGGAAGGATGGGTGACATAGATGTAGGGGATTCACAGATACAAGCTTCCAGTTATAAATAAGTCACAGGGATGAAAAGTACAGTGTAGGGCATGTGGTCAGTAATATTGTAATAACTGTGTGGTGACACATGGTAACTACCCTCATTGAGGTACTTTATTATGTATATAAATGTTGAACCACTGTATCATATATAAAAAAAGTAAGGGGCTCCTTTTAATCACTTGTAAATTATTGTCCTCCTGTGCCACTTGCACATGGTTTGATTTAAGATGGTTTTTTTTCTTACAATCTAAGAGAAATCACTTAAGGAAATACATCATTTTAGGTGATGCAGTGTTTGACTCATATTGGCCCTCTGCAATGTGAGCCTCTGAGGTCCTTTGGTCAATGGAGGCGAGAATTTCAAGATTCATGATGGCTGTTTTGCGACAGTAATAAACTAATATCAGATAGTTGCCTTATTTTGTTTTCATCCTCTCATTCAAGAAAGAGGGGAAATGGTGGAAGAAATATGTAACTTTGCTGCCTCCTCCCCCCACTCCATTTTTGTTTGAAACTAGTTAAAAAATGCAGCTTATTTTAGCTGAGCTGCCCTTCACTTAAAAACCTGGAAAATTCTTTGGGTATCTGAGTAGTTAACCATTGTTGAAATTTAAGATGACAGATTCTTGTCCTTTCTTTCTCCTTGTTCTCTCTCCCCCTTTTAATCTCCCAATATTTTGAACAGATTCATATTCAAAGGACCGGGGACCTTGGATAGTAAAACCAGTGGCCTCTTCTAGGGGACGGGGCGTCTACCTGATCAACAATGTAAGTATGCAGCAGGTGGCATGCTCTTCTGCTGCTGCTGCTTCTTTTTTTTTGTTGTTTTTTAAAGTAAGGTCTGTACCCAAACAGGGGGCTTGAACTCATGAACACAAGATCGAGAGTCACACGCTCTACCGACTGGTCCAGGCAGGTGCCCTGGCACCCTCTCTTCTTGGTTTTTCCCTGTTTCACCCTGCTACTAATATGCTTTTTTTTTTTTTTTCTTTTCTTTTTTTTAATGAAGAGTAAGTATTTCCTTCTGGAATCTGCATTTAGAAGTGTGTGAGATGAGGGTGGGTATGAGTTGGCATTATTCACCTTACTGTCAGTGACCTCTGTCAGTAACCTATGCCAACGGTTATCCTGTGGCTAAAAAGTCACTTGATCAAATGTTGGGGAAGAGCAACCTTTGGTATCCACAGAACCTTTCCTACTTTTAGCATATTGTGTCATATTAATTCCTCAGTGCAAAACATTAATTGGTAGGATATACATTGAGTTTCTCTTGGGACCAGAACTGTAGGTTCCTGCCCTCAAGGTCATTGAGAAAATTAACCTTGATGTGGTATGGCATTCTTGATGCTCTTTCTATATCTCCCCCACTCCTCCTCCTCCTGCCTCATCCTCTTCTTTTTTTCAAAAGTCATCAGTATCTTCACTCTTTGCAAAATCCTCATGAAAAGTTGTTTGTTAAGTCAAGTACATATACAGAGTATATGTGTTGCCGAAGCGAGCACCATATACAGAGAAAATAAAATAAAATTTCAACCCCAGTCTCACTTCTTGTTCTTTTAACACTAGTTTTTAACCTAATATAGTTGATTTATGTTTCTTTTCTTAATTTTTCATTGTGTTTAATTCCCATTTTGATAATGTATCGCCCTCACATCACCATCTACCCTTCCTTCCACATTCCATTACTGATTACTTTTTATATTTCACTGTTTATAAAATTATGTTATCTTCAATAACTGTGATTCCATTTCTCTGCTTTATCTTTAAGTTGAGTAAAAAAAATTAATTAAACTGAGTAGAAGCTTCACAGCATTGAATTCTGAAATTTCATTAGTATTTCATTCTGGGTCTTTTCTCATTCTTCTAGACATTTGGTCAGCCTGGAAACTAGTGTTTTTCTTTGTTTCAGGGAAAATTATCCATTTTTTGTCTTTGTCTCTGCTTCTAGAACTGTGTTTTGAGGCATTTTGGGTCTTTCCTTTTTGTCAATTTCTCTCTGATTTTAAATTCTTGGCTTTCCCCCATCTTGATCTTTCTGGATCGCCAGTTTGAGCTTTATCCATTTTAATGTTCATTTTATCTACTGTATTTTTGTATTGGGTCTCATAGTTTGTAGAAACTTTTATTTTCCATTTTGCTTTTTTTTTTTAATAACAGCGTATAGTTGCTTAATGGATTAACGGATGCAGTTTGCCTGTCGGCCTTAGTAAGGATATCAGTTGAAAGTTTTTTAAAAGTTATCTTTTGTTTTGTGTATTTTCTTGGAGTTGCCCTTTTTTCCCTCCTGCTATTGGGTTTTCTCCGTTTCAGTGACCATAGGTGTTGAGTTGTTATTTGTGAACAAAAGACTAGACTGATTGAAAATGACAGCTAACCTGGGTTTCCGTATTGTCATGTAGGAGTAATTCCCTAGTAGTTTCTCCTGGACAGGAGGCTAACTCAGTTTTGTGCAAGGGCAAACTGTGTTGACTCACAGGCTGGTAAGTAGATGGGAATGAGGAGCACCCTTCTTCCTGTCCACCCCTGCCAAAATAGAGCTGGCTTTATCATGAATACAGAGGAAGATTTTGGTGATTTCTGCTCTGGTCAGCACTACGTCTCCCGTCTTTTCCTCTGTGTCTGTTGTAGGGATAGAGTGGCCTTAAATTCCACTCCTCTGTCCCATCTCTCTACCCACACAAGATGTCCTCCCCGTAGGTATCATCGTTAGGTTCTATCCTGAGGGCCAAGCTTTGGGTGTTGGAGGAGGGCCACTCAATTAATTAAGAATTAATTACCTGATTCTTGTTCTTCGGCCCGCTCCTGGACCGTGTTTCTTCACTGCCAGCTTGGAAATTCTCCGAGGCTCCTTGAGAAGATCACTCTCACCTCTGGTATTTTGCTTCTTCTGCTCTGGTTTCTCAACTTGATCCCATCTGCTTTCTATCTTTCAGGATTTCCTGAAACTTTTTGTCTCTTATTGGCTTCTTTAAATGTTTTCTAGCTTTGTTATTATTTCATTCTTTTAAAAATCTCTCCACTGTCCTTCCAGTGGGACTCTGGAAGGGAAGAAAGGGAAGTAGGTGTGTGTGTGTGGTCAAATACTCTTTTAAATTCCCCAGTTCTCTTTTTACATGGTCTGAGCTATTTCCTACACATGCAGAAACTAACTTTCTGAGAAGTCTTTCACACTGAGAAGTCCTTAAATTCAGTCTGGATGGAAAACTGTACAATAACTACTGATGGGCAGACCTTAAGTGCTACAGAATTATAGGGCCTGGTTCTGGTACAGCAGCTAATCCAGCCTGAGCCCCAGGCTACAAGTCCTGTTACCTGGCCCCGGGTCACTCTGGAGGCCCTTTTTTCCTGGACTCTCTTGTGACAGAAGGCCCTGGTCACATGCTTTGGATCTCTCTCTTCTCGTTCCTGTTCTGACCTTGGCGCCGAGGCTCCTGTCGGACAGCTTTTCCTTCAGCTCCGTGCCAGGAGCTCCAGTGTTGTTTGAATCCCATAGACGGCACTGGTTTGGGTTTGGGTTTTAGCTGCCAAATGGAATTGCTATTGAAAGTCAACTGTGGTACAAGTTTGCTTTTTATTTTCTTAGACATGAGTCAAAAAGAATAGGATCTATTTCCAGCTCATCTGGGACTTTTTTCTTTTGGAATGCTCTTTTGCCCTAGTGATTTGTTATTTTGAAATCAACATCATAAAGAATAGAAAGGCTAAACTTTCCTTGGTGGGGCTGAGAACCCCGTGCCCTAACTCTTCCCTGGAGGGAGTCCCTGAAAGAGGGTGACAACTCTTTAGAGAATGCACTTGGCAGGCTCTCCCCCTCCCTCCCACCTCTCCCTGGCTGAATCCCTAGAGACCCCTGCGTAGATCAAAGTACTTGGCGGGACCCTTTGCCTCCCTCCTCCCCCTCAGTGAGGCTTTGGAATGAGTCTGATTCTTTGAGGTATTTGGTGGAGGTGCCAGACAGAAGCCTGGGAAGATGCCAGCAGGCACCAGGGGGCCTGGCAACATGTGTACATGATGGGAAAATATTCCCATTTCACTCCCCAAACTGGAATTTTATCACCTTTCATTCGGACCTGCAAACCATGTAGTTAATACTCTTCTCTCTCTCCTTAGGCACAAGGCCTCACCATCCCCTCTTTTCCATACCTGGATCCTTTCCCATGGAATATGTGACCCATTAGCCAACTGGATGAAGTAACTCTTTCCAAGGCTGCTGCCTGCTTTCCCTTCAGATTTGAGGGGGAGGGGGTGGGAGAGCTCAGGCAGAGAGGGTCTGTGAGGAGCTGAACTGAAGCAAACCGGTGAGGGACTTGGGCGTGGGTGGAGTTAGGTGTGAGGGCCAAATGAAAATATCTTTCCCTGTCTTTCCCACTGGGGAGGGCCTTTTAATAAAAATTCCCAATAATAGTCATAACCTTTTGGAAAATGTCTGCAAATAACAACTTTTACCATTACAAGAACAGAATAAAGGACAGAAAAAGTGTTACTTTTATGAAATACCGGCGAGAGAAGTGTGAGCTCCTGCAGACGGAAGTATCTTGGCCAGTCAGCTACTATGGTCTCCTATTATGTGCTCTTTCGCTCTGGAAATCCAGACCAGAGGAGCAGAGCTCTGTGTCCTCCAGCTCCCTCAGGGACTAAGTGTTGTATTTTCCCATTTTAGTATATTCAAGTCGAGGAGGGAAAGATCTGGCATTTTCTGATTAAGGTATGAATTTGAGTATGGACGTCAAATCATTCTTCCTCGTCCTTCTTGCCTCACACATTATCTCATGTTAATGTTTTCTTTGGGATTTTGAAGTAACAGAAGAGTATTTAGTTGACTCTGTTTACTCTCTGTGTTTGTGAATATAATTCTGTATAGCTCTCTTGTTTCTGTTTGTTTGTATGTTGTTATCTTAAGTGCTCTCTGTTTTTTTCCTTGTTCGAGAAATATTTAGGGAGTCCTTGCCATGTGCCAGGTGCCACCACTCCTTAATACCTTTTGAGGAGTAGGGATTATCTTTTAATACTAACACTGATACTAAGCTAATGTATCTTCATTATAACTCGGTGCGTGGCTGTGAGCAGAAGGCCGTGTGGAGTGCTGTGACACAGGCTCTTGGGTTGTGGAACTTTGTAGAACCATAGAGGTGCTACTGGGTTTGCACTGAGAGTAATAACTGATATTTCTTGAGCATTTGATTTGTGCCAGCCCCTGCACCTTCCAAATATAGACGCGTAGTCTTTAGAAGAACCCCAGGAAGTAGTGACTGTTACTTCCTTGCTAAGTGGTAGAGTCAGGATTGTAACTCACGTCTAGCTGATTCCAGAGCATAACCCCCTTAACCGCTGTACCATTCTACCGTATAGTAACTTAACAGATAGCAGGAGATTTAGTCTTAAAGTCCATTTCGAAAAATGGATGTGTTTTTCCAACTTCCCCAACCCTTTAGATCTTGCTTCAGCGTACTTTGGAGGGCAGTTGGAGCTTGGAATTGAACTCGTTTGAAACGAGTCAGTTGGGGTTGGATGTAAAGGAAACAGCCTTGAAAATATCAAAAAGCTTTGATGAGTTGCTTCTTAGCAACTAATTTAATGTAACACTATAAAAAAAAACTATACCCGCACCCTTCTTTTCTTTGTCGAGGTTACAGTTGAATTCCTGGTGCAGGTAGAAATGAGAGGTTCAGACCATTGAACAAATATTCAAGTTACCTAAATAATATGCGAGATTATGTTGCGTCTCACTCGGGACAAATGTGTATGATGAGGGCGGGAAGAGAGGAAGTGGGCAAGGACAATAGATGTGTCATGGAATGAAGACCATCACGAGTGTAGCCTCTGGTTTGGAGGAAAGTTGGGTGGTCGCATATCTGCTGCAGCCTGGAGGTGTTACTCAGTGGGAAGAGGTCTGCAACTTTAATTTTAGGTTTGGAACACAGCCTTGAGGCTTGCTCCTTTATGCTGTGATTCATCAGTTCTTACACACTAACTTGACTCCAAATGGAGATGGTACTTGTGAGAAAGTGATCAGGAAATGTAAGGGAGTCTGGAAATGGTGTGGGTGCTCGAGTCCACGGGTATGAATCAGCACTGATTGCTGCCATGTCCGTGTGATGCAGGGAGAGGGGTTGTGAAAGCTGTGTTCTGAGTCTGCAACAGCATCAGTGGGAAACGAGAGGGAGTCTCTTTCTCTTGACTCTGGAGTTGCTCATCGTGGTTGCGTGTGATGTTACGGGCCACAAAATTATCCTTGTTGTATGTAGTGTTTGGGGGTAGTAAATGCACTGTTATAAAGACAGTCTTTTGAAATTGGGGAACAGTATTTTAGGTCAGAACTTGGGGGAAACGTGAAAAGTACTCAAGAGTTAAGCTTCCGAGGCTGACCGCCTGAGTTCAAATGCCCCTCTGTCACTGTGTGACATCTGTAATGTTTGGATGGTGCCATCCCTACCTCACAGGGTTGGGTGAGGATTAAGTGAAACAATACTTGTGAAAAACCAGAACAGTGCTGGACACACGGCAAATGTTCATTCAGTACATTTATTAAATTTTTTTTTCTGCAAATTTTAATAGTTATTTTTGTTGCCTCTCCTGTAGCTATCATCATTACAGTAATTACTATAGCCACTTCCCTTTTGGAGTCCTTTTGTCCTGCATAGATTTTGGTGGCTTCCAGCTGATTTTTCTGCCTTAATCTGATCTCACACAGAGTTGTGCTATTCCATATGTTTTACTCTTAACTACTTATTTAATCAAGAATCCATAATCATTTCCTGCTTCCTCCCATGTTCAGGCTAACTTACCGTAGTCAGGGGTTGGAATCCCTTTGCCAGTGGGGTCTCTCCCTCCTAATACTCGAACCATATCTTTTTATTATTCCCCGGTTCAGTCTTCTAACCTCAGGCCAGTGTATCTGCCTCCTTTCCTTTCTCCTGAACCTTGTGCCTACCATCTTTGCACAACAGCTTCTTTCCTCCCTACCATGTGCTCAGTAGCTCTCAACACTCACTTCTGCACCTCCTCTTCCACAACAGGCCTTCCCTGACTGACCCCACATAACTGGGCTGCACTTGTATTTTGCAGGCTCACGTCTTGCACTTGCAGATATGCTGCTTTGTGTTCTTTTAAATTATGTATTTTGGTTTGGGGTGCCTGGGTGGCTCAGTCGGTTGAGCGTCTGACCTCAGGTCATGATCTCGTAGATTGTGAGTTTGAGCTCCAAATCAGGCTCACTGCTGTCATGGCAGCGCCTGTTTCTAATCATCTGTTTCCCTCTCTCTGCCCTTCCCCCATTGGGACTCTCTCAAAAATAAATAAACATTAAAAAAATTCTATATTTTTCTGCCCGTTTACCTAAATACTAAACTCTTCAGAAGTAAGGATTAGGCTCTGTGAGGGCAGGGTTTGTATCTCTTCCTCATCACTGTATCCTAAGTACCTTATACAGTGTCCAACAATACTCATGATGACTTATTGTATTAACAACTCTTTTTCATTGAAAAACTCCTTAAAAGGGCTAGTTCTGTCTTGCTAGATAGTGGCTTAGGAAGTACAACTGAATGAATCAAGGAAACATCCATTCCATTTCCCAAATGCCAGGACCCATTGTGGAAAGATCTGTATGTTTTCTAAACAACTTAATGAAAGTCTTCACTTAAAAATAATGGTAGTATTTTAGGGGCACCTGGGTGGCTCAATTGGTTCAGCATCCGACTTCAGCTCGGGTCATGATCTCACAGTCCATGAGTTCGAGCCCCATGCCAGACTCTGGGCTGTCATGATGGCTCAGAGCCTGGAGCTTGCTTCAGATTCTGTGTCCCTCTCTCCCTGCCCCTCCCCCACTCATGCTCTGTTTCTCTCTCTCTCTCTCTCTCTCTCAAAAAAAAAATCAACATAAAAAATTAAAAATTAAAGAATAATGGTAGTATTTAAAATTTTCCATCATCCTTTACATTTGGGAGAAATCACTTCTTTATTTTTTAGGTAGCTTTTATTTTCTTGGCCTGTAACCATTTAATGTCATGTATATAAATCTTTAAAGCTGTTATGGCTCTATTTATTATGTGAGAAGTGCTGTGTAAATTTATTTTTTACCCCTACTGTAATTGGATACCCATAGTGTTTCTAAGTGTTATGTGGCCAGTTGAATATAGGGGTAGCTTGTCTTAAGAGTTTTAGTGTGCCATTTTATCATTTCTAAAAGGTCAAGAACTCTGTTCTCTTATTGTCAGTTAGGATTCCTTTGCATTTCTATCCTTTTATTCTTTCTCTTTACTCCATAGCCGAACCAGATTTCCCTGGAAGAGAACATCCTGGTCTCCCGTTACATTAACAACCCCCTGCTCATAGATGGTGAGTTGAGATTGGGCTGTTGACTGGCCTGGGCTACATCTTGCTAATTTTAAAACAGATTTTCACAGTCTACCCTAGTAAGTTCTTATAAAGCTAGTGTGAGGTTCTTGGCAGCTGTGGCCCCCAGAGATGAGGCTGGTGCTGTATGTACCTCGTGGGACTATTTTGACAATGAAATGAGAGAATAGGAAAGAAAATGCTTTATAGCACATTGATGTGAAAACTGCGGTACATGTATGTCAGCTCCCTTTCACATTTTATGGCAGTGTGTGTTTTGTGTATTGTCATTTAATGGATGCTTATATAAATATATAATTATTCTCACAAGGCAAAGTGGACTGCAGGCAATGTGCGTTTTGTTGGGAGAGAAAGATTATTCTTTCATATTTCTTTGTTTTGTTGTCTTGTTCATCTTATAACAGAAAACAAATGACCTGCATTTTTCCTGTGAACTCCAACATTTTTTTCTAGATTTCAAGTTTGATGTGCGCCTCTATGTGCTTGTGACCTCCTACGATCCCCTTGTCATCTATCTCTATGAAGAAGGGTTGGCTAGGTAAGAGACTTTTGGGGTGAAGGGGTGGTCATCAGAGTGAATCCATGGAAGAGTGTGTAAAGATCAGGCTGTTTCTTTCTGTCGTGTTCAACTCAGGAAAATAGAGTGCCCAGATGGATTTCAGATTACAGAAAATCAGGCGTGTGACTTCACAGCTGCACTTGCATCTCCACACAGGGGAACAAGCATCTGTGTAAGCACGCACCTTTACCAACAGGGCTCTAGGGTCACACTGTATTTTCATGCAATGGCAATTGTTATGGTGACCCTGGGGTATTAGGATAATTTGTCATTGTGTTTTACTACTCAACTAGAAAAAAAAAAATCCCCCAGTTATCACCTGTTATATACCAAACATTTATGTCAGTGCTCACGGGAGCCTTGCAGTTGATGCAGTTCTGCCGTTGGGGCCAGGGAACTTGGTCACTTTTTGGAGCGCTCCCAGCCAGATGGTGGTGGAGTGGGATTTGAACTCAGGGATCTGACTCCAGAGCTCATAGCCTGAGCTGTTTTTCATGCCTCTTGTATTTTGGGGGCATTAGCTGCTTCCCTCCCCCCAAGACCTCCCCCCACGCCCCCGCCACAAGTAATATGCTTTACAAGTGATTACCTATACATTATTTTCTCTTGAGGTACTTTTTAGGTTTTACGGTAAGGTGACTTACAAAATTAAGTTCAAGTTACAGTAATCTAAAAAATATCCCCCACAGCCACCAAATTTTACAGGTGATAATAGTTTCATAGGCCCTTTAAGCCATTTAAAATAAAGACATAACTTTGCTGTGCTAGTGTTCCTTTCTCCCGCAAACCTAGTATACGCAGCATATAATATATATTCACCAACTAGCTTACCCTGAAGTTCCTTTTTTTTTTTTTTAATTTTTTTAATGTTTTATTTATTTCTAGGAGAGAGAAAGAGAGAGACAGCGTGAGCCGGGGAGGGTCAGAGAGAGAGGGAGTCACAGACTCTGAAACAGCCTCCAGGCTCTGAGCTGGCAGTCAGCACAGAGCCCGACACGGGGCTCGAACCCACGAACCGCGAGATTATGACCTAAGCGAAAGTCGGATGCTTAACCGACTAAGCCACCCAGGCGCCCCACCCTGAAGTTCCTTTTATATGCATTGGCTTTACAGGGCACAGCAGAGTGCAAGGGGGGGGGGTTGCTTTGTATCTACATTCAGCCATGACAAGCTAAGAAGCATGGCCTGTATGTGTTTGTGTATTTTAGAAAATGCACTTGGAAGGTGGAAAATCCCGGTTTAAAAGAAGGCTACCTATTTAAGTTGAGGTGCAAGTACTCTGGAAACTGTCATTTTTGAACGCTATTTTATTTATTTATTTATTTATTTATTTATTTATTTATTTATTTATTTCTGAGAGAGAGAGACAGCAGGAATAAGGGAGGGTCAGAGAGAGACAGACACAGAATCCGAAACCGGCTCCAGGCTCTGAGCTGGCTGTCAGCACAGAGCCCAATGTGGGGCTCGAACCCACAAACCGTGAGGTCATGACCTGAGCCGAAGTCAGATGCCTAACTGACTGAGCCACCCAGGTGCCCCTAGAATGCTATTTTAATTATGTCATATACCTAAGTTCCTTGATGCGTCCTGTGACTTGGAGTCAGAGGGTGAGCCCGATTAACCAGCTTGCCCCTGGCTGAGCTGTGCCTTCCCTTCACCTCTAGGTGGCAGCGACAGCATTCATGAACATCGTTGTCTTCATAAACTGTCTTGAGTTTGAGCCTGAGGAACACTGGAGGCTCCTGAAGCTCCATGGTTCTGGACTCCTGTCCCTTGAATATTGAGGAGGAGGCACTAACATATTACTCACTTTTTAGGTAAAGGTCTGAGCCAGCATCTGAGTGCCACCTGTCTCGTAGCTCTGATCAGATTTTCATAGGCAGAAGCTTTCTGTGGTGCTTGTAGGCACATGTGTTCTCCTACTTTGAAGTACAGGTTTAAAAGCTGAGTCTCCACACTCTCTAGATTAAAAAGAAGGTAAGATATACACCTCACTTCCACTCACTGAATAAGGTGCTGGGGGTTTTCCATTTTGTAAACTAAGATGATCTGAGCTGTACTTCTTGTGTAGCATGAGCTTCTCCACTGCCTTCCCTCCCTCCCTCCTCACCCCATCTGGCCTCCTGTGTCCTTCTCAGGAGTTGATTACATCCTACCACAATTTGAACTTCTTGAGTAAGGAAAAGACCTCAAGGTTACACTCACTGTTTCTCAAGGATATCATACCAGCATGTTCGGCATATCATTCCCAAGACGTTACATTCACAGTATTAATAGCCCTTTCTCTTGGTAAAACTTGGCATAGCTTTAAAGCCTCAGTGGTTCAGATATGAATGAGAGCAATACCAACATTTATTATAGAATTTACTACAGACATGCGGGTGCTTTGGCTACTGGGTGTGTGTTGCAAGTCAGAATCCACTGATTGGAGTAACTCTTCTCTTGCTACTGGCAGGAACTGAGTGTGTGTATGTGTGGGTGGGTGTGTACTGTCTTTTAATGGATCCTTTTTATTTTTTTTTCCAGAATAATTTAGAAGACAGCTTTTTAAAAACTCAGACCAAATTGAACCAAATAATGGGAAATTTCAGGACTCTGTCACAGTTAAGCTAAAAATATGGGTGAATATAAAAATTACTTTAATGTGTATTTATTTATTTTTGAGAGAGAGAGACAGATAGACAATGCGAGTAGGGCAGAGAGAGGGAGACACAGAACTGAAGCAGGCTCCCAGCTCTGAGCTGTTAGCAGACATGGGGCTCGAACTTAGGAACTGCGAGATCATAACCTAAGCCGAAGTCAGATGCTTAACGGAGCGAGCCACCCAGGCGCCCCTAAAAGTATGGGTGAATATAAAAGCTTCACACAAGGACGGTGTAGTATGTCAGGCTATTAGCAAGTCTTGTGAGGCTACATTGCTCTGCACGATAACTTCCATGTGCCCGAGTTCCTGTGTCTTAACTCCCTGTGTATCTTGGCTTTCATCTGCTTCTTTTTAATCCTCAGAATCCGCTCAACTGTGTCACTACATTCAACAATAGTCTATAGCATCTCCAGATCTGCAGTCTCTAGTAATTTTGGGTCACGTGTGTTTTATGTAGACATTACTGAAGATAATCAGTTTGGGATGAGATCACTAGGCCGTTTTACTTCGAGGCTCAACAAGGAAAACCATAATTTTTCCTAAAGAGACAGCACTGGCAGCAGATATAATTGACTTCCGTTTTAGAAAAGAAGGGTCTTATCTCGTATCGCTTTTGTCTTGGGCCTCAAATTAATGCTTAGGTGACCTAAAGATTAAGTTCATTTCACGAGACTGTTTTGTGAAATAAATATTTTGTGTCAGTTCTTGACCTTTTTAAACTTATTAAGAAAAGACCAGAAATTGTTTCCTTTTAGAGTAATAATTTCCAGTTGTCCTTGTTGTTTTATTAACGCAGGAAAACTGTCCTTTTCTTATTTATGGGCAAAATATTGAGATGTTCAGAAAAAAATATGTCTTTCTGGTATTTGGGCCCAACATTTGCCCCAGAAGGTCCATCCTACTTTTGAGTTTGACAGATGTGTTCCTGCTTTGCTCCAGCAGGGGACACTCAGTTTCCAGAGAGAGGTGCCATTCCCTACCAAAATGGTGTAGATTCTCTTTCTTGTCAGAAGGGGAATCCAAAAAGACTTTGTCCTGGATTTTACAGTTTTAGGTGGATCCAGTATGTGGTCTAAATGATTTGACGAGGCCCTTTTTGAGATGGAGCTAATAGCCAGATTTTCACTGAAACCGGAAAAATAAAAAGTTAAAAAGAAATTAAAACAGAATGGACTTGAAAAGCAAATATGTTGTCTGAGGCCCAAAGATAGGTAGCACTCGCAATGTGGGGGAAGTGAAGGTGCCAGACCAGGGAATGGAGACTCCCATCCTCACTGGAGGTGGGAGGAGAGGACACTGAGAAGGCCCCAGTCGGGATCTGCCTTTTTTTCTGCCTCAGCCATATTATCCAGTGGAAATTCAGAAAAGACCCCAAAGCATTAGTAATGCCTTTCCCTCCCTCCCCACCCCCAGTTCCTTCTTCAGTAGCCTTCCTTGCTAATTAACACTGGCTCCGCAGGGATATTTACCTTTTCTCTGCTGGATTCCTGTGGTTTTAAAAGAATTCAGGTACTAGCTGGTTGCCAAGGAATTCAGATTACCTCACAGGCTGCACACTGTCCAGAGTCTCTGCCACAGCAGCGAGGGGGGTGGGGGGAATGAGGAGACAGCAACAAGGGGAAGAAAACTCTCTCCAGTGCTCATTGTCACCCTCCCTGGCAGGCCCTTGCTGTTTGTGAAGTTTGAGTCATTTCTGGCTCTGAAGACAGGGGATCAGGCTGGTAATCCCCTCCCAGACGGCTCTGTGGGGCGCTGCCTAGTCACTGCCCCACTTTGGCAGTCTCTCGGCTGCAGCTGGTTGACAGCAGATCAGAGAGCTCTTGGGCCTCTTGTTCTCTTCCATAAGATTTTTCTGGGTCAGGCCAGGATGAAATTCAGTGGCTCCTGGCAAGGCTGCCTGAGGTGTGTCTCTTCATCCTCCAGGCCTTTCTGGCTCCGAGTGGCTACACCTGCTGAAAGATAACTCCTGCGCCACAGCCGGGATCTCCTCAGGGCTGGCCTCCTCTTTCCCTTGTACATTTGGACTGAATGTGTGTTAGATTACGGGACTGTCGGACGCCTGGGTGGCTCAGTCGGTTAAGCGTCCGACTTCGGCTCAGGTCATGATCTCACGGTTTGTGGGTTCGAACCCCATGTCGGGCTGTGTGCTGACAGCCAGCTCAGAGCCTGGAGCCTGTTTCAGATTCTGTATCTCCCTCTCTCTCAGACCCTCCCCTGCTCATGCTCTCTTTCTCTCTCAGAAAAAAGTAAAAAACATTAAAAAAGAGATTATGGGGCTGTCAACGGGGAGGGACCAAGTGTCCTACATCCAGATTAGCCATGACTCTGGCTATGGTGCAGTATCTTTGAAGAACAAAGTAGTTTTTAAATGGCGGAGGAGAGTTTAGAGGATTCCAGTAATTCTGTGTTTTCCTTCCCGCTTTGGTTCCTTCCTGGTGCAGTTCCTGGGAGAGACATGTCAGGTGCAGTCTCAGTTCATGTTATCCAGTACCTTCTATGTGTCTAACACGGAAACCCTGCCTTCAGGCAGACACGCAAGTGTTTTAGACAAGTTGTTACCATTGTCTCCATTCTCATTGAGAAACATTAGAAAGCAAAAAGGAAGTGGAGCTTCTGACTTAAGAATTTATTGTCAGAATAAAGATAATCTATATATGTTTCAGAGTGGTTTTTTTTTAAAAAAAAGCATATACTTCTCTTTTCATTGGTTGGCTGTGAAATAGTACCCAGAATTTCAGATTTGGCAAAGAAGTAGGAGCTCCCTACCTCCCCCCCACCCTTTTTTGGTAAAGGTCAAGACTATGAAATTCTGTCATAAGAGCTTTTTCTAAGTCTTGATTTCATCAAGAGGAAGGTTCAAGACTCCATGCATCATATAGATTTCAGTATGTGTTAGAGGAAGTTTTTGCAAACTCGGTCCTGGGGTAGCTAGTAGCGAATTACCTCTTTAAGGTTGTGGCTAATAACTTGTGTTGACACTTTTAGACCTAAACAGGTTGAAATTTGATATGCAGAGGTCTAAATCAGGGGTCGCAAACCTAAAGTCTCATGGGAACATTCACTGAAGAAGTTGGCCTGGTGGAAGCTGGAGATCACATGTTCCACTTAAAGGGCACTTGCTATTCAGCGCCTGCAACTCGTTGATATGTTGTGGTGCTATGGTCTGAATGTTTGTATCCCCCACCAAGTTCATATGTTGAAATTCTACCACCCACCCCACCCACCCCCACCCCCAAGGTGATGGTATTAGAAGGTTAGGCCCTTGGGAGGTGATTAGGTCATGGGGGTGAAGCCCTCATGAATGCGATTAGTGCCCTTTTATAAAAGAGGACCCAGAGAGTTTCCTGCCCCTTCCACACAGCCGTGTGAGCACACAGCCAGCAGCTGCAAGTCTGTCTGCCTGTACTTTGATCTTAGACTTCCCAGCCTCCAGAACTATGAGAAGTCTATTTCTGTTGTTTATAAGCTACCCAGTGGATGGCATTTTGTTATAGCAGCCTAAATGGACTAAGACAAGGTGGTATTGCCAGATCTTTTCATTTCTTAAGGTTGGCTGAAAATCTAGATTTTTACTGAGAAACTTACTCCGGTTTTCATTTTAAAACCATTTCAGACTTCTAGAAAAGCTATAAAAATAGCACAGAGTTACCTTTTACCTTTCATGGAGAGACCCCATTCAGATTTGGCCAGTTGTCCTAATAATGTTCTCAATGACAAAAAGATCTGATCCAGGATCACATGTTCTATTCAGTTGTCACATCTCTTTAGTCATCTTTGGTCTGGAACAGTTCCCATAGTCTTCCCATGACTTCTATAACCTTTGCATTTGTGAAGATTGCAGGCCAGTCATTTTTTAGAATAGTCCCTCTGTTGGATTTTTCTGACATTTTTTCATGATTAGACCTAGGTTCAGTATCTTTGGCCAGAATACCACAGACGTGATGCCGTGTTTGTTAGTGCATTATATCTGATGGCACACGATAACTATTTAGTGGTGTTTGACCACTTGGTTAAGGTGGTATCTGCCAGATTTCTCCACTGTAAAGTTACTTTGTGTTTCCCTCTGTACTTAATAAGTGTCTTAAGAGGAGATACTTTGAGACCATGTAACATTCCACATTTAGTTTTTACACAGTGATTTCAATATCCACTGATGTTTCTTGCCTGAATTATTACTACAACAGTTGTTAAATGATTATTTTCTTAAATTTTTTTTAATGTTTATTTATTTTGAAGGAAAGAAAGAGACAGAGTGTGAGCAGGGGAGGGGCATAGAGAGAGGGAGACATAAAATCTGCAGAAGATTCCAGGCTCTGAACTGTCAGCATGGAGCCTGACACAGGGCTCGAACTCACAAACCATGAGATCGTGACCTGAGCTGAAGTTGGACGCTTAACCGACTGAGCCACCCAGCACTCTGATGATTTTCTAATTCCATCATTCCTTTTTCCTTTTATTATTTGACATTTTGTTCCATGACAGAGCTGTCTCTTCTTCCATTTATTTATTCATTTATGTATACCATTGGGGATTCCTGTTTTACTTAATGGGTTATGATGCTTTGCCGTCAGGATTTATTTTGATGTTATATTGTCTCAGATTTAGCCAACAGGAGCCCTTGTAAGCCAGCTTTTGTGTCCTGTCATTTCTTCAGGCACAAGATGTTTCAGGCTTATCTTGTTCTTTTTCTGCCCCAACTCTGGAATCTACCATTTTCTCCAAGGGGCATCAGTTGCTTTTAATGGAGAACAGTATTTAGAAATCAAGAGCTGAGAGCTAGATAAGCTCTTTGCTCTGGGGTGTCTTTGCTCTCAGGTCCTTGAAATGGGCAGACCCAGGAAATCTATGTTTGTTATGCTTACGTGTACACACATACACACATCTATATTTACTCTGATAAAGGTCTCCATATATTGAAAAGCAGGAATTTATCCTAATACCTTCCAATTCTCCTTCAGAACTACAGGGTTTGTTCTGATTTTTCTCTTTCCTTGTTTTTTAATCTCTCTTCTCCAGCCGTGAGAAATCTGACTCCCATTATCTTCAACATATTTATTTACTCAGTTCTCTTTTGTGTGGCCAATCTCTCAACCTCCTTGGCCACCGCCCCCCTCAGACGCCCTTCTTGTGTGGACTTTGACCCCTGTGAGGCTGCAACCCTGCACAGATGACCTCGTACTGCCTCTGGACTGCCTTCCTATCCTGTCCTTTTTCCTCATGTAAGCACTGGCTGCAGGAAAAAAGGTCTAATTTTAAATGTTGGCCAAGTGATTCACGTTAAAAAAAAAAAAGTGTGAGGGTTAATCAGAACTTGAATAGTAGGCCGGTGGGACCGCTGGTCTAGAGTATACGAGGGACATGTTGGAAGATGGTGACCAGAGATGAACATGGTCTTTTGAATAGGGAGTTTGGTGAGAAGTGTTGTATCTTCCTGGCTTAGTAGGAAGGATGAGCACACACACCTACATGGCCTTCTATATTCCCCATCAGGCTAAGTGAAATAGAGAGTGTAACCTTTGGCTCTTTTGATAACTTTCCATTGGGCTTATGTTTTGTTTTTGTTTTTGTTTTCCTTTTCTCTAATTCTTACTTCTTACTGCTTCTTATGCTCTTTAGAAGCCTACTTTGGGACACTAATACTCTTGTCCTGGCTGGAGTTGAGAATATAAATTCCTCAGTGAGAAGGAAGATTAGGAGGAAAAAAAAAATTAATTTTTTAGAGATGCAGTCCTATTGAAAAAAGGGGTGTAGAAATGACAGATGTGTGGAATACCAGGTTACTCAACCACCAGGCTTTTGCCAGGCTTTTCTCGTTGACCGAGTTAGATCAGGTGCTCCTATCGAGAAGAGATGAAAACCCTCTTTCTCTGAAGCAGAACCGTTTCTCTCCCTCTCAGTCATTATTCTTTTGGGGGAGAGGATGGCAGGAGGTCTGTCACTGTGAGGTAACGTCTGGAGGAGGCGGGCAGGCTCTGTGGGGCCGCATGGGTCCTCGATGCATTTCAGAAGGATCCAGAGAATGGTGGTCTCCTGCTAGACTGGAGAATGTCTACAGAAGGAAAATTGGAATACATAGGCAAGGTCTGCTCACCATGGAGTGGTGTGGTTAGAAGTTAGGTGATAACTACTGGAAGTTTCTGAGAAAAATCAGAGGTCCTTCTCACACACAGACACACACTGGTCATCAAACCCTTGTTCCGCAGCCATACATGCCTGCTCAACATTTTCTCTTTGTCCACATCCTTCTTCCTGTCCTCATGTTTGTTTATTTTAATTTGGGGGGTTTTTTGGGGTTGTTTTTCACTTTTCTTTCTTTGGCTTTTGTATATTTCTAGTACAGGGAATTAGGAAGCAGAGAGAGTGGGTGGGTGAGAAGAACTAGAGAAGAGGAAAATTTTTAAATGCTGCCCTTTAATGTGGTAAAAATTCACGTTGACTTCATAGTCTGAGTAAGCATATGTAAATAATTTGTAAATCATATGAAAATAAACTTGTGGCCTTCCAGGATTTTTTTTCACACACTTGGATATGCCTCTTGGGAAAACCACTTTAGTGAGGGGTGATACGTTTCTAGTGGTATGTAAACAGGGGTTGATATTTACCATAACCATTCGACTCGAGTGTCTTTTTGTTGATGTTGAGCATCACTGGAAAGTTTTCTCTTTCCCTGGTTACTTCCTTCAGAGGCATGTATATTTTATACTTTGGTCTTCTTTTGACAATAGTCCAGGATATCAGATTGCTGCTCTGTTTTCAGTGGGCTCCATGTTTAATCCCTCTGTCTTTTGCCTTCATTCCAAATTCAGGAATTAGTCTTCTACACTCTGCTCATAGTTACACTGTTCTGTAGACCTAGGCTTTGTGTGCTGTTAATGTCGCCACTATTGTTTTCTTAAAATGAACTTTATAGATCGGTTCTGTTATTTCTACGGACGTGTGTTTTAAGTCTATCATTCTGCTCTTGTTTTATTCTTTTGGCTTAATTATTTTCCATAGTATGCTACAGTGCTGGCGCTGTGTAGGCACCCCATAGGTGTGTCTTGACCAGCTAGCGCTCTGTCCTCTGCAGCATCCTGTACACAATTTCCCAGGCCTGAGTAACTCTATTTTCATTTTTCATCCTTCCTGTTTGTCTAAGGTTCTGTAAGAGAAGCAGCATCTTGCGGTTAAGAACATGTGTTGTGGAGTCAGTGTGATTGGGGGGGGGGGGTTGATATGATATTTATGAATCTATTGAAGTTGTTTTCTTTGAACTTAACATTACGTATGGAAATGCAACACATTATTATTACAACAGCCAGATTTGCAAACAGCAATATTGTGGGTGAGAAAATAACTCAATTTAGGGAGAAATGATTGTTTCAACATTTAACTGGATATATAGGGGACAATAACATTGTGACTCAGAGCATGGGTTTTTGAATTAGACAGCCTTGATTTTGATACTGGCTGTGCTCTTTCTTCTTTCTGTCTGTCTTTTTGAGTTTTAATTTAAATTCTGGCTAATTAACGTATGGTATAATATTAGTTCCAGGTGGACAATATAGTGATTCAGCACTTCCATACATCTCCTGGTGCTCATCACAAGCGCACTCCTTAATCTCTCTCTCTCTCTCTTTTTTCCCTTAGCTGTACAAAAGCTTTTTGTTTTGATGAAGTCCCAATAGTTTATTTTTGCTTTTGTTTCTTTTGCCTCAGGAGACATAGCTAGAAGTTCCTATGACTCATGTCAAAGAAATTAGAGCCTGTGTTCTCTTCTAGGATTTTTATGGCTTCAGGTCTCACATTTAGGTCTTTCATCCATTTTGCATTTATTTATGTGGTGTAAGAAAGATGGTCCAGTTTCATTCTCCATGTTGCTGTCCAGTTTTCCCAACAGTTTGTCGAAGAGACTTATTTCTATTGGATATTCTTTCCTGCTTTGACCATGTTATTGTGGATTTATTTTTAGGTTTTGTATTCTGTTCCGTTGATCTATGTGCCTGCTTTTGTGCCAGTACCATACTGTTTTGATGATTATAACTTTGTAATAGAGCTTGAAGTCTGAAATTGTGATGCCTCCAGCTTGGCTTTTCTTTTTTAGGATTTTGCTTTGGCTACTTGGGGGCTTTTGTGGTTCCATACAAATTTTAGAATTGTTTGTTCTAGCTCTGTGAAAACTACTGGTCATATTTTGATAGGGATTGCATTAAAATGTGTAGGTTGCTTTGGGTAGTATAGACATTTTAATAATATTTGTTCTTCCAATCCATGAGCATGAGATGTCTTTCCATTTCTTTGTGTCCTCTTCAGATCTTTCATAGTTTTATAGTTTTCACAGTACAGGTCTTTCACCTTTTTGATTAAGTTTATTCCTAGGTATCTTACTGTTTTTGCTTTAATTGTAAATGGGATTGATTCCTTAGTTTCTCTTTGCTGCTTCATTATTGGTGTGTAGAATTCTTTGCAATAGACTTCTGTTTGTTGATTTTGTATCCTGTGACTTTACTGAATTTGGTGATCAGTTCTAGCAGTTTTTGGGTGGAGCCTTTCAGGTTTTCTGTATGTAGTATCATGTCATTTGCAAGTAGCGGAAGTTTGGCTTCTTCCTTGCTGATTTGGATGCCTTTTATTTGTGTTGTCTGATTGCTGAGGCTAGGACTTCTAGTACTAGGTTGAAAAAAAGTGGTGAGAATGGACATCCCTGTCTTGTTACTGACTATAGAGGAAAAGCTCTCAGTTTTTCCGCACTGAGGGTGATTATTAGCTGTGGGTCTTTCATATATCGCCTTTATTATGTTGAGGTATGTTTCCTCTAAACCTACTTTGTTGAGGGCTTGTATCACGAATGGATGTTATACATAATATGATTTTGGACAAGTTACTTAATCTTTCCAGGTTATATTTTAGTTTTTATGTCTACTCTAAAAATGAGATATAATATTACCTACTTCAGAGAATTGCTTTAAGGAATGAACTACATATTATATATGAAACACCATGGGAGTGGGCACTTATTCAGCACTCACTATCTGTTACTGATGTCACACTCCTTTTATTAGTATCACACTGATCCTGAGTTGGAGCCTGTATTTCCTTGAACCTCTATTCCTGGCATTTAACTTGTGTCCTTTCTATCAGGTTTGCAACTGTGCGATATGATCAAGGAGCCAAGAACATTCGGAACCAGTTCATGCACCTGACAAACTACAGTGTGAATAAGAAGAGTGGGGACTATGTCAGGTACTGGCTGCAGGTGAACCAGGTGCCATGGCAGGTCCTGGAGATGTGGAAAGTCAACTTGTCGCACTCCGTTTATCTCCATGGAACTTAATGGGAAGCTGTCAGTTGTTTAGCACAGTTTTGAGGCATATCTGCTGTTGCTTCTTCATTGCTTGCCCAGTTATAGTGTCCCCTTTCTCTACTAAAATATGCCTTCCCACGTTTCGTCTTCATTGTCTTTCCTCACTTAACTTATGGGTGGGAATTTAATAGGCATATGGAACTTTTTAGAAATCAAGAAATGAGGTCATTTCAGTACTTGGCAAAATGTATCAAAAGCTTAAAAAATATTGGTATCCTTTGACCCAGCATTTCCATTTCTAGGAACTTAACGTTAAGAAATAATAAGAGATGTGTGCACAGGGTCAGAGAGAAGAATGTTCATGACTATACATTGTCAGGTGGAAAAAGCAGGTTACCAGATGCTACTTGACGTTTATTTTTTGAGTCTATAAGATGACTAAAGCTGTTATTTTTGTTGAGGGGGAGAAAATGTAAACTTGGAGGATATATACCAAAAGGTTAACAGGGCTTAACTATAGTGGATGAGATTATGGGTGGGTGACTTCTGTCTTCTTCTCTGCCCTTCTGTGTATTTCCTAAATTTTTTCTAAAATAAATACTTGTATGATCAGGGGGAAGAAAAGTTAGGAATAAATTAAATGAATAAAGAAATGAGGCCATCTCAGAGAACGATCCAGTGGAAGGGAGTACCAGCCCAGCTGTGTGGAAATATCCCTCTGCTCTGTTTTCTTTCATCCTGATAATTTTGCCAGAAAGTGGAAAATAAAAAAGAAACCCAAACAGTTACTTTCTACTCAAACTAAAAATAGGTGTCTAGAAAGTCCAAGGAAAGAAAGAAAAGAATCTGGAAGTAATGGCCTAGTTGCCAAGGCTATATAGATTCCATGGCGTGTCCTGGGACCAGAGTTTGGAATTGAAGATCCTCTGTCCTTCACCCTGGAAGATGAGCAGACATGCACCTGGTGGGTGGTGGGACGGTGTTAGGGAATAAGGGGGCATCTGCAAAACACAGTGTCCAGGCGGCAGGACCTTACCAGTGGGCATGGCAGCATACCCACTTCGGCAGTCTGCTGCTTTGGTGGTGGGGCACCTCATAGCTTTTTTTGTTGCTCTCGTGCATTCTCCCATCAGCGATACCTCAGAGGGTGTCCAAAAGAGTTGTACCTCCCACTAAAGAGGAGAGAGCTCGCTTCAGATGCTAAAGCAGTTCCGTGCTAAGTTAGCTCCTTAAAATGTTGTACCACATGACCTCACTAGCCAACCGAGACTCAGTGCTGATCTGAAAAGGGCATTGGAAGTTGTTTTGTGGGCTCATGTGACATTTACCTCAAAGACTAGGTTAGTATCTCTGAACATTTCACCCTATTAATGTATTGTGGCCACTCTTAAATTGCGGACATTCTTTCACACATTGCTTCCACTCATGATACATTATAATTGTTTGCTTAAGGAAGGATTTGCTGCCTTTTTCCTACCCACCCCTCCCCCCCCAGAAAGGAAGCTATATGCATTTTCATTAAAAAAAAAAATCATTGGTCGAAAGATATGTATGACGGAGGGACCAAGAAAAGTTGCCGAGGGGAGGTCAGCAAAGGGAATGTTTTCCTAAATATTAAAAGGAGAAGTTTTTGTAAAAAATCTGGTTTCTACAGCCAGGCTTATTTGTGTAAGTGATCTTGATCCATTCCTTTGTTTTAGTTGTGATGACCCAGAAGTGGAGGATTATGGGAACAAGTGGAGCATGAGTGCCATGCTTAGGTATCTGAAACAAGAAGGCAGAGATACAACTGGTGAGTACCAGGCCTTTTCCCTTTGTGACCTCCCTTCTTCTCTGTACAACCTCACTTTGCCTCTCAGCACACATCGTTCTCTCTAATTCTGGTCGTGTCGCTGAGACTTCTGACGGGGTCGTTGTTCTTGATGTTAAAGCCTGTCCTTTACAAGATGGAAAACAGGCTCTCTGTGACCCCCGCCCCAAATCCCTTTTCTTGTTTCTAGTTTGGAAGGCACAACTTTGTCCTTTAACCTTTAGTGAATTTATCCTTCTTGAATGTTGAGCTGCAAACTGAAATACTGTCTCCATATTGGCCCTGAGTTCAAATTTTTCAAGGTTAATCTGTCTCACTCATGTTGTTGAATTGGAGAATGAACAGCATCGAGTATGAATACAGGGCTTAGAATCAAAATGGACACTACTGGCTGAGCCTTGAACAGAATGGGAAACAGTGTGCAAAAAGGCTTAGCTCAGTCCACAAAGGCAAGGGCGATAGGAGAAGGCTGAGAAGGGGGAAGTAAGGCTTCTTTTCCTTTCTATGTCTGTCTTTTGTCATAGGATGCCACTTCAGTACAACCTCTGCACCCACATTCTTGACTGTGTCGCCTTATTCATAGATAATGCCTTCTCCTGGAGTACCTATTTGCAAGACCACTACCTGGAGACGTTTTGGAATGAGCACATGCACTTTTATAATCACACTGTGTTCCAGAATACAGTCTTTCTTTTCCATACATTATAGTGTCTCTTCCTTCTTCCTTTTCTTCTGTTTCTTCTTCTCCTGCTGCTGCTGCTGCTGCTTCTTTTTTTTTTTTTTTCTGTAGCACTGATGGCCCATGTGGAAGACCTGATTATTAAGACTATCATCTCTGCTGAACTAGCTATTGCTACAGCCTGTAAAACCTTTGTTCCTCACCGCAGCAGTTGTTTTGGTAAGGAGGCTCACAAAGCTTGATACGTTGTGTGCAAAGGGGCCTGGGAAGTCGGGAGGGGGTCCCAGGGTAGAGAGGCTTAGTGATTCTACAGAAGTAAGAAGTGTGTGTGGCGAGTGTTTCTTTCTAACCTCAGGTAGCATGTGAAGGCCCTACTAAGAGGCCAGAGGGGAGCTCAGCTGGAGGTCCCCTAAGGACTCACTAGCTTTCTGTGCGGGAAACAAGGACTGGAACCAAAGTGTGGGTCTCTCTGTCAGCGTGCAATCAGAAAAAGCCTGCAATGGACGGTACAGGAATCCAGCTCTAACAAATATATTCCAGAGCTCTTTGGCAGCCAGACTGGGAACCGTTCCAAGAAGCTCTGGCTGGTACCAGTATGTGCTTTCTCCCACTTTCCAATGACTCCTCCTTTTTGTTTTAGTCTTCTTTCTAGGGGGGTTTCTGCCCCCCTCCCTACGTTTTCCTCCTCTTCCTCCCTCCCTTCCCTTTTTTCCTACCCTTAACTCCCTGATTGCACAGAGAAGGAGTAAGAAACAGTTCACAGCTCCTGGAGCGGGAAGCCTGTTGCCTGCTGACCCACTGGCTGTGACTGGCACTGAGACTGCGTGCACACATTTGTCTCCTGTGCGGATGTGAACTCTGTAGCGATGGCCAGTGTGTCTGTAAAGTCAACAAGGCTTTCAGCAGGTGTTAGGCTTTGTTAGTAACGCACATTAGGGTTGTTGCTGGGGTGATGATTAAAGTAATACAGTAGTAAGGATATAAGAGTCATGCCTTGCTTGGGAGGCAGGGTCACAGGAAAGGAAAGAACAGACTTTAGAGGTTGACAGAGTTCGCATGAAAGCCATTTGCGCCCCTTACTTGTTTTCCCCTTTTCAGCAAGTTACTCCAGTCCTGTTTCCTCCATTCTAAAGTTGCAGTTACGATGATACCTACCTCCCAAGGATACCAGGAAGATCAAAGGAGATAATGTGTGCAAAGCACGCAGCCCAGTGTCCAGTCCTCAATTTGCATTCAGTAGAAATTATTTCTTTGTTATTTTTGTAACTAGAATGAATAATTCTTGAACTCTTTCATGGATTATAATAACAGTCTGTACTCAAGGGGCACAAAACAGAGGGAGGTGTTAAGACCATGAGCAGAATACCGTAGATAAACCAAGACCTGAAATTATATAGGAAAAGAAGAGGTCGTGATACCTTTTCTAAGTACAGACGCGTTCATGTTTTCTTAAAACCCTTATGTGGCTCTTTAGGGTTAACTAGTCAATAGAAACTTGATGTGACTTCAAGGCTTTTAAGTACCTGACCACAGCTGAATTTTCTGGAATTCAGTTGCTCCTCTTAACACCTTATAGTCCAGCTCTACCACTGAACACTCCATACCTTTGTGCCTTGGTATCACTTCCGCGGGCCTGTCTGCCTGGCAAGTTCTTGTTCATATTCTCAGACTCAGCGTGACATTGCCTCTTCTAGGAACCGTCAACACAGTGCCCCATTGTGCCTCCTCTCCATGCTGTTCTGTTGTGCTCTTTTCCTCTCATATTGTGACGTTTTGTTTACATATGCACTTCCCCGCCCGCCCCCCCCCCAACGTAGTCTCCGAGCTTAACTTGTCATTGGTCAGTAGTCACTGTGTCTCCCTTCCCCTCATGTCCTCTTATTGCCAAACCAAACCTTTCACTGTCTCCCTGGGCCTGCCAGGTCCTCACCTTCGCCTCTACTTTGCACCTGCTTTATGCTGCACCAGAAATAGTTTTCTCCTGTTACTTTACTTAATGGATTACTACCATCTTTTCAAGACCAAGTATCATATCTGTGGGGAAGTTTTTCCTAAGTGTTCCAGTCAAAGTTAGCCCCCTCAACCCCAAGCTTCCCATGGGTCATCTGCAGTGGTACCTGGCTGTCATCTGGTACCCATTTATGTGTCTGTCTCCCCTCCTGGACTAGAAGCTCCTTGCAGGCAGCAATGGGGTCTCCCTAGTTTCTGCACCTCTTGTGCATAGTGGTGGGGTTGTTTTGTTTTGTTTTGTTTTGCTCTTAGAAGATGTTCAAGAAATATTTGTTGAACCTTGGTACTTGCTTTAATTGCCTTTTGGTGGCCTGATAGTAGGCTTCTCAATAGATCTGGTTTGGTAAGGGCCTAGAGCTCTTGGTGTTATTGTAAACTGCGTGAGGAAGGGGTGCATAGAACATACCTTCAAACTTTGAAAACCTCATTGGATTAAAAAACTAAGGTTTCTTTTCCACATTGACTTGGCTCTTATATGAAGGTAAATTTCTTCATATAAAAATCTTTGTTCTTTTTGAACAAACTCTCTTTGAGGATTTCCGGAACTTAATGGCCATAGAGATTCCGATATGAAATAAGCATCGACTTTCCCTGACTCAGTGAAATACCCCTAAGTCCATTTCATCTTCTGTGGGTCTCCTTTCCCCTCCCTGCTTTTATTCTTTAATAAAGAGAGTGCATCTGGAGTTTTTTAAGTTGTTGACTGTCTTCTTGGCTTTTGTGGTTCTAAGTCCACTTCCTGTTGGCCCTGGGATTTATGTGCTTCGTTAACCTCCCCCCGTCAGGTATGGTTTTGTATATGTGCGTTTATTTGTGTGAGTCCCTCTGGCTCCCACTTACTCCTACTAATTTCCCTTGGGATTTAAGTTATAAGGAATAAAACTGTTTTTTCTTTCTTTCTTTCTTATGTGTTTTAGAGTAAACATGAATTGAGAGCTTCCTGGAAGAAATTGGCTTGCATAGAGCATTGGTTGCTTTTAGAGGAAACCAGTAGCCCAGTGATGGAGTTCACTATATTCTTTTGGTTGTTTCGCCTTTATCCATTATGGATGTTGGCCAGGAGCATTCCAGTACTATCTGTTTCTGTCTCATGATTTCGTTCCAGCTCCACCACCTGTAATGCCCAACTGTGCTTTTAGGTACTTCCAATATTCCCATTCATTTGTTTATTTATGCGTTTAACTTATTTTCAATCCCTGCTCTGTGCAAGGCATAGATTACAAGCATTTATTCCTCTCAAGCCAGATTTTACATGGCATGACATATACATATACCTGCATTATATGATTGACATTTCAACGTAGACTTGGCAACCTTCCTAAACTACCTGAAACTTAGCCACGTAATGCCTTCTCATAGATTTGTACATCTGGAAAGGACCCCAGAGAATCATCAGTCCATATAATGGAGTTGAGGCCTGAGAAACTAAGACCCTTGCCCTCAGTTCCAGGGCCCACAGGTGGAAGAGCCCACACGAAAGAGACCTGGCCTGGAGGGCAGGGGCCCACAAGATGGTTGGCAGGCAGGTCGCCTTGATCAGTGTAGTCTTGATTTATAGAGTTTTGATGCCCCTCCCTATAAAATAGATTGCTGGCAATGGAATTTTTACTTCTTTCAAGATTGTTAAAATATGGTACCATGTGAAATATATGTGTAAACAGCAACCCTTTAAATATGCTTAGGAAACTGGCACTGTGGCATAACTGGCAAGGAAAATGGCTTTTTTGACCAGTTGGAGAAAACCAGCCAAAAGCAACAGGATGTTAGCTGTCCTTTGCAGATGCTGCTGCTGACAGCAGTTTTATCTATGTGTGTGAGGATGGCTGAAGTGACAGCCTCAGACCCTGGTCCTCTCCAGCCTGGGATCCTCTGAGCCAGCTGCGCATGCCACTGTAGAGCTGATGAGGCTGGCTTGGTTTAGGTCAGAGACCAGTAACATCTTTGCTCAGGACAGTCCATGCGCAGTACACCTCTTTGTTGAATGAATGATGCTTGCTTGGCCTTTCATTGCTGCTGTTTTAGACCATTCACAGAGTAACCTGACATTCTCAAAGGGTGGGTGTCTGTAAATATTTGTTGAAGGAAGGAGAGTGGGCAGCATACATTCCTCAATTATGTAAACTACTTGATCACTACCAACGAAATCATAGTGAAGGTCAGTAAATAGTTCACTTTTTGAGAGAGTCTCCCTTCTGGTTTATCCCATGCTGCTGTTCAGGTGGGAAAAGTTACTGTAGAAAGTAACTTGTCAAGCACTTTTCCTTGTTACTCCCTTTAGCCCTCTTAAAAGAGTTTCGTTGGTATTTATTACCCATGTTTTATAACAAGGAAAAAAGATTTGGAAAGGTCAAATAATGTATCCTAGGTCATGCAGTTAACAAACGGCCAAGCCAAGTTTAGAAGCCAGGTCTCTTTGGCCCTTTCTTCACTCACATAAAGACAAGTTCTGATGAGCCCGGCCACTTTTGGCCTGCCCCATATCCTGGATTCTCCTTCTGCTCTCCTGTAACTAGATCTCAGGAAAAATGATATCATTCTTTCTAGCAGATCAGGCCTGAAAAAGGCACTCTTTCGGCTCTAATCAGCAGTCCTGGATTCTAGATACTCGTTTCAAACCTACCTTTACATGTGGTAGCCAGATACCGTATTGACTTATTGGACTAGTTAACAAATTGGCTCTGGGCTTTTTCTTTTATTTAGTTCATTTTCCTGTGGGATCTTGATCTGTTTTTTTCCAAATTCTCCTTCTGGATCCCAGATAAAGACTTCCTCCTTAGGTTTGCAATTCAAATCCGAAGCCAAGGAGAAAAGAATTTCCTTTATACAATAGCATTTGACTGGCAGTGCGGGCTGGCTAATGTCAGCACTTTCCACTGCCTCGGGTGACAGCTCCAGCTGGGAGGGTTAGTGGATTGATTTCACAATTAGTGGTGTGCCATGTTTAGTCATCTGTTAGGCCTTGGATGCGCTCGTAATTTCTCTATCAAATCTTTTTTCTCCCTCCCTTCCTAGACCACCTTTTATCAAGTTTTTTCTTAATATGTCTTAATATGTAGAAACCTTAATAAGAATGTTTCTGTCTTTACGGTTGGTAGCTTTCTTAGGAATATTTCAAGTCTTGTGGCCAGGGTTATTTTGGGGGAGTAGCTGCAAATTATTTTGTCTTTTTCAAAAATTCTACTCCTGAAGCCAGGACTACACCCTATGTTAACTGACTTGAATTTAAATTAAAAAAATAAGAAATAAAAAATTTTAATGTCAAAATAAAAAAATTGTACAGTGCTTTTCACTTACTTTTTTTCCTTCTCTTTTCTTTTTCTTTCGGTATTTCTTGACTGCTTCTTACTTAGGTGCCTTTTATGGTGCAGGCTGCTTGTAGTGTTAACGATGGATGAGAAATGGCCCTGCCCTTGGGCTGTGGGGAGGAACAGGCTGGAGATGACAAAGACAGTACCAGTAGTAGGGTGACTCTGATGCTCGAGGAATGCACGGGAGCTATCAGCAATGCCTAGGGGAAGCCGGGGAAAGCCAGTTTGTGAACCGGGAAGTTCCGTGTGACTGGCTACAGCCTGCATGGGCTGGGGCGGCAGGACATGAGGGCAGATTGGAGCCCCGTGATAGAGGACTGACACGTGCAAATTCCTCCCGGAGACAGCAGCCAGCCACTGGGGTTTTTGAGCAGGAGAGCAATAAGATGATTATTACTCTCTTTAACTTCTATCATGATTTGACCCAAAGCTTGGGAGGACAGAATTACAACAAAGGGAATAGTGTACAGCATGACTAGAAATGACTAATTTAAAATCCTACAAGCACCACCTGACGTCAAGTGTCTGTCGCTGGACCAGTTCACAGCCTATCTCTATCTGACTGTTAGATTTAGGTCTTAGAAATTCTGATGGGTCGGGGCGCCTGGATGGCTTAGTTAGTTAAGTGTCCGACTTTTGCTTAGGTCATGATCTCGCGGTTCGTGGGTTCGAGCCCCGTGTCGGGCTCTGTGCTGACTGCCAGCTCAGAGGCTGGAGCCTGTTTCAGTCTGTGANGGGCTCTGTGCTGACTGCCAGCTCAGAGGCTGGAGCCTGTTTCAGTCTGTGACTCCCTCTCTCTCTGACCCTCCCCTGCTCACGCTGTCTCTCTCTCTCCTAGAAATAAATAAAACATTAAAAAAAAAAATAAGAAATTCCACTGGGCACATGGAGAATGGACTGCAGCGGGGAGAGGCTAGTCCTAGGGAAATGAATGGGAGGGAAGAAGTGTGGGGAGATAAGGTACACTTACCACGTGATCCAGCAGTCCCACTTGTAGGTCTTTACCCAAGACAAATAATGTTATATGTTCACACAGATACCTGGATATGAAGGTTTATAGCACCTTTATTCATAACCGCCAAAAGTTGGAAGTGGCCCAGATGTCCATGAACTGTTGAATGGATAAACAAGCTGTGGTATATCTGTAACATGAAATCCTACACAGCAGTAAAAGGAATGAACTACACTGTTGCTATGTAAAAACATAGATAAATCTCAAAAGCACGATGCTAAGTGAAAGAAGCCGCTCTCAAAGGCTCATCTGTATGATTTCATTTATTTGACTTCCTGGAAAAGGCAGAGATCAGATAGATCAGTGGTCGCTGGGGGGATAGGGAGTGAGAATTGACTAGAAGGGGGCACCAGGAGCGTCTGTGGTAGAATTGTTCTATATCTTAATTGTGGTGGTTACATGACTACATACATTTGTCAAAACTCATCAAACTACAATTTAAGAGGGTGAATTTCATTGTATGTAGGTTATACAATAATTTTATCATTTCTATAAACTTGTTTTAAAACCCAAAACAATAGGTGGATGAACCTCAAAAGTGCCAGTTGAAAGAAGTCAGAACCACTATGCTTCCATTTATATGCCATTCTAGAATGGACAATGAATCTGTGGTGAAAGAGATAAGCATAGTGATTATCTGGGGGTGTGATGAGAGGAAGCAGGGCATTTACCAGGAAAGGGCATGAGGGATCTTTCTGAGGGATGGAAATGTTCTCTGTGGGTTGATACGAGTGTGGGTTACATGGATGTGTCTGGTTATCAAGCCTCATCGGGTTACACTTAAGATCTGTCTCTTTCATTATATGTAAATTATATTTCAAAAGAGAATATAGAAAACTGGATTAAAGAGAAATAGAGAAGAGGTCTGGCAATGTGTAGATTTTGGGAGGTGGCAAAGAGTGTTTCTAGCTTTGGAGACTGGTGGATCGGGCTACCATTTTCCAAGGTGAAGAAAAATAGGAAGCCAAGTAGGTTTGGGGGAAAGATAACGAGTTATGTTTTGTTGAGTGTTGGAATACTCATGGGCTATCCTAGTGAAGTTGTGTAGCAGGCAATTGTAGAATTACGGATTTGGTGTCCAGGACACACTTGACTAAAGATCTATTTTTGAATGTCATCATCATGATGTTAATTGCAGCCATGAGAATACATGAGATCGAAGAGAAGTAGAATTGAGAAGGAAAGAGCCCTGAGAATGCCACCCTGAGCAAACCTACCAGTGAATAGCTGGGCAGAAGAGAAGGAGTAAAAGAGGAGAAGAGTCAGAAGAGAGCAGTGCCTGGAACCAAGGGAGAAGAAAGTTCTAATAACTAAGGGGTGGTCAACAGTTTCAGATGTTTGGGCTTAGCAGTAAGGTGGTCTTTGTCGATCACAGTGAGGACAGTCACTGCTTTAGAGAATGGGAGCAAAAGCAAATTCTGATGGCTTGGGGAATGAATAGGCATTAAGAAGGTCAAGACAGCTAAGTGTAGGTTGCTTTTTCAGGAAGCTGCATTCAAGAAATAGGGAGATACGGGCACAAATGTGAAGTCATGGTGGAGTCAAGCTGCTTCTTACTAGTCACTAGTATAATTTTCAAGTTTGTTTTGATTTGGTTGGGAGCTCAAGAGAATGCATCTCATGAAAGGAAATTTTCCTAAGGAAACTTTGTTGAACGAAGTGGTAGCAACAGTCCTTTGAAGAAAACACTGGCTCTTCTGTCATGATGAGGACAGCACAGAGGAACAAAGAAAGTAGCTCTCGGAATTGGAAAAGCCTCGCCTGCCCACACCCGTTAATGACACGAACTCTTGGTATAGATATCTCATCCTGGACACTGAATTTTTGAAATTCTAGACCCTGCTGCTAAAGCACACAGTATTCAAAGGTGAAGTTTAATATTCTCAGTACAGCATACTTCTTACCTTTTACAGTCTTTCGTGTCCATAGAGAAGGCCGATCATAAGTTAAAAGGGTCATTATGAGGACTTTTGTAGTCTGCCTAGAACCAAAATTATTTTTCTTAAGTGGAGTTGATGATTTGAAGCGATAAACCTGATACAAACGCTCTCTTTTCACTCCATTTACCACCCTTACCCACCCCTCCCAGTTCCAGCTCCTTAGGTGAGCTGGGCTTTGCACTGTGTTGGAATGCCACCACATACTTACCCTGCTTTGAAAGGGTAGTAGATCCAAGCCTTGTTGCGTGTATGGGCGCCGTTAGATCCAAAACTGATTTTGCGATTTTTTAGCACTGACAGGCTTCACTCACCTGGGGAAACATACAGCATGCACTGTAAAGGGTGTCTTCTCTATTTGAGTTATTTTATTTTTTCTTACTTCCCAGAATGTTGGTTTTCAGCGTTTCTGCTGGGATTCTTGGACTGCGCCTCTTAATTCGGGAAATAGTTAAGTAAACATGTTGGCTGTTTAATGCAAGGTGTCTAAATAACGGGTCTTATCGATTCTCATTCAGATTTCAGTTTGTCTTCGTTTGTGGTTCATTCTGCAAATCTGGTCGACATGTGCATCAAGCATTCTTACTGTGTTTCCTCGTGCCATTATTATTAATAATATTAGCATTTTATGAAACAGTTGAATCCTGTGCTCCTACTTGTGTGATGTTAACATAGATTTGTAGATTTTGCAATTAAGTCTTCCTTTTTCAGTGTCTTAGTGCTATATCACAAAAGACTTTTTTTTTTTTTTCAGATTAAAAGGGGAATATTCTGTGGGATGATTGAAGATTAGGTAAAATATTCAGAAGAACATACTGGCCATGAAAGATTCATTCGTGGCAGCTTTTCCTGAGAGGAAGAATTCAAATATGATTGTCTACCTGAGTCTGTACTGTACAAATAGGGATTCTGGATTTAGGTTTAAAGAGCACACAGGTATTGACAGATGATGATTAATAGAGAAGATCAAGGGGTGAAACGATGGGCAAGAAAAATCAGAGACCGAAATGACTTCTCCAGGCTCCACGGTGAATAAATGGTAGAGTCCTGAGAAGGATCCAGGTCTCCAGATTCCTCTTCTAAGATTCTTGGTCCCATATCAGATTTTCTGTGTTCAAGACAGCCTGTGGCACCATCTTTTTAGAACTTTACATTTATTTTTCTGTGTTTTTTGAGAGTATTGAGAAATGGGAACATCCTTTTTGAAGTAAAGACATTTGTTTCAAAATGAGTGTCTGGAAGATACCTGGGTGTGTTCTGTAGATGTGAGCTGTGGCCCGTGACCTCTGACCAAGCTGTAAGGAAGCTCATCTTTTCCCTTGGAAAGAAGATGTGGATTGTTTGAGGGACACAGAGTAGGAGATTCGAGAATGAGTGGGACTTTTGAAAGTCAGATATATTTCATATATGTATACCAAAGAGGACTGTGGAGAAGGTTTCATTAATAACAGTAACAGTACAGGCTGCCAGCTGAGGTTCCAAAGTTAGTGTCCTATTATCCCTGCGTCCTGGGAGAGAAGGCTCTTGCTTTGCCTGTTGCAGCAGTTGAGTTAGGGAAGAGAATCAGTAAGGAACCAGAAACCATGGAAACTTGGTCTCTGGCCCCCTCCCTTTTCCACTGTTAGTGGTGTAGGGTGTCTCGTCACCGTCCTGCTCTGCCTGCCACAGGCTCCCTCCTTTCTCTTTTGTCTCTCTGTGTTGAGCCAGTGTATTTCCTGTCTTCAAAGGGAGATTGAAACCATAGGAGAGCAGAAGAATAAATGTATTTTGCACTCAGATTTCTTCTTAACCTAAGCTGCTTATACTCAACCAAATTTCTAGGCCTCTGGTGGGAGTTGATTGGATTCGGCCTTCCAGATCTTTATTCAGTTGTGTCATAGGTAATGATCTTGTGTATTGTGTTATGTTGTATTTCTAGAACTCTATGGCTTTGATGTGCTCATAGATTCTACTCTGAAGCCATGGTTGTTGGAAGTAAATCTCTCTCCTTCTTTGGCCTGGTAAGTAGTCTGTTCCATCAACTAAAAAAGGACAAACCTTCAATGAGTAACACTAAAACACTTTTTTTTTTTTTGTCATTTCTCTTGGCACAAGACTTCTTGCCCTAGTTATTGGATAGAAATGACTAGAATTTCTAAATATGAGGGATTTGTGACACATGGTTGAAGTCCAGATGGCAACCATGAATCCTTATCTTATTAGTCAATTTGTGATCTATGTTTACTGTTTTCTTGACTTTCCAAAGGATGTTCCTTGTATACCTTTTTATTTCTAGTTCTCTCTTTCTCTCTTTCAACTATGTAGGTGTTCTGCTAAGGCTAAAGAAATGCATGAGGTATAATATTTCCTTTATTACTACAGGTTTATTAAAGACTTAAATCCACATATACTACAAAGGTATAGAGCTGGGTCTAGAGCAGTGGATATGATCTTTGGTCCTTGTATCATTCGTGTTCTGGTTTCCATCCAAGAGTAGACTCAAAAAAACTTCAAACTGTCTTAAAATTTTTGTAACCTACCTATTGTTTAGAAGAAGGAAGGAAACCTAGTTTTTAATACCGGAGAAGATTGTGCTTACATCTGCAGCAGTAGCCAGAGTTCCTATTAGCTCTACGCTTCTCCAAACAGCTAGGGAACCCTAGAGATTTATGCCAGAGACCACCCAGTGGCTGCATTTTTAAAGCTGAAAGATGTTGGCAAAATGCCCAGTAATCAAATAAAGACAGATAGATGACTTCGCGGGGTGGGAGCTTGGCTTAACCCCAATAGTAAGGTACAGAACTAGATATTACAGATGATTCAGATGTTGGGCTACTGTTTTGTTAACTCACCTCTTTGCAGATTGCCCAGCAAGGTGCATCACACAGTGTTAGAGACCCGCAGGATGATGCATTGGTCCAGCAGCCAAAGTAATCTGGTTTGTGGAGGAACACCTCAACACCAAACCAGCGTGGCAGTCACCACCACATGGAGGCTTCCAGCTTTTAGTTCATATTGTTTCTGTTTCCATGTGGGTTCCTGCTGCATCACCTGGTGATGTTTTGGTACAACTTGTGTTTTTCTGCCCTCATTTACAAGCCTACAGGCTTGAAAAGATTGATTTAGAACAGAAAATGAAGGCTTAAAACAAAAGTACAAAGATTACTAGACTTTCTTCTCTTGCTTGTGAATGTGATTTGACCATTGCAGCAGTAAAAAATAATTTGAATGATGGGCATACTCATAAAAGAACATATTAAAAGTCTAAACCTCTGAAATCCACGTTGAAAATGAAGCGGTATTCTTGATGTACACGATTTGAATTACCCAAGACCTTCTGGGATAAAAAGATTCCCATGTCAGGGAATCAGCTTTGCTGCTGGGCCTGCCTTACAGGGGGTGAGTTTAACAGTGGGATTTTATTTCTAGTATTTTTGCCCAGGTTTCATTTTCTTTTTCCATGGATTTGATGTGCTTTTTGTATTGCTGCTCATTGACATTTGGAAACTCGGCTATATTGGGGCCCATTAGAGTCAGCTGTTCTGTTCATCTGTAACATTATCGACTGCCCTTTCTTTCTCTGTTCTATTAGTGATGCACCTCTGGACCTAAAGATTAAAGCCAGTATGATTTCAGATATGTTCACTGTTGTAGGTGAGTAGTAGTGCTTTCTGAAGACTCACATAAATGTTAACCAGAGCATCCATTTTTTTGTCAAGCCTCCTAGGTGTTACTAACTGGCAGTTCCTAAGCCACGCTGAATGTTTTGTACTAAAAAATTGTATTTTCAGGCAAGTGTTTCTATGTTCCTGCTCCCCCTGGCTCCATCCTGTCCTGAGGCTGAACCACAACTAGGGCTGAGACCTAATTCCTGCGAAACAGGAATTATGGGCCGAGGAAGAGAATAAAGCAAAGGTCTGGAGAAAGTCTATTTTCCTCTGAGCTGGGGGAGTGCAACTCACTGAAGAAGCTTTGTTACAAAGGAGACTGGCTATGTTTCCCCTCGATGCTCTCTGCTGGTGTCCACATGATCCCTTCTGTAGTACTTACAACTAAAGGCAGCCCAGGGAAGAAATCCCCTTTTGAGTAGATAAGCCAAAACTTTGAAATGGAGATGGGCTGTCAGGTGGGTATATTGTGGGGTGGTGGTGGTTTTTTAAGTGCTCTACAAAGGTCTGACAAAATACACATCTGAAATGAACTCATACTTGGTGTACCAGCAAATGCAGTAAACTTTAGCTACTCTAGACTCCTTGCATGGGAATCTGCTTCTTTTTAGGAGGTGAAATGAGCTCATACCTAATTTCTTAAGCCTATCACGGATAACCTAAGAAGCCCACTTTGGAAAGGTGCCAGTAGACCACCTTCGGCAGTTCCAGAAGTAGATCTTGTAATAGGACAGGAATCCTCACTTGCTTCTGGATTCTCCCAGTAAAAACAACAGTATTTTCCAGTTACCCTCTAGGAAGCTACTCTAAAATAATTTGTTTTTATAAGCAACTGTGTGTTTTTAAATGGTGGTTTGCACTTTTACTCTGAATCGCCTTTTCAATCAGATTCAGCTCCCCAACAAGGAAGGTTGATTTATCTGCATATTTTCCATTCTTGTGCTGTCCAGTTTTGGTGGTGTGAAGTTCAAGTGGAGTGTGTGTATGAGAGAGCCATGCCTGTTCCTCCTGAGGATGGATCTCTGTAATTATGACAGTGAAACTGAGTTTGTATATCTAAAGAAAAGGTGCAGCTACACATGCTAATTTCTTAGAAAATGGCAGGTTTTAATGTTTCCCATTCCGCACTCAGGATTTGTGTGCCAGGATCCCACCCAGCGGGCATCAACCCGGCCAGTTTATCCCACCTTTGAGTCTTCCAGGCGAAACCCTTATCAGAAACCTCAGGTAAGCAAATTCAGCAGCAGGGAGCCCAACAGAGGCTTATTGGAAAGTGGTGGCTGAGGTAAATGAGTGAGCCGAAGCACTATGGGTATAAGGTCACTTAGAGCAGGAAATTTTGGGGATCATTCCAGACAGGAAGCAGTTAGATTCAGCTGTGGCTAATAGCGTATGCTTTTAAACCAACTTATTCTCTGCCTTTTGTTTTTCTTTTCTTTCGCCTTCTTTTTTCATTCTCTCTCCTTTTTTCTTTTTCTTTTTAAGGATCCCCTGCTTTTTTCATCCAGTTGATATGCTCATAAACAAGGTGAAGAGAGGGAGCCTACAAGTTCCTAGTCATTACTCTGCTACATTCTTTTTGATCTTCAGGCTAGCTTTGTAAAGGAGATGCTCAATTGAAATAACATCTTCTCTGCAAGTGACTCTCTTCAAAAGGAGCCTTAGTGTCATAAGGTGTTAATTGAGGTTAAATGAGATAAATGCCTACCAAATGCTGTGCCTGTCTTTCTGAAAATGTCACTTGATCGGGCATCACTCCAGGCTTTGTGTCCTCTGCATTTGTGTTTCAGTTGAACCAATCAGCTCATAGTTCTCTCTACTCATTCCATCATTGAATCCATCCCTGCCTGTCTAAACCTGGCTAGTTTCCCCACTTCTGTTCTTTGCCTTTAACATTCCTTCTTATCTAAAAGGTCTACCTGCCTCCTCTCTTCCCCTCTGGATTGATTACCTCGCCTGCTCCGAAGTTTGGAGATTGTTTCTTCTTCTTAAATCCATCCCACTCAGTCAAGACCTCTGTTTTTTATTGCAGTATTATTTACTTGTTCTCTATTGCATGGCATGGCATTCATCAGTTTGTTGCTTTTAAATTGTCCCATTCTCCTCTGTTAGATTATAAGCTCTTTGAAGGCAGAAAGAGCTGCTTCTTCCCCCTCCTCTCCTCTTTTCATCTCCCCTCCATTTGTTTTTTGTTTCTCCTCCCTTCTCCTCCTCCTCTTTTTTTTTTTTTTTTTCCTTCTGCTTGCTGGTCTCATTTCAAGTAGTGCAGTTTCTGTTTGCCAAGCTCGTGACTCTTACTAAACACTTCTGTTCCTAACTTTTCATTAGAACAAGGTGTGCACACTCAAATGCCGATAGGGGCTGCAGGCAGACGGTGTAAATGAATAAGAGGGCCAGATGTACAATATTGCTAAGAGGGGCACGACAGCCATAGACTGGAGTGTGTGCCCCAGCTGAGAAAGGGGCAGCTGTCTTACTGATGTGCTCCAGCCGATCATTGCCGTGCATGAGTGTGGGCCGCGTGTTGTCAGACCTTCCTACTGTCAAGAGAAATCAGAAATCTTATTTTAAAATATTGTCCAATGAAAGAAGAAACACTTTGCAGACCAAACATAGCATGTCTGAGTTAGATTCAGTCTGCAGGCTGCCTGCCTGTGACCGTCTGCTCTAGGATTATCCCTTGTTAGTATTAGAGTTGCGATGTGTGACAGGGCGTACTGGACTTTAAGGGGTACTGTCAACTTGGGTTCAGAGGGAAACCAGGCAACAAGGTTTAAAACAGTTGTTTTTAAGGTTTATTTTTGAGAGAGAGGCAGAGAGACAGAATGCGAGTGGGGAGGGACAGAGAGAGAGGGAGACACAGAATCTAAAGCAGGCTCCGTGCTCTGAGTTGTCAGCATAGAGACCAATGTGAGGCTCCAACTCATGAAACCATGAGATCATGACCTGAGCCGAAGTCGGGTGCTAAACCGACTGAGTCACCCAGACGCCCCAGGCAGCAAGGTTTTAAATCACAGACGTCATTTAAGTTTTATTAAGAAAAAGTAGATTTTTTTTCTTTAATTTTTAATAAAAAAAATAGAAGATTAACCGAGGTGTCCTTTGCAGACCGTCTCCTGCAGTATCAGTAGCAGAGCCACCGGGTTGTGTGTAATGGATTGTGAATGTTTCTGTGCAGCCTCGCAGAGTTTCTGCCTCATTTTTCTCCAGGCATGGTTCTATGTCAGTCTTGGATGAATTGACCCCCTTGCTTAGCTTGCCTCCCAGCTTTTGCTGACCACTCTGCAAATTGTGGAGAATCTATTCGCCATTTGTTTTACTAACTGGTAGGTCAGAGTGTGACTTCATCCATTAGCAGCCTGCAGGATGCTTATTTAAAAGGTGAAGAAACTGTGGATGCCTTATGTATACTCTAGAACCAGTTTGTCAGGTGGACTAGTTAACTTCAGGACGTGATGGTAGAATTGTGCTCTCGGTGCTGAAGAGATGAGTCTGGAGTAGATACCCTGGAAGAGAAAGTGTGGGAAACACAATAAATGCTCTGGTCTAACAAGCACGAAGCAGGGAGCTCTTGCTTTTGGTTCCTGCTTGGAGATTCTCTTCTTGTTTGTGAGATCATAGGCACAGGAGTTGGAAAACCTAGGTATGTTAGGAGAAGATAAGGCTTTATTCCATTTTTCTGTCTTTTATAGCATTCAGTGTCTGCACAGTTTCACTCCTCATATGCCAAACAGGTAAGTTCTGGATCCTTTGGAGACTTCATTCAGATTCTTATTACCAGTCCCCAAACGGAAAGCCTTTTAGCTTGGCACTTTCACAGTACATGTTCTATTCACCTGCTTTTTGAACTTCACTTAAAGATAGAATAAGTGCAAACGAATGCACAGAGGTCTTTCCAGATATAGAATACAAGAGTAGAGGCCGCAGGAATTTATGAATCCTCTTTTCCTGATAGCGATTGTGTTGTGATGGAGACAGTCAGGTTTAAATGATGAACAGAATATTCCAGAAAGGAAATATTGTTCATGAACACTCTTTTCTTCAGATGTCTTATGAAATGTACTGTTGTCAGTCGCTTAATACTGGAACCATTTTCACAATGGGTATTGGGCTACATTTGATTGTATTTTTTATATGTGGTGATTCATGGTTTTATTAATCTGAGAAACTCTGCCATAATCAGTGTCTGAGATGCTGCCTTTAAAAATAAAGACAAAATATTTTGTCTCCAACTCTAAATGAATAGCGTTTGCTCTCTTACTGTCATTGTTAGCGATATTGAGATTAACTCAAAGATTTTACAAAAACCTTTTTTTCTTTTAAACATCTTTTTGAAGTTGAGTAGCAGTGAGTGTGCCTCTCCCACTATTTGATGTTTTGAAATGAGGGTTGTAGATGTTTCATACATAAGTGCGCCACTTGCAACTAGTAGTTCTTCGACAAAAAGCTGCAGGATATTTATTTTGGCCTTTGTCCTCTCTGATGCAGTTTCTGGACAGCTTGGGAGCTTGATTTGTAACTTCCATAAGCTACTCTTTCTGACAAAGTGCTTTCCATGGTTTATATAAATCCAAGAAATGACAAAAAGACTTGATGGTTGTCTAGTGTTTGGTAACTGGTTAATAATGTGATTTCATAATACGAGTTTTGTGTTTAGTTGGTAGAATTTAAAACTTGGTAATGTTTAGTGTTTTGTGTTTAGCAAGTACCTAAGTGTGGTAGCTACTCTCCATGGCAAAAAAAACAGAAAACAAAACAAAACAAAGTCTGCAAAGCTGTTGACTTCAAAGAGCTTACATTCTAATACCTTTTAGGGATATCTAATCAACGTAAGGAGAACTTTAAAAATGGTTAATTCGTAGTCTTCTGAATTTGACTCCAAGTTTCTTTGGTATGTTAATTCTAATCGTAATTTCCCTTCACACATTTTAATTCTCTTGGAGCTAGCTCTTGCTTGAACTGTTGTAGGTTGCAATAGGCCTGAGGCCTCTTCCCTCAGGGTTGGGTGTTTGAACACTGCTCGCCTGACACAGAGCCTTTCTAGCTTCATTCAGCCTACCTTATACATGTTGAATTCTTTGACTCTTCTTGTCCTTTGCAATGTTCTATTTTGTCACTGTCTTTTCTGTGAACGAAGCACTCTCAGCTCCGCGGTATTTTGACAAAGCCAAGTTAAAAACGAACACAAGTTCCCTGCTCTAGCCATCTACACTTTGTCAAGTTTTCTTTTTCTGTTGCTGTCAGATTGCAAAGTCACAGTTCTTTGCCTGTTGTCTGACTATTCCTTTTTAATCCATTGTCTCTTTGTACATTTCTCCCTTCCTTGAATGCCTGTGGTTCAAATTTTCCATTCACCAGAAGCTACTTTTCACTGTTCCAGGGCAGATGGCATGGTTTTGTGGCATGGACTTTAGAGTCAGATAGACCCGGGTTAATACCAACTAGCTGTTAGACTTTGGGCAAGTTCCCTTATGTCTCTGAGCCTTACTACCCACATCTATCAAATGAGGATCATAATACATACATGGAGGTAGGGTGTGAAAGAAATGATAAAACATCAGTAAAATATTTGGGATAGTTCTGGACACATAGTTCCCTTCACACTTTTGAGTCCATTGATTTTCCTTTTACCCATTTGATAGGTAGTATCTAGTGTTATTTTGATACTCTTTTCTGTAGCCATACTTTTCACATTTGCTGTCATCCACAAATACAAATTAATTACTTTATTATCTATTTATTTATTCATCCTCCCAGACATCAGTGAAGTTTCTAAGTAGTGCTTAGTTAATACCCATTCTGAAAATCACTTTCTAACTTGATTCACTGCTGTTTATCCTACATTATATTTTTTAACTCTCTGCAGTTTTCATTGGTATATTTTATTCTTTATACCATGACACTAAGCCCAGATTAGAAATGTGATTTCGAATAAAAATTTTATGAAATTTGTACAAAGACTTTTGTAAAACCCAGGTATTAAATGTATTTGCTCTATTCCCCCGTTTTTGTAATTTTGTCCAAAAAAATAAACATTTTAAAGCATATTTTAAAATAAATAATAAAACAGTCTCCATACTTATTCTTCATGAGCCCATTAAACTCTAAATGTTTACGGATTTTTTCTTTTAATATTTGTTCCATTATTTTACTAGGGATTCAAGTTAGACTTCCCAGGCGGTAATCACCAGGAGCACACTTCTTACATTTTTGAAGATTGGTAACTCATTTGTTTTTTTCTAATCCCCTGGTACCTCCTCAGTTCTTCATGATTTTTCAAACATAATTGTAAGTGGTTTTGGTAAGTTTTTTGTTTTTTGATTTTGTTTTTTAAAACCAGGTCTCTCAGACCTGCTGATTTATATTTTTTCCAGATTTTCAGCTGTTGCATATGTCTTTTTGACTGTAACACAAGTCTACTTACTTACTTTTTTTTTCCCCCCTCCCTTCATTTCAAAGTATACTTCTGGTTATGAATTATACTTAAGCCTGTTCTGTTGGCCAATTTTTGTTTATTTCCCAACCAGGTTTATTCATATGTGGTCCTCTTTGTTCCTCTTATTTCATTTGGTAGCATTAATTCTACTTTTTAAACTTGATTTTACCTTTTGTAGGTAGCAAGATGTGTCCCGTGTAAATCAAGCTGTTTCTAGTTCATTTGTTTCTAACACAGAATTGCAAACTTTGTAAAACTGCTTTGAGACATCTTTATTCTTTGTATGTGTTCTCTGACAGACAGGTTTTATTTTTGCTCCTCAATTATGGTATCTTTTATGACACTTCACCCTTTTCGTATTCCCTGTTTTGTTCAGCCCTTCTCGTTGCTGGTACTTGCCAGTTTACTCCAGGCCGAGAATCCTTTTTCTGATTCAACATCTGTTTTTTACTACTTTGAGTGGAGACAGGTCATTCCTCATCTCAGTGATTTCACATTCTCAGTCAGTTCTTCCCTCCCAATAAAGGTTAGACATGTAACACTTTATTCTCTGGGTGTATTTCTGAGTCATAAGTTGTACTAATGATAATTTCACATCTCTGATGCATGTCGCATGGCAGAATTCTTACCTAGGCGGTAGTTTGGCAGTTTAACATCTGAGCACCCAGTAGTTAAAATCCTGTGTCATCTGGACAGAGGCATTGGTTCTCTCTAAATTCAGAAGAGCTTTATTTCCTTACTGTGTTCAGCCGATGCCCTGGAATGCGTGGATTTATTCTACCACCCAGAGAATGTAGCTGCGCTGATATGCACAAGGTCGGAACCACAGAACGGCTTGCATTTGGAGGGTTTTGCTCTTGTTTTTGGCAGTCCTAATGACTTTTCAAATCAGTCTGATTGCTTTTTTTTTTTTTTTTTTGCTTTGCTTTTACTCTCCAGGTATGTCTTCTTGCCATTCAGAAGTTTTTGTCTTTCTTTTTAATTTGTTACCTTTTCTCCTCCTACTTTTTCTCCGTCTTTTCTCTCACCTGTGTCTATAATTCAGGTCGCCTTTCCTAATAGTTTGTTTCGTTAACAAATACTGGTAGAATTCAACCCATGATCTGAGATTTTAATGCTCTGTTGTACCTATGAAAACACGTCTCTGTAGATACTATGCTGATAAAGAAAATTCTCTGTAATCTCAAGTATATTGAAAAGCTGAAATTGGCAAAATACTTCTGACTTTCTAGTCTCATACTTTCCAGTAGCTTCCCCAGAGACACAGGAGACCTGGGGGATTTTAGAGAAGCATTTGAGATACTTAAACTTCAGTAGCTAAACTTTTCCTGTTTCTCTCCCTCTCAGCCTTTTTAACAGTTTAAACGTTTGAAGTAAATAGGTGAAGGGATAAAAGAAGTGTCTAGCCACATTTTTTTTTTCCCCTCTTGGAGTAGCATTGACCTTTTTATTTGTAGCCTGGTGATATTTGTGGCAATAAAAGAGTAAAGCCATCACCTTATGGGACTTCGCAGCTAGAGTGTTCCTCTAACAAACACCATTACCCCTCCGTCCGTTCCCTTTCCACACCTCCCCAAGGCCCCAGCCAGGAGCACCTCCTGAATTCTTCCATGCCACACTCAGACAGCGCCTATGCACGCACAGGTGGCTAGAGTTAGAACTGTGGATTGTGGATAACAGAGGAGTGTTTCTGAATGTGTATGGGAGACAACTCTCTGAAAGTGACTGGGAGAGAAGATTAAGAATTTTGGAGCACCAATGCACTGTTTTCTGGAGCAGATTTAGATTAGGAGAGGAAGGTTGCAACACCATTATAATCTCAATCTCTGGAAGCCAGGAACATTATTCCATTTTGGAACAATTAGGTCCTAAAAAGGCAAAAAAAAAAAAAAAAAAAAAAAAAAAAAAAAAAAAATAAAAAATTACAAAACAGTAAAACAACAGACAAGAAATGAGCAATAAAACAAAAACAAGGACAAAAAAAATAAAATAAAAAAAATCAGGGGTGCTAATTAGATGTTATTCAATAGTGATTTGATCCATATTCTTATAAATACAACCATGCATTTCTTTTCTTAAAATATGTTTATTGGAGTCCCTGGGTGACTCAGTCAGTTGAATGTCTGACTTCAGCCAAGGTCATGGTCTAGCAGTTTATGAGTTCGAGTCCCATATCTGGCTGGCTGCTGTCAGTGCAGAGCCTGCTTTGGATCCTCTGTCCACCTCTCTCTGCCCCTCCCCCACTTGCTCACGCATGTGCTCGTGAGCACGCCCTGTCTGTCTCTCAGTATTTATTTACTTATTTTGAGAGAGAGAGAGTGAGCAAGCGCATGAACACATGCGCAGAGGAAGGGGCAGAGAGAGAGAGGCTCTGTTTTGTCAGTAGAGAACCCATTGCAGGGCTCAGTCTCATGAACCGTGAGATCATGACCTGAGCCAAAATCAAAAGTCAGAAACTTAACCAGCTGAGCCACCTAGTGCCTACAACCATACATTTCTTAAAACTATTCTAACAGTTAATAACTATTTCTTAAAATATTTTTATTAATCTTTAGTACAGATTTTAGTTTATTAACATTCTTAATTAAAGCTTTTCTATTTTAAAGGTTTAATCTTTTGCTTTTGCTATATCTTTTTTTTAAATGTGTGTTTATGTTTGAGAGAGAGCAAGAATGAGCACATGTGCCAGGGAGGGGCAGAGAGAGGGGAACAGAGGATCCAGAGTAGGTTCTGCACCGACAGGAGAGAGTCTGATGTGGGGCTCGAACTCATGAATCTGGAGATCATGACCTGAGCCAAAGTTGGACGTTTCACCAACTGAGCCACCCAAGTGCCCCTTGTTATGTCATTTAAATGAGTGCTTACTTCATACTCTCTCTTACAATAATTTTAGAGGACTTTAAGGTACTCTTAAATAGTGTGAGTGATAAGGCAACTTGGCCTTGGATAAGGCACTTGACTGCCAGTGGCCTTCTGATCAGAGCCATGTCATCACATGTGGAATAAAGTATTTTTAGCCAACGATAAGTAGTGTGTGAGAAAAGTCCTTAAAGCATCCAGTTAATATTTTGGCTTTACTAAATTATATACTAAGTAAGCATTCATACTTTAAAAAATTTTTGAAAAGATTAACTTACTTACGTGATTACCTTCCTAAATCTTTAAACTTTCCCGTTGACTCCCCTTTCATGCCAACGTATACTGTTTAGTGTAGTCCCAGAGGACTACATTGCAAAGGAATTAAAAATTTCCCCAAAATCCTCTGCAAGATTGAGTTCTAAACATGATTAAACTGTGTGTCAGGACATTCATTCATTTATTTCTTTGTTCAACAAGTATTTATTGATCTCCTATTCCATGTCATGTACTGTTCTGGGTACTTAGAAGATATTACAGGAAAAGCTGTTTAGGTAAAACACATTGCGTCTGTCTGCTGATTTCATGGTTTTTCTTCGTAATGGTGTTTCATCGTAGAGTTACCTACTAGAAAATCTATCTTTTATAACTCCCGGGCTAGCTTTGAAGATTAGTATGTATTGGTCTCCCTCATGTCAAAGGTGAAAGCACTCATGTATACAGACAGGTGTGTACTCTTAGTTCGCTTGGGTTGCCATAACTTAGTACCATGTACTTGGTGATTTAAACCACAGAAATTTATTTCTCACAGTTCTAGAGGCTCGGAAGTCCAAGACCAAAGAGCCAGCAAGGCAGGTTTCTTTCTGAGGCCTCTACCCTTAGCTTGTAGGTGAATGCTCACATGACCTCTTTTTCCATACTCGGCAGTACACAAGCTGTACTCTGATGCCTGTTCTTTTAAGGGTATTAGTCTCATCAAGCCAGCGTCTCACCCTCCTGACCTCATGTAATCCTAATTACCTCCCAGATGCCTTGTTTCCAAATACCATTGTGTTGGGGGTTAGGGCTTCAACAAACAATTAGTAGGGGGACCCAAACCTTTAGTCTGTAACTGTGAGTATTGCTGAGAAGGTCAAAGGTTAGTTACCCAAAGCCTTTCCGTAGGTGGTCTACCCAAAGAGAAAACTAAGTTCTTGACAATAGGACTGCTTCTTTCTGGTCAGAGTCACTTCCAGGTATCTAGAAAGACAATTCACACCCATGTTTCTTGAATTATTAATCTCCCATCTTGGCAGATGTACTTGTCTTATTTTATCAGTCACTTTATCTGTTTCAATAATAGTGTGTTACCCTTACCTGGCTAACACACTATCTGTGTTATCATCATACCATACCATCTGACTTCCTTTGTTACCTTGATATTTTTCTGCTCACCTAACATTGAAATTACTTAAAACTTGCATTCTCAGATGACCTTTGTGATCATCCTTCAGAAGGCTGTGAGGAGTATGGCCCATTTGGCTTCCTCCTTGAAGTGTCTAAGGCAGTCATCCTTGTTCAAGGTCGCTTGAAGTCCAGCAGTCACAGTGTGTCTTTTGGTCACAGCTCATTTCTGATTCACTGGTGACTCATCTCAGTATTCCCTACCCTCCCGCCACGGGTTCTAAAACAGCCCACGGCCCAACTTTCACCTGTGACATAGTAAATTGTTCGTTGGTTTTCTGTCTTACATCTTACTTCTCCTAACTCTCCTTGTCCAATACTGAAAAGAATATTGTTATTTATCAAAATAAATGCACATTCAATCTTACATGGCAGTTATTTTCAAGTCTTTTCCCATATCTTTGAAAATATTGGATGAACTCTCAGACCAAGAGTAGGAGTAAGTATTGGATTAGATGATCACATGGCCATCTCTTCTGTTTTTCTGCTTGTTTCCCTCTCAACCCATAGCATTTCCCTTCTATTCTGTTTTCTCTTTTTGCCTTTGAGTCTACTGGCTTTCATTTATTTCCCAGGGTCTCAGGCTAAGAGAGTAATTATAGAAAATGGACTTTGGAGTCGAGCTTATCCATATTAGGAAAGACAATGATGCTGAGGGACTGAATAGAGGGAAATGAAGAAAGGTGATGAAAACATTTTGTTTCTGTTTGTCCTTCTCCATAGCGTTCCCGTCCACTCTCTGCCAGTGATGCGGAAATGAAAAACCTTGTGGGCTCAGCCCGAGAGAAGGTGCCGGGGAAGTTAGGTGGTTCTGTGCTTGGTCTGTCAATGGAGGAGGTAAAGATAACTCCATCTCAGGCCTTTGTGGGTTAACACAGGGTTCAGTAAACATTAGTGAGCAATTAATAATGTTTATGACCAACTCATATCTTACATTAGAAAGATTCAAGATGGGAGAAACTTATTCTCAGAAAACTTGTTTTTAGAAAATTCCATCTTATATGGAATAATTTCTCCCTTCATGCTTCTTTCATATTCGTGGGTCATAACCCTCTTTCTTTTGGCCTATAAGCTTATGGATTACGGTTTCCAAAATTGGTACTCATTTTATTTTCTCTTTATGTAGATCAAAGTTTTACGGAGAGTGAAGGAAGAAAATGATCGGAGAGGTGGATTTATTCGCATATTCCCCACATCAGAGACATGGGAAATATATGGGTGAGGTGACTACCTTTTTTTTTTTTTTTGTATCTGTGACTCAGATCCACAGAATTGGATTAATTGTGACACAGTGTTGTCATTGCTTTCCATGTGTGTCTTTCTTATTTTGTATATTTACTTACAGTAGTGTGACTATTACCTAACCTAAGAACTAGAGCGTTAATGTTAATTGAACCTACCTGTGCATTATTCCTCCCTTTGAAAAAAAAAAATCCCCACCTCCTTCCAAATAGCCCCCTAACCCAGGATTACATATTTTAAAAAATTTTTTATGGTCATAATTACCTTGTTTTGAAAAAAAAATTATGTTTTTTTTTAATGTTTTTATTTATTTCTGAGAGAGAGAGAGGGAGGAAGAGAGAGCGCGCGCGCGCGAGCAAGGGAGGGTCAGAGAGAGAGGGAGACACAGAATCTGAAGCAGGCTCCAGGCTCTGAGCCAGCTGTCAGCACAGAGCCTGACATGGGGCTCGAACCCACGAACTGTGAGATCATGACCTGAGCCGAAGTCGGATGCTTAACCGACTGAGCCACCCGGGCGCCCCATGAAAACAAAATTGTTTTATCATCTATATTGTGCCTAAACAATATATTGCCTATTTTTAATCATCATTGAGATCTAGTTTACATGCATTAAAATTCATCCATTTTAAGTGTATAGTTTGATAATAAGTTTTGACAAATATTAACACCAATTCAGCCACCAGCATCACCACAGTCAAGATATAGAACGTTTCTGTAACCTTCAGGTGTCCCTTCATGCCCCTTTACAGTTATTTGCCCTTGTTACCCTGAGCCACAGGCATCTACCGATCTGCTTTGTATCATTTTTTTTAAGAATCTCCTATAAATAGAATCATACAATATATACTCTGGTGTCTGGAGTCTTTGTGTGACATAATGTTTTTGAGAATTATCCATGTTGTGTGAAGCAGTAGTTCATTCCTTATTGTTATGACTAATTTATGGTATGAATATACCACAATTTATTTAGGCATTCACCTGTTGTAGAACATTTGGGTTGTGTCCAGTTTGGGACTGTTATGAAGAAAGCTGTAGTATGTGAATATATGATTTCATTTCTCTTCGGTAAATACCAAGGAGTAGAATAAGTGAGTCATATGATAGGGGGGCAAGGTATAGTACCATTTTACATTTTACCTGCAGTGCATGAGAGCTCTTTGCTTATCTTTGTCAGTACGTGATATTGTCAGGCTTTTTAATTTTAGGTATTATAGTGGGTGTGTAGTATTTCTCTGTGGTTTTAATTTGCTTTTCTCTGATGAATAGTGATACTGAGCATTCATGTGCTATTGGCTATTTGTGTGTCTTTTTTTCTGTTTAGGATTTTGTTGTTATTGTGTTGTAAAGGGCTCTTGATACAAGTCCTTTCTCAGATATTTATACTGTGAATATGTTCTCCAAGTGTATGGCTAGCTTTTTCATTTCTTTAACAGTGGCTTTAAAAACAGAAATTTTAAATTTCAATGAAGTCCAAGTGACCACATTTTTAGAAGATTTATACATTTTGTGTTTCCTATCTAAGAAATCTTTGCCAACCCCAATTTCACAAAGTTTTTTCTCTTATGTTTTTTTCTAGAAGCTCAACAGTTTTAGCTTTTATATTTAGGTCTATGATGTGTATTGATTTAATTTTTTTGTGTATGGTGTAAGGTAAGAGTTGGGGTTCACTTCTTTTCATATGATGTACATTTGTTCCAGTACCATTTGTTGAAATTGTCCCATTGAATTCTGTTGGCATCTTTTTTGAAAACTAATCCAGATACATGTGTGGGTCTATTTCTGGACTGTATTCAGTTTTACTGATTAATGTGTTAGTCTTGATTACTGTAGCTTTATACTGAGTCTTGAAACTAGATAGTATGAGTCTTCCAACTTTATTGTTGGTCTCTTTTAAGTATTTTGACTATTTTGTGTCATCTGTATTTCCCAAGACATTTTAAAATTTCTTTGTCAGTTTCTACACAGAAGCCTGCTGGGTTTTGATTGCCATTGCATTGAGCATATAAATTGTGGGAGAGTGGACATTTTAACAATATCGAATCTTCCAATCCATGAACATGGTATATCTCCGCATTTATTTAGTTGTTGTTGTCATTTCTCCTTCTCCTCCTCTCTTCCCCCCACTCCTTCTCCTCCCCCCTCCTCCCCCCTCCCTCTTTTACTGTCTTGTTTAAAAAAATTTTTTTTAAATGTTTGTTTATTTTTGAGAGAGACAGAGCATGAATGGGTGATTGGTAGAGCAAAAGGGAGACACTGAATCTGAAGCAGGTTCCAGGGTCTCAGCTGTCAACCCAGAGCCTGACGTGGGGCTTGAACTCACGAACTATGAGATCACTACCTGAGCTGAAGTCAGATGCCTAACCAACTTAGCCACCCAGGCGCCCTCTCTTCCTCTTGTTTTTATTTTAATTCTAGTTAACATACAGTGTTATATTGATTTCAGGTATACAATATAGTAATTCAACCATTCCATACATCACCTGGTTCCATATATCACCTGATGCTGATCACAAATGCATATTTAGGTCTTCTTTTATTTCTTGTAGCAATATTTTATAGTTTCAATGTAAAGATCTTGAACATATTTTTAAAAATGTATGACTTGGTGTTTCATGCTTTTGAATGGTGTTGTAAATGTTTTTTTCCAACAACTTTATTGAGTTATAAATATGTATAAAGTGTACAATTTGATAAGTTTTAGTATATGTATATACCTGTGAAACCTGCACACAGTCAACTTAATGAACAAATACATACTTATCTCTAGAAGTTTCCTTGTGCCTCTTTGTAGTTCCTCTCTCCTGTTCCTGTATTTCCTGCCCTACCCATCCCTGTTCCCAGGGAGCTATTATCAGCTTTCTGTTACTAAGGATTAATCTGCATTTCCTAGAATTTCATATAATAGAATTCTACAGTTTGTTTTCTTATTTGTGAGTCTTTTTTACTTGGCAAAATTATTTTAATATTCATACACGTATCATCTATCATTGGTTTAATTCCTTTTTCTTGTTGAGTAGTAGTATAGGCATATGCCTGGATTTGTTTATCCTTTCCATCTGTTGGCGGACATTTTGGTTTCCAGATTTTGGTTATTACAAATATACACATGCTTTCATTTTTTTTGGGTAAATTCTACTTATGAAATGACTGGATCATGTTTTATATGTTTAACTTTTTAAGAAACTGCCATACAGTTTTCTAAACTGGTTGCACCATTTTACATTCCCATAGTAAGTGTATGAAAGTTCCAGTTCCTCCACATTCTCACCAGCAATTGGTGTGGTCAATTTAATTTTATCTCCTTCAGAGATGTATAGCGCCATCTCATTATGATTTTATTTGCATTTCCTTAATGATTGCCCATTTTTAAATGAGGTTATTTACTTTCTTATAATCGAGCTATGAGAGTTCTTTATACATTCTGGATATAAGTTCTTTTTTCCTGGCACTTCAAAAATGTTTGTTCCATTGGGTGCATGGGTGGCTCAGTTGGTTAAGCGTTGGACTTTGGCTCAGGTCATGATCTCATGGGATCTCAGGGTTCCTGAATTCAAGCACCACATTAGGCTCTCTGTTCTCAGCATAGAGCCCACTTTGGATCCTCTGTCCCCCTCTCTTTACCCCTCCCCCTGCTTGCTCACCCTCTCTCACTAAAATAAGCAAACATTACAAATATATTTTTTTAATGTTGTTCTATTATTTGCTTGCATTTTTCTGATAAGAAGCATACAGTAATTCTTATTTTTGTTTTTCTGTGCACAATATGTCTTTTCTTCCCCTCAACCTGTGTTTCAGATTATTGCTTTATGACTGATTTTTAGCAGTTTGATTATGACATATGTCTTGGTGTCATTTTCTTCATGTTTCTTCTGCTTGGGATTTGTTGAACTTCTTGGGCTATGAGCCTATAGTTTTCATCAAAAATGGGAAGCTTTTGGCCGTTATTTCTCCAAATATTTTTTTCTATTTCCTTCCTCTCCTTTCTCCTTTTGGAACTCTGGTTACATGTTAAAATTGGCTGATATTATACACGTCTGGCTCTGCTCATTTTTTTAGGCTTTTTATTTTGGATGATTTTCTATTTCTCTTTCTAAATTCATTCATCTTTTTGTCTGCAGTGTCACATCTTCTATTCATTCTATCCAGTGAAATGTTCATTTGAGATACTTTATTTTTCATCTTTGGAACTTTTTGGTTTTTTCCATTATTTTCATGATTTTTTTTAGATCCTTATGCATATATTATAATGTGTATAGTAGCCATTTTTAAATTGTAATCTTGTTATCTCTGTCACTTCTGAGTTTCTTTCTACTGACTGATTTTCCTCTTACGGGTTACATTTTTCCTTTTTCTTCACATGTACAGTGATTTTTTTAAAAATTGGATGCTGGATGTTATAAATGTATAGTTGAGTGGGTTGGTTTTATTGTCTTCTTTAAATGCTTTTGAAAATTGTTTTTTGGTTGGTTTTTTATTTTTGGTCCAACAGTTAAGTTACTTGTAGAACGGCTTAATCTTTTTCAGGCTCATTTAAAAACATTTTTTAAAAATTTCAGTACAATTAACAAACAGTGTTATATTAATATCAGATGTGTGATGTAGCAATTTAACATTACTTAGATCATTTAAAAACATTTTTATAGTTTGTTTAGGATAACTTTTGCTTAGGTCTAGGAAAGTTTTACTATTAAAGCCTCTTTGTAGTTGTCTTGTTAAATGAGGCTTATATTCAGTGAGATTTCTCCATTCTGGGAACCAATCAATTTATAGCCTTGGGTGAATTCTGGAAAGTATTCAGCTTATACTTTCTTAATATGTTCTTTATCCTGGCCCTTCCTCTTTGCCCAGCCTTGTGGACTTTCACTCTATGTCTGAGCAGATTTGTATTTACCCAAATACTCAAAAATCCCTTGTGATGATTATTCTCTGATTGCAATAAGGTTGAGAATCTTTGTACTTATTTATAGGCAACACATTACTTTTCCTTTGGTGACTGGCTTTTGATCTAGTTGGGATATTAGTGGTTCTAAGTATAGAGCTAGAACTTAGAGGAATAAAGCAAGGTATCCATTTTGTGTTTGTTTTGTTTTGTCTTGAAAACCCAGCTGTTCATAGAGAAATCTTCCTTTCATCTTACAAAATATTCTATCGATGTAATTATACCTTACAGACACCTAGGAATGCAACAGAAAGATACTGCTTATGTTTTCTTTTGAGAGGTTTTTGAAGAATCTACATGTTTGCAGTTCCTAGAAAACATATATTTTAATTAATGAAAGTAGAAATCTACACCCTTGAGTAGGGGTGTAGAGACAGAACTTTAAGCGCCTTTAGGAAAATTTGAAGGAATCAATTACAGGTAATGTTGGGGTCTCTTATAGAGTCCAGTAATGATACCTTTCTTTACTGGTTTGGTTCTGAACCAATCAAGAGAGAAGACAAAGACTAAGGAGAGAAGGAGGCCAGATATCTCCTCTTTTATTGATAAAGTCTAGGTTGGGGGACTTGGTTATATCTGTCTGCAAGCAACTTCTAATTTGGACAGATTTACATGCCCATTTCTGGGCAAAGTTAGACTGAGCTATGTGTGGGGAGCACCTGACCCCTGGGACCAGCAGAAGAATGTACCTCCTAACAGGAGATTGACCCCCAAGAGAAAAAAGGGAGCTTCCCAATGAAGCATTTCTGTTTATTCTTTCTAAATTATCAATCTAGTAAGTCATTCTACCTCTCCTGGGGCCTCTGAGAAAAGAAGCAGAACAAGGCCAAAAATATTAAACTAATTGAGCTGCCTTCATGTAGAGTGGGGAAGATGTCACAAATATACGCATGTATATTAATAACAAAAAATATATATAGGATATCAGCCAAGTGTCTAGCACTATGTCTGGTGCTTTTGAGTATAAAACCACTATTAGATGGAACCCCTGGCCTTTGAGAGTTAACACTGTGATTGTGGAGAAATTACTTATACATATAATAAAAATACTCATTTGTATAGTTCCTCATAATTATAATGTACTTCATGCACATCATTGTTATCCCCATTTTAATGATAAGGAAAGTAAGGCTTAGTAAAGTAAGTGACTCATCCGTGATCACACAGGGGGACCTGATGCAGGTATTCTGAATCTGGATCTTACTTTTTCCTGCTACATCATGCCGCTTTCTGAGAAGAAAAATTTTCCTCTGTGAGACAGTGTATGGCAGATCTGTTGAGTATACAGTAAAGGGCAAGGTAGTTCAGACAAGGGCGCTTCTTGGAGCTACCGTTATCAGGGAAGGCTTCATGCAGCAGGGAAGACTTGAGCTGCTTCCTGAAGAGTATTATGGGTAAGTGGATGGAGTGTGAGGAGGTATCCAGACCAAGGCAAAAGGATCAATGGGAGGTGTGGTGTGAAAGGATTATAAGGGGCCTTGTCCGCCTACATGGCAGGATCAGTGTTGAGGAACTGTCTGGAGAAAGTATGAAGGAATTGGTGCTATCGATTATTCAACTTTTGAAAGCTTGGAAGAGAGTGTATGCCTCCTGCAGTAGGCATCAAGGAGCCATTGAAAGCTTTTGAGAAAAAGCATGGTTGAAACCCTCTTCTGCGTACATTTTCATGCCCTTTATGCATCTCCCATTCCTGGCTTCTTTTGACCTCTCTCTTAGTTATATATGAAATTTGGCGGTGGTTTTGTTTTCTTTTTAAGCATTTGTTTTTTTTAAATTAAAAAAAATTTTTTTGATTTTAGAGGAAGAGTACACGTGTGCTCATGAGCTGGGGCATGACGGTGGGCCACAGGCCAAATCAAGACTTGGACACTCAACCACCTGGGCCACAAGCACCCCCAGTGGTTTTGTTTTTACCTTACAGTTTTATTTTCTGATTTTAGTAGGTCACTTTTTATTAATCCAAGAAATCTTGCCATTTCTTTCTTTTTCCATTCTAAATTAACTCCTCCGTTCTTTAAATTTTATTTTATCTGCTGCAACTCTAATATTTTATAATTTTAATTTGAGCCACTTTCTCGTCCTTTGTCATTTTAGAGAACAGTATATTACTTTAGAAACAGTATATACATAGCCTGTCACTTCTGCGCTTGATTCATGGCTTTATTTCCATCTTTTCTCCCTTCATCCAAACCTAAGAAATAGGCAGTTTCTTCCTTTGTCTTTCAGGTCCTACCTCGAACACAAGACTTCGATGAACTATATGCTGGCAACACGTCTCTTCCAGGACAGGTAGGGATTTGCTAATCTTGTAAATTTGCTAATCTTATACAATCCCTAGATCATGTGATGAGAAAGTACATATAAAAGAAGGAAAGAGGCTTTAGAAAAGTCTTTTGTAAAATCTCTGTTAGAAAAGGCCTTGCAGAAAACACAACATAATAGCTTGTTGTTCCAGAATTCATTAACTCTCGGCACTTTGTACTATTTCCAGAAGCCACAAATAAACCATAGCGATCTTTAAACAATCTTAACAGATACCCTAGACTTTATTCTTCATAGAGGAAGGCCCTTACTCGGTCCCTTTTTACGTTAGACACAATTTTAACAAGACACGATCATCTGTTTTTCTAGACTAGAAGAGGTTAGAATGATCAGATTAGGAAAGGTCAAGACGAGTGGTAATTCACAAAATAAATATACTAAGAGTTGTAAAAAATGACAACCGATAACCTCAATACAAAGGGGAAATAGGGTGAAATGATGGAAAGCAGACATTGGAATTCAAGTAGCACAGCAGTCAGGGACTACTTAGTCCCACATACTTTTGTTGCCCCTCTGACATAATTGTATTGCAGTATAGTTCAGTAACTGACTATCAAAATAAGGAACCTTAGTTATTTAGAGAAATCTGTATAATTTTCAAGGTATGTGTGCTTTTTTGCAGTATTCTTAAAATAGATGCCCAGATTTTAGCCATTTCCTACAATTTCATGATCTGTTATCAGGAAATATATGGGATTTGCCATTTCTGTCTGTAAATTTGTAGTTATCACCACTGATGAAGTAATTATACTGTGTAGCTTCTAATGAAAGAGATCTTTAGATATACTTAGAAGACACAGAATCTCATTTTTCTATATATAACCTGGTTTTTTTCTCTCCTCCCTCACCGCCCTGGAAACTTTTACAAGGCTCTTTTATCTTTAGAGTTCAGCTATTTTACCAACCTGTGTTCTGGTGTGTTACTTTTCATTATTTTGGTTTTGCGGTAGGTGAGTTGTTTCAGACTGAAGATTTAAGTCTTCCAGCTGTGGCAGATATTCCCCTCATCCTCTCCTTTCTCTCTTTGTGGAACTTCTGTTAGATGAATTTTGGAACTTTTGCTGTATGTTCCATGTTTTTTTTGTTGTTGTTGTTGGGTTTTTTTTTTCTCACTCTTTTGATCTCATTGTTTTTTTAGTTAAATTCTGGGAGGCCTCTTGAACTTTTTCTTCTAAAATTTTAAATTGATCTGCAGCCTTATCTATTTAATTCTTCAGTACCAGCACAAGAGAAGGTGGTCCAGTTTACCTTTTTGATTTTGGCAAGTACAGTTTTAATATCCAAGAACTATTTTTGACTTCTGACTTGTTTTTCAAGTTCGTGGATGTAATGTTAAAATGCTTCTGGTACCAATTCCAGTGTGGCCGGCAGGTTCCCCCATGGCACCAACCAGTTGCCCCTGTTGGCATCTGAGAATTCAGTGCAATTCTGACACTGTCTGCCCAGAGCTTAGCATCAGATTGCACAGTTTAAGGATTCAGTCCTATAAGACCGTCATTCCCCACCTCCTCTGCCTTTGCCCTACTTTGGACGCTGTCCCCTCTGCTTCTGACTGACCGGCTACATATTGGAGGTTCCAGCATCCCCCTCCTTGGACTATAATTCAGACACCACTTGCAAGTCCAGGTTGTTACCTGTACTTCTGACTGACTGGCTATACATCAGAGGTTCCTACAACTCTCTCCTTCCTTGGAGTTGATTACTTTGCTAGAGGGGCTCACGAGACTCCAAGAAACATTTCACTTACTAGATCACTGGTTTATTTTAAAGGAATATAACTCAGGAATAGCGAGATGGAAGAGATGCACAGGGCAGGGCATAGGGAAAGGGTGCAGAATTTCCACGTCCTCCCTAGATCTCCATGTGTTCACCAGCCTCGAAGCTCTCCTTTTGAGTTTTGAGGGAGGTGTCATTACAAAGGCACGATTGATTAAATCATTGGTTGTTGGTGATTGAACTCCCTCTGCTGGCCCTCTCCCCTCCATGGAGGTCAGCGGTGTGGGGCTGAAAGTTCCAAGTCTTTGATCACATGGTTGATTCTTCTGGTGACCTGCCCCCATCCTGAAAGAGATCCAGGACATTCCCAAAGTCACCTCATTGGCGTAACTAAAGACACCTTTACCATGCTCGTCACTTAAGAAGTTCCAGGGGTTTTAGGAGCTCTGTGCCGGAAATGGGTACGAAGACCAAATGTATATTTCTTACTATGAATCATAATATCACAAGTATTTTTTCACATCTCTTTGACTGTTTTACTTAGTTTGTTGAAAGTTCCTTTCTGTTTTTTGCATTATATTTAATTCTTTATTATATTTGTTCTGTTTGTTCATCTCATTCTTTCTGGTTTGTGTTATTATAATTCCTCATATATTTGGTGATCTTTGATTTTCCAGTTGTTTTGATAAGTAATGGATTGTTTGCTGAGAATAGGTGGTTTGCATGAATTCTTCACAGATTGTATCTGTGTGAACTGACATAGACTCTATGCTTGAAGCTCAATCTTTCCAACCTGGGGTTTCCATGATGGGGAAGGAAAGCAGAGCAAGCAATCTGAGAACCCTCAGCCAAATTAGGAAGCCTTCTCCTTGGGGGAGTAGAACAACAAAAAGATTTGAGATGTAATAATATATGTGTTTCTTATTAACAATCCAATAATAAGACTACCATCGGGTCTAATAACCACCACAGTTTCAAAAGTGTGATACGTGTTGGCAAGATTTTGAGATACCTGTAACACCTCTAAAGTAATATGAAAAAGAAGATGCAATATTTTTCTTTGGTAACAAAATCATACTAACACTGCTGTGGGCTTCGGTAACAAAATCATAGCACTACATGTATATGAAGGAAATGCTAATTCCGTTGGAAGGAGGATTCATTTCTTTTCCATCCAAGTTGGTATACTCCCTGAATTCTTTCTTCAGGTCCCAGGAACAATACCTGTTTATAAAGCATTCTAGAAACATGAACTTCAGGGCACCTGGGTGGCTCAGTCGGCTAAGTGTCCAACTTCAGCTCAGGTCATGATCTCACGGTTTGTGAGTTTGGGCCCTGCATCAGGCTCTCTACTGGCAGCGCAGATCCTGCTTCCGAAAACTCTGTCCCCCTCTCTCTCTGCCCTTCCCCTACTCATGTGCATGCTTCTCTCAAAAATAATTAAACATTAATAGTAAAATAAAATAAAAACATGAATTTCCGTGTTTAGCAAAAAAAGACCTCATGATTTACTCTTGCCTACCCTTTTAGCTCATCTCTACTTTTCCACGTCAACCCATGGCCAATATCTCTGTATCAGCTTGCTCTTTCATGCCTCCTTCTTCTTACATACTTGTCGCCCCTTGGGATGGCTTTCAGTCCATCCCTAAATTCTTCTAGCTGTGTCCTTCAGCCTCTTACCCAGACTAGGAGGAGGTTCTGTCAGCCCTGCGATCCCTCAGGGGGATTCAGATTCCCACATGGGATTAGAATTGCTTGTTTACTTACTAGCCTGTACTTTACAAGTTGGCTTGTAAGAGCAGGACTTTGTTATATTCATCTTTGTCCTTACCTAGAACATACCACATGGTAGACACACACACAAAAGCATCCACTGAAAAAATGAAATTGTATTTTTTGCAAGCCCTAAAATCTTCTGGTAAGTCTCTTCTCTTCAATTTGACTTGATATTTTTTCCTCGTAAAAATCCTGTTGTAATAGTGTCAGAATTACTTTGAAACGAATTCCCTCATCATTTCTTTTAGGTTAATTTGGTCTGCCTTTCTTGCTCTCTCCTACTCACCCCTCACCTACCACCCTGCCCTGGCAAACAGGTTCTCTTACCTACTGTCTTCTAGTTTGATGGTAATTTTAACCCTGGGTGCATATCAGTAACACCTGTGGATTTTGTCAGTCATGTTGATGCCCTGGTCCCAGCCCCAGACTGAAGCATTGGTACTTCCTAAAAGCTGCCTAGGTGGCTGTAATGTGAAACCACAATCGCATATTACTGAGACAAACCATTATCTGATGAAAAAGCCATCTTGAGGCTTTCTGATGATGACGAGATGACATGTGATGACAACGTTAGAACATTGGCATGAAAAGACCATGTGGGAAGAGAAAGACAAAACATTTTGGTGAAGACCTACTTTTACTTGATTTTCTGTAAATAGAAAATCCTGACATAGATTGCATGTGTCTCTTTTAGAAAAACCAATCCCAATACCATTTATGTAAAATTTTTGAAATGATAAAAGTTTTAAATGGAGAACAGATTCAAGGGAGCCAGGGGTTAGGTAGGTAAAAGCTATGTGGTTATAAAGGATGACACACAGGATCCTTATGGTCGTGAAATTGTTCAGTGTCTTGTCTGTGGTGACGTATATGGGAATCTCTGCAGTGATTAGCACTGAGCTAAATATACACATTCACAAGTGAATACAAGTAAAAATGAGGAAATTAAAAAAGAGAGAGTATGTGAGAGTATGTGTTAAATGAAAGGAAATTGAATGCGGGATGTTTTAAAGGAAAAACAAAAGCTAATTAAAACATAAATGGCATTCACTTCTTGTGTTAAGAGCCCAGCTCTAGTCCAGAGACAATGGAGAGTAGCTTTTCTTTTTTTTTCTTAAGTAGTTTATTGTCAAGTTGGTTTACATATAATACCCAGTGCTCATCCCAACAAGTGGAGTAGCTCTTTTTTTAAAGGAATTTTTTTTAATTGTGAAAAATATTTCTTCTGAGCATCCTTTTTAAACCCCATGAAAATGAGATTGGTTTCCTTTACTAAACACGGTTCAGTGAAAGTATAAAGAGCATGGGAGTCTCAGACCTAACTCCTGGGTTCAAATTTTGAACCCACTAAGCTCCAACCTTGGGCATGTCACAAAATGATCATATCCTACTCCTTTTATAAACGGGGCTAATAATAACCTTCTTCACATGGTGGTTCTAAAGAATAAGTGTGATTTGATTTGTGACTAAATATAAAAACGCAAGTAATTGTTAGGATTCTTTCCTAGAATTCATCTGTCCTTTCCCTGTGGGTTTTTAATTGATCTTCCCCATGCTAATGGGACTCTTTTCTTTTCTCAATGCGTTTCTCTGCCTCTCCCCAAAGATGCCTTCCTTGGCATAATTCTGTATTATCTCAGGAGTGTGTGTGTGCATGTGAATTTAGGATAGAATATCAGAACAGTCCTCTAACCCAGTTGTCCTTTCTACTTCTGTAGGGGAAACCCAAGGAGAAGCTTATTGACAGGAAGAACACGGTAACTGACTTTTAAAAGTTGAGAAATTCTTTCCATGTGCGCCATGTGTGACCATGCACGGGCTAAGCATGATATTTTAATACAACCATTTTTGGTTTGGCTCTGCTTGAGTAGTAACATAAAAAATGTTTCTATTGAAACCCTCTGCTGTGGCAACTTTTTAGAAACTAAATTTTGGATTTACTTTTTTATATCTACAGGTATATCATTTGAACTGATAATAAAAGAGTTGTCATTTGGCTGTGTGAGAGACACCAAAGTAGAAATGTGATTTCAAGACTATTGTCATGGTAGAGGCAAATAAGTGGTTATGTTTGGCCCTGATATACTTGCAGCATAAACTCTGTGCCTTATGGGACTGGGCAGAACTGCTTCTAGTTTACCGCAGAGCTGAAAGTATGCAAAATACCCATGGCTCTTCATTTTGGTGGAGGAAAGATGGGTCTTTGAGGAAGAGCTGGGATGGCCTTGCTCTACGGAAGACTGCAGCCACAGCAAAAGCTCTGAAACCTAAGCACACAAACCCCCCGGTTTGAGACCTTTATATACATCCCCTTGTGTTCTCCCTCTTGAGAAAACAAAATGGCAATAATAAGAAAGAAACATCCTGTATCTAGTTTTTAGTTTTACATTTAAAGATTCATGAGGATAAACCTGGTTTCTTGCCGAAACCCCTTGAAGCATAAATCTAATTTTTTCTTTTTTTAATGTTTTTTATTTATTTCTGAGAGAGAGAGAGAGAGACAGCATGAGCAGGGGAGGGTCAGAAAGAGGGAGACACAGAATCCGAAATAGGCTCCAGGCTCTGTTTATTTATATTTATATTCATCAATATAATTCACCATATACAAAGGGAAAAAAAACCCAGCTGTCAGCACAGAGCCCAACCTGGGGCTTGAAGCTGAAGTCAGACACTTAACTGACTGAGCCATCCAGGCGCCCCAAATCTAATTTTTCTTTAAAGAAGGAAAGCATGTGATTGCCATTTAATTAAGGAAAAACTGGGAGAAGTCAAGTTTGTAACTTGTTTCCAAATGAAGTCACAATTTATAAGTTTCCTCCAGTTTCTCATCACAGAAAATGCTTCCTAGAGTATATTGCTATCAATTTGGCAATTAGAGAAAATGAAACAAACGAAAAAGTCTTAAACAATAAGTATTTAAAAACCAGTGGGTTCTGGCCTTTCTTCAGTTTTGGCACTCACCTTATATTGTCATCAGATGTTTTTTGGTGTCTAGAGGCATAAGCAAACGAATCTGGCCATGTGCTGTTGCATGAAAGACATGTTAATACATTTAAAAAGATGAAAATAATAAACAGTATGGTCTTTGAGCACAGTGGAATTAGAAAGCAGTAACAATAGAAAATCTCCTAATAGTTGGAAATTAACACTTCAAAATAATGCATGGGTCGAGGAAGAAATCATGAGGGAAATTGGAAAGTATTTTAAACTGAATGAAAATTAAAATGTAACATTAAAATATGTGGGATGCAGCTAAAGTCGTGTATTGGGGGAAATTTATAGCTTTTTAAATGCTTGTGTCAGAAAACAGAGGTCTAAATCACTGATCTAATGTTCCATTTTATGAAACCTAGATAAAACCATGTAAGTAGAAGAATGGACATAGTAAAGGATAGGAATCAATTAAATGAAAGGCAAACAATAAAGAAAACCAGTAAAATCTAAAATTGTTCACTGGTAAGATAGAATTCATAAAGTCTTACATAGACTGATCTAGTAAGAAGAAAGAACACTAATTACCAGTATCAGATAGGAAAGAGGGAAGTAATTTATAGATCCTACAGACATAAAAAGCACATTAAGGGAATGTTATTAATAACCTTATTCCACTGCTTTGACAACCTAGATGAAATGTCTGAATTCCTTAGGAGGGAATACTTAGCAAAACTGATACAAGTTGAAACAGAAAGTTTGAATAGCCCCATATCTATTCAGAATATTGAATTTGTAATCAATAATCTTTCTGCGAAGAAAACCCGAAGCTCAGTAGTTTCCCTTGTGAATTCTATCAAGCGTTTGAGGAAGAACAGCACTGATCTTACATGAACTCTTTCAAAACTATAGGAAGAGACACTTCCCAATTCATTTAATGATGCTAACATTAATTATGACACCACAGCCTGACAAAGACATTTTTAATAAGTGTCTGAGGCGCCTGGATGGCTCAGTCAGTTAAGTGTTTGACTCTGGATTTTGGCTTAGGTCATGATTCCATGGTTCTGCTTTCAGTGCAGAGCCTGCTTGGGATTTTCTCTCTGCCCCTCCCTGTCTCGTGCATGTGCTCTCTCTCTCAATGTAAATAACTATACATTAAAAAAGAATATTACAGGCTAATATCTTCATGAACAGAGACACAAAATTTCTTAAAAGAATATTAGCAAATTGAGTCCACCAGTACAAAAAAAAGGGTAATACAGATGACTAAGAGAGGTTTTTCTAGTAATGGAAAAACATTGAAAGGTTGGTTTAACATTTGAAAATTCATCGATATAATTCACCATATACAAAGGGAAAAAAACCAGATGACCATTTTATTAGATGCAAAAAAAGCATCTGATGAAATTCAACACATTTATGAGAAAAACTCTTAGCAAATCAGAAACAGAAGGAATTTCTTCATTTGGTAAATGCCATCTATGAAAACTCTATTGCTAACATCATACCTAATGGTAAAATATTGAAGGCTTCCTTCTATGAGTAGTAAGATAGCAAGATGTCCATTTTTGCCATTTGTAGTCACTTTATACTAGAAGTCCCAAGCTGTACAATGAAGCACGGGTTGAGGGAAGAAAAGGCATACAGATTGGAAGTGAAGAAATCAAATATCTTTCATCTTGGATGATATGATCTAGTTAATAGGAAATCTTAAAGCACCTATGGAATAACTACAAGAACATGTAAGTGCACTTAGCAAGGTCTTTGAACCTAATTATTTTTATATACTAGCAGTAAATAATTTGAAGGTGAAATTTAAAATTTTGTTTATGGTAGTGTTTGAAAATACAAATTTCTCAAGGATAAATTTTATAAAATATGTTTAATACCTATACAGTAAAAACTAAATATTCAGTAAATATTACTGAAAGAAATGAAAGAAGATCTCAATAAGTGGGGAGATATGTGATGCTCATGAATTAGAAGACTTAATATTACCAAAAAATGTCCATTCTCCCCAAACTGATCTAAAGATCTGGTGCAATTCCAGTCATTATTCCAGTAGATTATTTGGTAGAAATTCACTATATTTTTCTTCACCAAAGCAGAAATTGACTTGACTTTTTTTTTTTTTTTTTTTGGATACTTAGAGTATCCAAAGTAATCTTGAAAAAGACTTAGGTTACCTTACTTAAAGAAATACTACAATGCTATAGTAATCAAAACTGTGGCATGTTTATCAGTGGAACAGAATAAAGAGTCCAGAAATAGATCTATATTGATATGGTCATTTGACTTCAATCAAAAGGCCCAAAGTAATCTAATAGGGAAAGGAAACTTGTTAACGCATAGGGCTAGAACTGGATATCGTACTTTTTAAAATGAACCTCAACCCCTGTTTCCCAGAAAGATTAGTGATGATTCATAGACATAAACAGAAAAGCTCTTACGATAAAATTTCTTGAGGAAAATCTAGGACAATGTCTTTGGGACTTTGGGCTTGGCAGAAGTTTTAAACATGACACAGAAAGTGGTACCCAAAAAGGATAAAATGACAAGCTTGATTTTCTCAAAATTATCATCACATACTGTTAGGAAAGTGACCAGGCAGACCATAAACCTGGTGAAGGTATGCATCAAACAAAGGTCTGGTGTCTAGAGAATATAACAAACTCCTATAACTGAATAATTAGAAGACAGTCAACCCTCTTACAAATGGGTGAGATGTCTGGACAGACACTTCAAAAAGAAGGTATACGAGTGGCCAATATGCTCCTGAAAATGTGCTTGATAACATTAATTATCAGAGAATTGCAAATTAAACTATGAGATACCACTAAAATCTAGCAGAATGGCTAACATTTTGTCGTTGTGTTGTCCACTTTAAATACATTGCAATTTTGTCAGCTATAGCTCAGTAAAGCTGGGAACAACCAGAAAATGACCGACAGCATCAGATGATGAGGATGTGGAGCTAATGGAGCTCTGCTGCATTGTCATTGGCAGCGGAAACTGGTACACATTCTTCAGGAGAGGTCTGGCAGTTTATCAGCCTTGAAAGCTCCGTGCTGAGATCTCTACCCCGATGGAATGAAAAACGTAACCACAAAACGACTTGTCCAAAAACGTTCACAGCAGCTTCATTCATAATATTCCAAAACTAGAAACAACTTAAGGGTCCAACAACCAGAGAGTAGGGGGGCTGTGGGTTATTCATAGAGTGGACTAACCCTGAGCCACACAAAGGCACAAATACGGAAACACACAACATGCATGAATCCCTAAAACATGCAGAATGAAAGGAAACTTACAAGAGTTCATACTGTATAATTCCATTTGTAAGAAGTTCTAGAATAGGCAAACCTAATATGTAACAAAAAAACTTAGGACAGTGGTCTCCTTTAGGAGTATGAGGCTGGGATTGACTGGGAAGCTTCATGAGAACTTTCTGAGGCGGTAGTAATGTTAGAGTTCGGGTTATATAGTTCTAGGCATTTGTCAGAACCCACCAAATGGTCATCGAATATTTGGATATTTCGCAGTATACAGTGTTTAGCTCACCCACAAACAAACTAAGCAAAAACAGAAAACCAAAACACCAAAAGCCCTATAAAACAAATACTGATTTCTAGCTATTAATGATATGCATGTTAGAGCCTTTAGGTGCAAAGTGCACTGACATCTGTGTATAACTTTGGAATGCTTTAAAAATTAGATGAATTGATGGATGAACAAGGAAGGGATGGTTGGATATATATGTGCGGAAACAGATATAGCAATATATTTATTGCAGAAACCCGGCAACAGGTACACGGATGTCTGCTGTACACTTTTTTTTCTTAATTTTTTTTTTATGTTTTATTTATTTATTTCTAGGAGAGAGAGAGAGAGAGACAGCGTGAGCAGGGGAGGGTCAGAGAGGGAGTCACAGACTGAAACAGGCTCCAGCCTCTGAGCTGGCAGTCAGCACAGAGCCCGACGCGGGGCTCGAACCCATGAACCGCGAGATCATGACCTAAGCGAAAGTCGGACACTCAACTGACTAAGCCACCCAGGCGCCCCTGCTGTACAGTTCTTAAAGCTTTTCTGTTTGTGTAAATATTTTCAGAATACAATGTTAGAAACATAAAATGGGGTAGGTGTAGCTAACAGGTATTGTAATTTACTTATAGGGGATTCGTTGTTTATTTAAAAATTGTAATGGTATGTCAACTGTGCGCTGGGCAGGCTCAGGACCATCTCTGATCCAGTGATCGGCAAGACAAGCCTGGTCTTTACCCTCATAGAAGTATTAATTCTGTTTGTCAGATTCAAAGTTTCTCCATTATTCCCTACCTCCATTCCTTGTAATACTTAGAATATGTTGGTCTATTCAGAGTTTCTTAGAAGCTCATAGATGTTATTTTAAAATGTTAGTTTTATTTCATTTTCTTTAACTGGCTAAAAATCTATGTTCACAAACGTGTGTATGAGGAGGTGCAGTGTTCAGTTTTGGGTAAGCTGTCTCTGAACTATTTTTAAAGTTTATTAATTTGCTTCCGGTGTCTGCCCCTGTGTGTCAGGACCGTCTCTGTTCTTGGCTGTTTCCTGCTCTAGAGAGAAAGCTTCTGGAAGATTTACTGTCCAGTTTATCCACTCAGAAATCTCTGAAACACCTAAATAGACCAAAAGACACAGCTTTTCCATCATGCTTAGAGATTGAAAACTCTCAGAAAGGAGGATGATTCCTTGACCACAAAGAGAATACAATTTGATTTCCAGGGGGTTCAAGAGAGACAGTTCACAGCCAACGAGTTAGATCTTGAGTTCTGAGCATGCAGAGTTAGCCGCCTACTTTAGACACGGACATGGGTACTTCTTTTCTGATTCAACGACTAAGATGCCTCTCTCTCTTTGCTGACCTAGTTACCTTTGCCTGCCCAGTACTTTGCCCACGTCCCTGTTTGGATTGGGCCTGATGCCGGTCACTTCCCTAACTTATGATTTATCGTACTTTAACTAATGCCTAATGTATCTGCTGCCATCCCCTGTCTACCCTATTTCCCATTCGTGACCTGACTGAACTTGGCTTTGTCCACCATCTGCTCCCTTCCCTTGTCTGTGCCTCTGACTCTTAACTCCTGACCTGTAATTACCTGTAATTGCCCCCTACCTCCTCCTGTAACTAAGTGGACTCTTAGCGACCAGTTCCTTTTGTTGGAATGTTTGAGACTTGGTATGCCTCAGGGTCTTGGTACCTTTTGACTAAGACTTTCCCGCATAAGTCTTACCTCTGTGCTACCACATTCACAGGCTATCAAACATTCCTCCTCCGTCTCAACTTCTGCCAAATTTGTATTTATTAAATAGCATATACATTAGAAGAATATTTGTATGAGTGTGAGTAAATTATAATGAATAGCAATAAAATAGACCCCTCTAGCCACCACCCAGCTTAAGAATGAAAGTGTTGCCAGTATCTCCCAGTCATCCCTCGGTATAAGGTTCTGGGTAGCACTTTATGGCTTTTGCGGTTAACAGTCAGCCAGTATGACTGAATACTTTAAAAACACTTAAACATTGTCTTCAGATATATTTTTGTTCAGAATATTTAACAAATTCAGACAGGTTCTTAGGGGAGGTTTTTTTTTTTTCCTTTTTTTTTTTTTTAAATGTTTTATTTATTTCTGGGAGAGAGAGAGAGAGAGAGAGAGACAGCGTGAGCAGGGGAGGGTCAGAGAGAGAGGGAGTCACAGACTGAAACAGGCTCCAGACTCTGAGCTGGCAGTCAGCACAGAGCCCGACGTGGGGCTCGAACCCACGAACCGCGAGATCATGACCTAAGCAAAAGTCGGACGCTCAACCGACTAAGCCACCCAGGCACCCCTCTTAGGGGAGTTTTAATGTAGATTCCAATATTCTCACTTATAAAACTTTTTAGAATTCACTAGAGGTACTATACCCAACCTGTTGTTGTTACAGAACTCTGTCAAGCTTAGCCTTGGAATAAAGGATAGTTCTCTGAAGGCTGTAGCTACCATATTGTTTTTTTCCATAGACTGGCTGTTGATGGAGCACCAGAATTGAAGGTAGAGAGTATGAACTCCAAGGCCAAACTGCACGCTGCCCTCTATGAGAGGAAGCTCCTGTCTTTGGAGGTGCGGAAACGTCGACGACGGAATGGCAGATTGAGGGCAATGAGGCCAAAATACCCAGGTACCTGCTGGTGAGCTTATGCCAAAGTCCATTGTCTGGGTTGTGTCAGTCTCAGTTAATCAGCTTCTTAGTTCATACTTAATGAATCAGAACCTTCCTCATCACATACGTTTAATTTTTTTGGATAGTCTTTTTCTCTGAAACTTAATTTCAGAAGATTATAAGTTTCTAAACCTTCCAGTCTGTAAGATTTGTACTGAGGAATAACTGAAGCACATTTTGGCTTTTGCTCTTCATTTTAGCATCACATGGCTAACCACTTAAGATGTAAAGAAAAATAAATAGAAAGAAACACTTTAGCTTAAATTTAATGGAACCCTGAGCAGTATTGTTCAGGCTTTTTATAATTAGGTATTAAAGCTGGTTCATCCCTTGACATTGCCAAATCATATAAATATTTTAAACATGAACAAAGGAATTTCTTTCTCTCCAAGATGCTCCCATGTTACAGGTCTGTTTGTCATGATTAATTGACTGACTTCCTTCCTCCCTTCCCTCCTCCTCCGACTTCCCTCCCCCACCGACTTCCCTCCTTTGTTGAGCACCTGTATCATGCACGTTGGTCACTAGGGTTTTATGGGTCAATAAAAAAGGTATAGTCCTTATCCTCACAGATCTTCCAAGTCAGTGAAAGAGAAAGATAATGAATAAATATAGGATAGAATAATGTCGCCCTGCCCTTTGTGCCCTTCTGAAAACCTCCAACCCACTGTAGAGATTACTCTACCCAAGATGTTTGCCTGAAGTTGAGAGAGAGCCATTGATATTGTGGTGAGGAACGTGAACTCTAATGGAGGTCATTGTAGGCTCTTAAACTACGTAAGACTGGAGAGCGGCCTGTGTATGCTGTTGATTTTGTGCCTCGATTGTGGTCTGATTTAGAAATGGGATTTTATTAAAAAGATAAAAGGAAGGTATTGGGAGAGAAGAAAATTTAGTCTGTTTTCAGCCACATTAGTGATTCTTCGCATTTAGTGATCACTCAGCCAGCTGAAATGAATGTTAAAACTGAGACAGAGAGTGAAGAGGAGGAAGAAGTTGCATTAGACAATGAAGATGAAGAACAGGAGGTTTCCCAGGAGGAGTCTGCAGGGTCCCTTGGAGAAAATCAAGCCAAATACACCCCCCCATTGACTGGTATGGTAGAAAATTCACCCAAAGAAAATGCCGTGAAAGTTTCTGAATGGAATAATAAAGGTGAACAGTGCTGCAAAGTTGAGACTCAGGAGTCAGCGCCTAAACTTAACCTGATGCAGATTCTGCAAGATAACGGCAATCTTAGGTATGTACCTTTTGTAATTATAATAGTAAAACCGATAACTTGTATTGTGTACCAGGGCCTGTGCTGGTGGCCTTACAGCCATTTTCCTTTTTTTACAGTGGTCTTGTGACGTAATGACTCTGATTTTATTACTGTTGTTACTAGGGAAGGATGTAATTACTTTGATGTTATTTTTAATATGATTAATTGTTAAGAGAAGTTACTTGTCCAAGGTATAGTGCTGTGAACCAACCCAGATTTCACTGGCCCAACAAATACGTGTTGGGATTGAGTGTCAGTCACTAAAAGCGCACAGTTCAAGCAGCTCACGGTTTTGTGTAGGGATCCTTAAAGAGCAGGGGCGCCGATATGGACCAAGTGCTCTTAGAGACAGAAAACGGAGTGACTGATCTTGCCTGAGAGGCCTAGAGAGACATTAGGGAGGTGGCAATATTTGAATCAGGCTTTGGCTGATGAGTAGGATGCCAGGAGGGCTGAGAGGTGACAGCTAAGTGCAAAAGTGCCAGTAGAGGAAATAAAGTCACAGAGATGTGATAGTCTAATCATTCATTCAGCCCCTCAGCAGAAGTTTATCAAGCACCTGCTCCGTGCGGGAATGCGCTAGGCAGTGTAGTGTTACAGTAGAGACCAAGACAGGCTCGTGGGACTTACAGTCGCATGGGGGTCACTGATGGTAAACAAGGAAACAAGGGAATTTCAGGCAGTAAGTAGGGCAACGAAGACAGAACAGGGAGTCGTGTTAGAGGGTAAATGGGCAGAGGGTGTCTTTAGATTGTAGTGTTCAGGCATGAAGAGGTAACCTTTGAGGTGAGTCCGGAATGATGAGAAGGAGCTAAGTCATGGAATATCAGGGGGCAGAATGTCTCAGGCAGAAAAGCAAGTCTGAAGGCCTTGAATTTGAAATGAGCTTGGAGAGTTTGCGAAACCTGGGCTTGCGAAGTGGAGTTACATGGCGAGAAGTGTGCAATAAGAGATAAGACTAAAGAATTGGACATTATTTGATCATAAACGGCTTTAAGTGGAGCTGGAATGGTATTTTCTAGATGGATAATTTTTAAGCAGATGAATGATATGGTCAGACCTTGATTTAGAAAGTAAATTCTGGGTGCATTGTGGGACAGTTATGGATAAGAGGAGAACTAAAGGCAGAAAAGTGAGTTAGGGGCTGTCACAGTAGTCCAGAGCCAGAAAGAGGAAGGCCTAGACCAGAGCCACAACTCTAGGAGTGGAGAGATTGGGATGGACCGGATGAAATTTGCGAGTTAAAATTGGCAGGGCTTGGTCTCTGTAGATGTAAGAATCCAGCCTTGAGAGGGGCTGGATTTTTCCAAACTTGGCAAAATAAGGAGCATAGGAGTTGGTTTCGGGGTAAAAAGGAAGTTTGATTTGGGGCACAGTGAGGCGGAAGGGCTCTGGGATGCAGTGGTTCAGGGGGTAGGTGAAGATACCACTCCGATGGTCAGAGTTGAACATGATCGGGCAGTTGAGTTAAGAACTTCAGAGTGAATGAGCCTGTCCAATTCACATTAGTCCAGCAAGCATAGACGGGAGAAAAGGAGGAGAATTGAGCCCTGGGGAAAACCAGTGTTTAATAGTAAAGAGATAGGAACTAGCACTTAGAAAGGTAAGCATCAGCTTCGGAGGTGGGAGTGTGGTAGAAGCTCCAGAATGAGAGCCCCAAGCTGTAGCATGCTTCAGACAGCCTGCGAGAGCGTGAAGAGTGAAAAGAGACTCCTGCATTTCTGACACAGGGCCAGCCTCTGAATTGTGAGAACCAATGAGTTGAGAAATAAGAAAGCAAGTGCAAGCTAACTTATTCAGAGGATTTGGCAATGAAAAGAAGATGAGAACACATCAGAGAGAGTGAGGACTGAGCTAAGAGGAAAGGATTTTTTTTTTTTTTTCAAAGATGGGGATTCTGGCGCGTATTCCTGGACTAGGGGAAGGGCTTGATGGTAAGAAGACCAGAGATGCAGAAATGGACATACTGATAGAGAAGGGCCCTAAAGGAAGGTGAAAGAGGTCACTGGAAGGATATCTCTTCCCATTAAGTTGGAAAGAAAGCACTATGGGTTGAATGTAGTAGTTAGAAGTTAAAGAGGAAAGAAGTTTAGGTATTTATGCATGATGGCCTTTATTTACTAAGTTACAGGGCCGTTCTTATATTGCAGGGGTGGTGGGTGACATCGGGGTTTGGGGAGCTGTGGAGATGGAGTTAAGGTTTGGAAGAGTGTCATGGAGAATGGCAGTAGGTCTGTTAATAGAGAGCTCGCTGAACTGTTGCAAGACTAAGACTCTCTCTCACTTTTTAGTCTTCACCAACTGGCTGTGTGATCGTGGTGGCCAGTCAGAGAGCTGCTCCATGCCTCAGTTCCCTTTTCTTTCAGGCTAAGGTATAAGGTTAGACAAATGTTTTTCAAACTGTGCTTTCTGAAGGGGAAAAAGGATTCCACTGAGTTGAAATAGAACATTTGAAAACCACTGGATTATATTCTGAGGCCCTTTCCAGCAAAAACATTCTACTTAGTGGTTGTTGAAATTGTTTCTTCATAAATCTTATGGATCTGACTTTCAGTGAGTAAACTGTTGTAGTTGCCTGGTGTGCTAATGCAAATGAGTGGTTTTCAGATTGTTTCCTGTAGCTACCCATGATTCTGCCCAGCATCTCAGTGGCTACTGAGAGAGCTCAAGGAGGCCATGGTAAGGATTCGAGACTCCAGCCCCTAGCCTTTCGTTGTGTATTTTTTACTCTGAGGATCCATATGAGCTTTTATTTTTTAAAAACAAGTTTCACTGGTAAAAATCATTTCAGTTTTCATCCTTTCATCTTTTGTGGTTTGTTGAAAATGCCTAGACAGCCAGTGGGTCCAAATACCTTAGGGGCAGTCTTGGAATTACCAACTTGTTCATTTGATTTGTGGCAATGATTTGCAACAAAAGAATGATTGAAATCTCAACTTCGAAGTGATAATTCCCTTCTCCAATAGACCTTCATGTTTTAGCGTTAGAGGAATAATTAATAAAGTGAGACATTCTGCTACTTTGGAGATATGTGAAACATGCCATTTCTACCTCGTTAGATAGCAAGTGAATTTGTGGGCCAAAATTAAGAATCTTTTTCATTTATTTCATCTTGTAAGTAAATAAATGGTTGAGGGGACAGTGGCATATGGTCTCCAGATGAACAAGTATATAAGTGTGTCCTTGTTGAGAAATTTGAAAATATTGAAAGTAGACATTTGTTTTTTCCAAATCATATGGTGCCCCCATAAACTATCCCTATTAGTAAGAAAGATGTAGCCTTATTTCTGTTTTATGCTTTGAAGATCTTCTATATTAAACTCTCAAGAGCAAATCTGCTTTTCAGCCGGACTCCCCTCCCCTCAGTCCCTCCAGCACATACACAGAAGTTAGACGTAGGCCCTCTTAGGATGTCCAGTTTACTCTGGTCAAGTCCTTCATCCTCACATTGGAGGAACAGTGAATAGAAAGCATTCAGTGATTGCATGTGTGAGGATTGTAAACAGAGTTTGTGTTGGGCCCTAATCTTCACTGATGTAATTCTGGCTAGAGTGTCAGAAGGCCGATCAGCTGAAGTAACCAAAATCTCTTCTGAAGGAAAACAGATCTGCTACAGTTAGTAGCTGAAGTGAAAATCGTCAGTGAGTCTCTGGCCTTTCCATCTTCTAAACCTTAGCTTGAGCAGATTTCCTTGTTTCTAGCCGAGACCACCAAGCAGAAATCTGCTGAGTTCACCAGTGATGTCGCTGAGGTGCTTTTTTCACCACATGTAAAGATTTTGTTTTCCCACTGAACATCTGGGCTGGTCCCAGCCTGCCAGTTCATCCACGCCAAACTCCGTTGGACCTCACTCATTTGTTCTGGGCTCCAGCCATTCCTGTCTTGTAGTTGAGAAAAGCAGGACCTTAAAATTTGGTCTCAAAAGTTCCTTTGTAGGATTTATCTATTTCCTGCTTTGGGGGCCTTTGCACACCAGAAATATTAGTTTCCATAGCAAAAGCATACTTTTGCACCAACTGCTGACCATATACTTATGGGCCTCTGAGGCATTCTATGTTAATGCAAAGGTTCTTGTGAAGATTTGATACTTTTCCTGTCCAACTCCCCCAAGAAAGTTGGTAAAAAGTTCAGCGATAAGGTGTAAGAATAGGAAACCTGGTTTCCCATTCCTGTTTGATTTTTCCTCTGTGTCAATAAGGAGAAAATAAATAGGATTCTCCATCTTTGATTCTGTTAGTAGAAAAAAACAACTCATGTACTGTGTAGAAGGAATCTTTATTCACTGACTGCATGACGGGCGTCATTTTTTTGGCCCTTCCTGACAAGAGGATCCTCAGCACCCGCTTTGAGTGAGGCAAGTACACATTTAGTAGGCCTACCATTCTGTCTTGTAACGGTATGTTGTTTTGGATTTCTGTAGCAAAGTGCAGGCCCGAATAGCCTTCTCTGCCTATCTCCAGCATGTTCAAATTCGCCTGATGAAAGACAGTGGAGGTCAAACGTTCAGTGCCAGTTGGGCTGCCAAAGAGGATGAACAGATGGTGAGGCTCTTCTTGTTGGAACCTTTTTCACTTCCCCTGTTTCTTCTCTTTCCTCTTCTTCTTCCATTGTTTTGTTTTGTTTTGTTTTTAGCTAGGGTAAAGAGCAATATGTTCTTCAGGTGACAGAGTTATTCCACACGATAGTTGTGGATTTCTCTTACTTTAATGTGAACTGAATCTTTGATCTAGGGCCACGTTCATTGCACTGGGTGTTGAGGGCATCTGTTTATTTCATTCCAAAAATGGAAATTGATTGCTCATTCAATGTCAGGCCCTGGGCAAAGCCCTCAAAAAAACCCTCAAAAAAAAAAAAAAAAAAAACAGCCTAGAGCCCTTTCTCAAGCAACTTCATGTTGTCTGAACTCTGATGTAGGCGCTGCCGTCCCCATTTTGTAGATGCAGAAACAAAGGCCTAGAGCAGGGAGGTAATTTGCCTGTGGTCCCACAGCTTGTGTATGGTGGGACTGGAACTTGAGCCCAGATGTTACAGTTGTTCCTTACTTGTTTTTCCATTGTTTCCACGTATCTCAAGACATTTATTTTACGTCCTGAGGGGTCGTGTTAACTCTGAAAGTCAATGCTTTGTCCTAGGTCCTCGAGAGTGTACCATCCTCCATGTTAACATTATTTCTCTTCTAGTTAAAATTTTATAAAGTTCCTAGATGACTGAAAACAAACTGCGTCATAATTTTTGCTGTGTATCAGTCATTTGAACATGCCTAGAATTTAATATTGTAGCAAGGTTTGGTTTTTCTTTTTGAATTGGAACGATCAGGAACATTACGCTCTTTGGTAAGGTCAACACTTATGGAAGAAGCCATAGCCCTTCTTTGCCGTATAACCACAGGGATGTGTCAATGAAAAGAGAGTGACTTTTAAGGCTGAGAAGTCTGCAAACTTTGTCCATCTCAGTGGTGGCCCTACCATAGTGTTCAGTTCTCCGCATGTAAGAGGCATGCAATATGCCAGACTTATTATAAAAACATGATTGATATCCCAGAAAACAACTGGCGAAAGTAAAGTAGCCAATACAACCCAGAGATAAAACCTTGTGTATTGTGAATAATCCTTCAACCATCAGTGGAAAATGTTAGCTCTGCTCTTTCCAAGTGGAAAATTGAACCTGCCTTTTTGAGAGTCAGTTTGTCTGCTCCACTGTGAAAAAACAATATTTTAATATAACAGCTTAAACCACCCTATAGTAAAGACAGCAGAGTAGAACCATAAAATCCAACCCTCTGGTTATGAGACTGTTCCTTTATGCTGGAGGAAATGAGCACCAAAGGACAATGAACCAAAATCAAATTGAAGGAATGAAAAAATAGCGCGGAAGAGAGTAACCGCTGTTAAGTGCTGGCTTGGAATTCACACAGGATCTCAATGGGATTTGTTACGAGAATGCTTAGGATCATCACTGCAAAACCTAATACCAGTTCTCTGCATTCCCATTTGAAAATGTATCTTGAGAGCACCCTAACCCATTCCTTGGTGATTGTGGTCTTGTTGGTGAGGAAGGTAGGGGTAGAATTGCTCTCTCTGCTCCAGGTGAGGGTTGGAGATGCTTTATCACAACTCACAGTAGGTGCATCAATAGAAGGTCCCTCAACCTATCATCTTAAGGCAATTTTGTCATGTTGCAGGGGGTGGAGAGGCAAGGAACAATTATATTTAAGGCCCCTGGTCTCACAAAATATCTCTTTGAAGCATTTGTGATATTGTGAATGATCTGATTGGTATCTGTTCAGATTTCAAAATCCCTTGCCCCATGCCAAGTGAGATGTGCCCTTTGTCCCCTTTAATGACTTTCCGCTCTGCACTACCCCCCTGCCAGCCCCGTTCATCTTGGAGAAGGAAAAAAGAAGCTGTCACCTCTCAAGCATAGAGTAGCTGTTCTTTCTTTTTCTTCATCACTAAACTTTTTAAATTAGTGGTTTCTATTCTTCATTACCTGTGAACTTCTTAGCCTCTTCCTTCTGTTCCATTTCCTCCACTGGAAGCATTGTCTTGAAATTATCTCACAACGCCCGGATCTAGGCCCTTGTCCTTGGTCTTGGTCCTTTTCAGATCCAGCCTCTTGGAAACTTTTGACTTGAGGCCTTTAACCCCCTTGCTTCCATGGCACTATTTTCTCCTTGTTTTCATCTGTTCGTTTGTTTTTGTTTTTTGTTTTTGTTTTCTTGTAAATTTCTGGTGTTTCTACCATGGGTTTTTTTTTTGCTTTCGTTTCTCTGATTCTTCCTCTTCTTTCCTATGAATATTTCTGTTCTTTCTCTTGCTTCTCACCTCTGTCGATTTCATCTACTGCCATGGTTTTAATTTCCACTATCCGTGAAAGCTCCTTTCCCTAAGTAGCTTTCTCTGATTGCCCTGTTAGAAGTGGTATCTGCACTTCGAATTACATAGTGCTATTTGCACGTGGGTTGTGATACTTTTGCAGTTACTTCTTTAATAGATAGTTATTTGCGTACATATTTATTTTGCCTTTCTGATTGCCGGCTTATTGAGGGAAGAGAGTAAGTTTCTTATGTTTTGTCTTTCCGTATCCTTACTGTACCTCATGTTCTTGCTCTGGGTCTTACGTGTTGAAACGTGTAGTACACCTCTTCTCGTATCTTTGTTGGGTAAATCCTTCGTACCTTGGCCTCTGTTGCTTCCCACAATCCCTACTTACTTTCTCTAATGACTCTTAATAGGAGCTAGTGGTTCGCTTCCTTAAACGAGCATCAAGTAACCTCCAGCACTCAATGAGGATGGTATTACCCAGTCGACGATTGGCGCTTCTGGAACGCAGAAGAATCTTGGCCCACCAACTGGGTGATTTTATTATTGTGTACAACAAGGTAGGTGGTTTATCTCTTACTCATGTGTGTTAGATTGCCACACACTGTTAGCAACAGGCTAGAAGCCACTGTCCAGCTGGGTGGGGAGGTTCTTTTCTTTTCTATCATTGTCATCCCTTGTGTGTAACTGTTACAGGGAGCTAGACCTCACTCCTTAACCCACCTGGTCTGAAAAGCTGTTCATTACTTCTGAAAGCCCAGTCGCTATAGTTAATGCTTATCAAAAGGCAAATTCCCAGGGTGCCTGGGTGACTTAGTTGGTTAAGTGCCCGACTCCTGGTTTTGGCTCACATCATGGTCTCATGGCTCATGGGTTCAAGCCCTGCATCAGGCTCTGTGCTGACAGTGTGGAGCCTGCCTGAGATCCTCTGTCTCCCCTTCTGCCCTCCCCTGTTTGTACGCTCGCTCTCTCACTCTCTCTTAAAAAATAAATAAATAAACTTTTTTTTTTTAAAGGCAAATTCCCTTTGAGTGTTGCTGTATCTGAGATGAATCTTGGGCTAGATTAATTTGCATTGTCATTATGATGCCTGTAGACAGTGGTAAATTGACTATTTGAGAGCAAATGAACAGTGGATTTAATAGAATGACATAATCTCTTTTCCGGAGAGAGTTATACTTTGTTTTTGAGAACGTTTTAGACAGTGACATCATTTTACAACCAAGACCAGGAAATATGCTATTTAGTTAGAATATTTTGCAAAGCATCTGATATCCAAGGGTCTTAGAATGCTTTGGAAATACAGTATTTGGGAGAAAAAGTATGGTCATTTTGCAGAAGAGAAAATGGAGACCTGGAAATTTAAGTGATGTTAGTAAAGATGTGTGGAATGATTAGTAGAATATTAATATTAAAAAATCCATAGCTGCAATTTACTCCAGGTCTGTTGAGGATTTTGGTATGTCTTATATAAGTGAAGAAGTTACTCTTTGGATGCTGGTATAGGACTACATTCCAAGACCGAGCTTTCCTTTCCCTAATTTTAATAAAATGCAGTATCTCTGTGTTCATACTGGTGAAGTTGCAACTGTGAGCACAGATGTTACTAAGCTGTTATGAAAAGTTCTTCTCTCAATGGGCTTTGTGGGCAGAAAGTAAAAAGATGATAAGAGTTTACATTTATTCTGCACCTTTTATTTGGAAATGCCAAATGTTTTATGAAATAGTGGCAGAGAATAATATATCAAGTTTATAGGTGGCAAAAGTACCTGGAGGAATTGTGTCTACTATAAAGACAAAATAGCCCGATGGTAATGAAACCAAATGATGAAGTATGCATCTATCAGGAGTCAGTTTTATCTTACTGTTTTCCTTTGCGGGTTGGGTACTGGGTAGGAAACAGAACAGATGGCTGAAAAGAAATCAAAGAAGAAACTTGAAGAAGAGGAGGAAGATGGGGTGAATACAGAAAACTTTCAGGAGTTCATCAGACAAGCAAGGTAGAAGATACTCTTTATTAATAAAAACTATCTTATTCTGTCTTCCATACTGCCCCATTCAATTCTCAGTATTTCCTTGTTTCCAACATGGGAACGGGAGTAAAATCCCTCTGTGGATGAGAGAGTGAGTTTCATAGGTTTGGCCTCTCCATTTCTCAGCCGATTATGTTGTTGTCCTCATGGTTTCAGATATCGGAACGCTGATGCTGGGTACCTGCGCTGTATTTCTAGACAGCCTTCAAAGCACACACCACTTGAAGTACTAAAAGAGCCCTTTGGAAAGCTGAAGTTAGAGGCTTCCAGTGTTTACTGAATCTTAGTTTATGCCTGACCTACTGATGCAGTCGTGATGACCAAATTTTGCCTAAGTTGAGTGGGTTGAGGAAGTGACAGTTTCTCAGTACCATGAGGGATACACCTAATTTATATAAAATGGAACAAGTCCTTTATGCGTAGAGGTAGGCTTTAAGGATGGAAATCTCAGCATTCAGCTCTGTCTTGATACAAATCAGTCAGGCCATTTTGTCCATTTACAATGTGTTTCCAAAGGAAATGGACACAAAAAAGCATTTCACTTAAAATTTTGTGAGATTCATACTGGAGGACCTTTTTCTAAAACAGAGAGTCATACAAACCACTCAAATAAAGGATAAAACATCTCTATAACCCTGTTAGTCTTCAACCATCAAAGTCACTGTGGAGTGACAAGCAGGAGAAAGTCAATTCTTTGTTGGTTTATGAAGCTAAATCAGGTGGTGGTTTATCAGTCACCAACATCATCTGATCTGTGTTTAATACCTTGTACAGACTTTGTATAGCCTCACTATCTTGTGCTTAAACACACAGCAAACAAATACATCATTTTGTAGGAGTTCATAACTGTGTAATGTTATTCTGTTGACATTCTTGAGTCTTGAGTTACATGATTGATAATGGAGGTATAGAAACAAAGCAAGAAACAGTTTCTTACATCAACATGATAAAAATAGGAAGGAACAAAAACTAGATTATGCTCAGAAAATGTCTCTACATTTAAAGTTAGAAGATTAATGTTTAGTTCCTCCTGGGGATCTTCAAGATCCCTACTATATAAAAAAGGAAAAGAAAAGCCACCTTTTGAAAAGTGATATGTATTCTATCAGGCCTAACTGCTAGAAAGTATCTACTAAAACTAGTGATCCAGAATTAGAGATAAAATATGCTGGAACATATTTATTACTATTGTGCATTTAATGTTGATTGTTGGAAATACGCTCTAGCCTCAGTTTTTTATTATGTTTTATTATGTTTGGGGAGGTACATGGATACCTTTGTCAAGGTTGGTAAATCTAGATACCTGCAGGAGTCAGGCAAGAGAACATGAATTATGAAGTGGACAAAGGGTAAGAGAGGAGGTATCAGGCAGTTTGTATTTTGGTCAGCCTTAACCTTTCCCTTTCCCTTTCTGTGAAGGGCCAAAAAAAGCACATGGACATGCAGAGGCATTCACCCCATTTGTAACCTCAACTGTAGATCTTTCACAGTTACTGAGGTACTTACCTCATGGCACTTGACTCTCACCACTTTGGAGACCATGGAGTTTACTCTGAGATTTGTAGAAACATTTTCCTAGGTTGTCATTACAATGTATTCTGAAGATGGGATATAGGTTCTTTGTGATAATGCTGGAATATTTTGCCTGTTTAAAGACCACTTATCTCGAATACATCCAGGCTCCAGGAAAAAAAATACAAAGGGCCATTGAGAAACTGCCACGAGTGTTAAAAATCCGCACGTAGTATGTTTCCTGGGAGAATCTTGTGGGCCCTCATCAGATTCCTTATACTTTCCATTTTGCGGATGATCATAAAGGGCAGATCATTTCAACATTTGAAGTGACCTAGAACCATCTATTTCCGTTTCCGTCATGGACTAGATAGCTAGGAAACTCTTCTGTGGTTATGCTGGTAGGTCTTATTTCTGACATAGATAATTAAAATGACAAGTGACCCCGTTAGTGAATACACTTCAGTTATCTGGCCATGGGGTGGGCAGACTGTGAAAGGCCAGATAATAATGTTTCAGACTTTGTGGGATATATGTGGTCATTATAGCATTGTCTTCTTTAAAAATATAAAAACCAGTTTTAGCAAGGAACCAAAAAAAACAGGTTGCTAGTCGGGTTTGACCCCTTATTGTTATTAGTGTGCAGTTTGTTGACCTCTGACAGAGAACATGGCTGCCAACAGAACCTTCTGCGTTGTAGCTACTGACTATGTGAAATGTGGCTGGTCTGAGAAGAATTTTTAAATGTACTTAATTTTAATTCATTTAAATTTAAATAGTCCTATATGCCTAGTGGCTACCATATTGGACAGTGCATCTGGAAAATTCACCATGGGATGAATAAAGCCTTATCATGCTTTAAATTTTTTAGATTGCTTTGTGTTCCTATTTAACCATCTATTAATAGGGAGTTTTCAGCTCATACTTTTTATTTTCCCCTTCTCCAGCTGACTCCATTTCCATAATAAAATCTGGTGGAAAGATTTTCCAGAACAGCTTCCTGTTCTGACCATACTCTCTCTCATCATTTCAGTGAAGCTGAACTGGAGGAGGTGTTGACTTTTTATACCCAAAAAAACAAGTCTGCAAGTGTCTTCCTGGGGACTCACTCAAAAAGTTCTAAAAACAGCAACAGTTATTCTGATAGCAGGGCAAAGGGTGGTAAGTATGATGGCTAATTAATGAAAAATAAGAAGAACGGGTGAAAAAATGAGATCTGCAAAGGAGAGCCAAGAATAATGTGCTGCCTAAGCACTAACAGACTCCGAAGTGGTGAAATTTTGCAGTGTGGGGGTGGGCCGTGAGGAGGCATTACATTTTTGTCCTCAAAGCAGAAGAGGGACATGGTCTGATTTTTTTTTTTTTTTAATGAAAATTAACAGCAGAAAGCTTTTCAGGGCAAGCTAATAATAATTGCTAACACTTAGTGAGTGCTCATATAACTATAATCTGTTGGATGTGATTTGATTTTGTTACTTTCAAAAACCATGTGAAGTGGGTGTTACTTTTCACCTTCTGACAAATGAGAAAACAGAAGCTGAAAGAGACTGAGTAACTTGCTTAAAGGTACCTTTCACGGTGCAGTGGGACAAGAATTTGAACTTTTGTCTGCCCAGCTTAAAGCTTGTGCTCTTAATCTGTGCTCTTCTGTCTTTCCTAATGGTTGTTTGTTTCCCACTCTTGTGAAACTTCTTGCTTCCTCTAGCTCATCAGCAATGGCATTTGAGGTAGAAGAATTTTTTGTTGTGTGCGACTGTTCTGTACCTGGTAGGATGTCTAATATCCTTAATCCCACATCCTAAATGCTATTAGTTTTCTTCAGCCACTGAGATAACCCAGAATGTTCCCATCCATTTCTAAAAGCGCTCACTGCTAGGGCTCCATGATTGGGGATTTTGGAATTAATGTGGACCGAACTATCTAGCTCATATCATATGATTAAAAAAAAAAAATAGCAGTGATGTTCTGTTATAAATAAAGCTCGGTACCTTAAAGTATCTAGATGGAAGTATAAGACAAAGGAAATCTACACCAATTCCTGTTAGTAGACGAAGCACTAGGTTAAAAGATGGAGACTCGGGCACCTGAGTGGGTCAGTCAGTTAAGTGTCCGACTTTGGCTCAGGTCATGATCTCACAGTTGGTGGATTCGAGCCCCACATTGGGCTCTGCGCTGATAGCTCAGAGCCTGAGGCCTGTTTCAGATTCTGTGTCTCCTCCTCTCTCTGCCCCTCCCCCACTCATGCTCTGTCTCAAAAATAAATAAACATTAAAAAAAAAAATGGAGACTCATTCCCTGCTGTTAAGACTCCCATAGTCTAAGGTGGAAATAGCCAGGATAATTGGTCACTTTAATGTAGAGTGAGTGTTCCCAAAGAAACAATGTTAATGTTTTAAAAACTATTTTGGTTCAGAGCCTTGTCTACAAAAGCCCATTTATATCGAGCTCACTGTATAATTGACTGATATTTCTATAAGTGCCTACATCAGCCCAATTCTTTAAGCATTCATAGCTTCTCTAAGTTCTAAAGCTTGTTTATTCATTTGTTCTTCATTCCTTCTACACATTTTTCCAGACCACTTGTTCTGTGTCAGACATTGTGATAGTTGCTAGGTATAGTGATTGGACTGCTGTGGTACCTTGACTTCATAAGGTTTATTGTCTAGTAGATGGAGTTGGGTGAGTAAATGTAGGAAGAAGGTTGGTGGAAGCTTTGAAAAGCTGCTCCTGTAAGTGTTGAGAAAGGGAGCCTGAAGAGGCTGAGGAGTCCTTGTAATGCGTTGGGGTAGAGAAAAGTGTGTTAGCCTGGAGAGCTGAGGGCCTACATTGGCATTCAGTAGTACCTTCTCCCCCAACAGTAGTGGGGAAGCCCTGATGGCATGTTTTTGCAGCATCTGTCCATACATGTGGGCCCCTGGAAATTCTGGGGTTCATGTGGTAAGGACCATCTCTACATAAGAAGACCCATCCCTGACAAGAATAATGAGAGAGGCAGTAGGAAGGCCTGAATCAGGGAAACAACACTATGACACTATGACATCTGATAGTATCCGGACTGATTGCAAACATGAGCAAACACACTTGTGACGGTATTACCGCGGCTGGTGGCGATAGGCAGCAAATAATTCATATGTCCTTAATCATTCATTCTGAAAGATGATCTGTAAAATGGCCTTTCTTAAGCTTTTATATAAACTAGCCCTTGAGAAAGGTTTTGGAATATTTCCCTAAGTATATGGTTAGCCCTGGCTGTCTTGTTTCACAAGTCTGTGGTGGGGGAAAAAAAAGGTTTATTTGAGTGGAAATTTATTTTATTAGAGTGATTCTGTTATTGAATATACTGACCACCCTATCTCAAGTGAACTCACTCAGCTTGCTCAAGTAAAAGCAAGGAGTTTACTTTAAGATACAGAGCTGTAGCAGTGTCCAGGTACCATGCCCACAGAAATGGCGGCTGTTCTTTCTGTCTCTTGGTAGTTGCCCTGCTCTGTGTGTATGGTGACTTCTTTGCTCTGGGGGGTACCACCAGCTAGCTTGGTTTCTTAGTTTCCCTAGTTTGAATTCCTGACAGAGGCATCTGACTGCCCTTACTTTCCCTCCGGCCCCCCCAACCTCATGTCCCAGCTGCCCATGTTCCCCATGGCTGCCCTGGGTTTAAGTATCCTTCCCTGGTTTGCTTAGCTGGAGCTGGGGTTGGGGGTCGTTGGGAATCTTCTGGTTGGTTGCCCCCTCAGCAGGGCTGTGGATGTGGCCAGCTTTGGGAAAGTGTGGTGACATGTGCGGTTTTCCCTGGGATTGTTTATTTAGTTGTGTTATATTTGAGAAACAAAATTATATGTAGGGCATTTGATCAGTATTTCTTTTTTGTTTCAGATCACCATGAGACAATGGAAGAAGTGAAAATAAAGCAACCCAAACAACAGCAGACGACAGAAATTCACTCTGATAAATTATCTCGTGAGTGACTTCACACCTACATAGATTTGCCACTCTCTGATCAATCTCTATCAAAGAGGAGATAGTAAATGAGGCTATAGCATGGGGCGTTACCCCAAAGAAGTTCTTTTGTTTGTTCTTTCTCTTCCATTAGAGTTTCCTCGTATTTATTGATAACCTATTTTCCTTCTGAGGAATTTTGCATTTTCTTAATATTTAGAAATTCTGAGCACTTCCCCCCCACCCCCGAAGGGTGAAAAGCAGGGGAATTAGCTCTCATTACCAGAAACTTTGTCCTAATGCCCTAACATTTGTAAAATGCCTGCTCTGCTTGGTGGAGGCGGTCTCCACTCCAGCTCTTAGAAAGGACTAAAAAACGGTTTCTCTTGCCAGGTTGTCTCAGTAGGCAAACTTCATTAAGTTCATGATGAATACTCATTAAAGGCTCTATCTTTCATGACTTCTATTTCATGCTAAGATTATTTTGATGTTTAAAAATGTTTACTTCATGTTTTATAGAGATTATATGTCAGCTTTTCCTAAAATGATCTGTTTTGTTTTGTTTTATTTTGTTTGTTTTTGTTTTAATAGGATTTACCACTTCAGCAGGAAAAGAGGCTAAATTAGTCTATACCAATTCTTCCTCTGCTTCTTTCTCTGGTCCTGCTGCCACTCTTCTGCAGAAAATTCCCAATACCCACTTGTCATCTATTATTACAACCTCTGACCTCTCACCAGGGCCTGGCCATCACTCTTCTTTATCTCAGATTCCTCCAGCTAACCCCAGCCTGTCTCACCAGCCAACAGTTGTCCTGAGCACAGTCCCTGACAGTACTTCTCCCTTCATACATCCTGGGACCCAGAACGCTCCAAGCCCGGCGGGCCTGCCACGCTGTCGATCAGGCACTTACACCATTGGCCCCTTTTCCTCTTTCCAAAGTGCCGCACACATCTATAGCCAGAAACTGTCTCGTCCCTCTTCAGCAAAGGCAGGTGAGTGAGAAAATGAAAGGCAGCCTGCAATGTTAGCTCCTCTCTCAGCTCCTCCACCCCCAAAGAATGCATTCTCTTCCTTTTGCCTTTTCTCCTGAAAGGCAAAGGGACACACGCATTGTTCTGAGGAGACCGAGGAAGTCTTGCATTTGGTCCAGTAGCGTGCATTCGCTGATACAGACTGAAACAGGGCTTCTTTGAGGTGCTGCCGGTACAGAGATGAAGAAGACTGTTCTATATAGTAGCGGCTTATAGGCTAGTCAGGAGATTTTCCCTCACAGATCCTCATAGACCTATGAGTGTGCCATATGCATTCTTTGCGATTCAAATAGTTATTTTTTAGTGTATTTAAAGTCAAGTATGACCCGAATAAAATAACCAAAGAATTCTTAAAAGAAGGTCTCTAACTCTAAATGAAGTAGGTAAACTCATATTATCAGTCAGGTTCCCCCCATTTTTAATAACAGCTTTATTGAGATATAATTCATATACTATAAAATTCACCACTTGAAAGTGTGCAGTTCAGTGGGTTTTAGTATATTTACATAGTTGTGCAACCAACACCACTGAACATTTTCATTTTCCTCAAAGAAATCCCATACCTATTTGCAGTCTCTGTCCGCTTCCCCCACCCCCCTAGCCCTGGCAGCCACTGAACTACTTTCTGTCTCTGGATTTGACTACTCTGGATTTGACTACTCTGGGCATTTTATGTAAGTGGGATCGCACAGTGAGTAGTGTTCTGTAAATGGCTTATTTCACTTACAATGTTTTCAGGGTTCATTCATGTTGTAGCATGTGTCAGTATTTCATTCCTTTGTAGGAATGTAGGCTGAAGAGTGTTCCATTGGGCAGATATACCTTACTTTGTTCATTCGTTTATCCGTTGATGGACATCCGGGTTGTTTTCCCTTATGTGCTACTGTGAATACTGCTGCTGTGAACGTTTGTGTACGATTTTTTGTTTGGACCTATATTTTCATTTCTCTTGGGTGTATACATAGTGGGATCACTGGATCATACGGTAACTTTATGCTTCCATTTATTGAGTAACTACCGACCTATTTTCAAAGTGACTGCACTGTCTTGCTGCCAGCAGTGCGGGAAGCTTCCAGTTTTTCCACCTCCTTGCTGTCACTGTTGTCTGTCTGTCTGACTTCACCTATTCTAGTGGGTTTGAAGTAAGTAGTGTCTCATATTTGTGGTTATCATTTTGCATTTCCCTAATGACTAATGATGTGATGATGCACATCTTTTCATGTGCTTATGGGCCATCAGTATACCTTCTTTGGATAAATATCTATTCAAATCCTTTGTCCATTTTTAAATTGGGGTATTTGCTTTTTATTGTTGAGTTATGTTCTTTATGTATTCTGGATACAATTCCTTCCTTTGTCAGATACATAGTTTTGAAATACTGTCTCTCATTCTGTCGGTCATCCTTTCATGTTTTTGAAGCACAAAAGTTTTAAGTTTTGATGAAGCTTAATATATCCTTTTTCTTTTGTGCTTAGGTTTTGGTATCATACCTGAAAAACTATTGCCTAACCCAAGGTCACAAAGATTTATATATATGTTTTTCCTAAGAATTTTATAGTTTAACCTCTTTCATTTAGGTCTTTTATCCATTTTGAATTTAATTTTTGTGTATGATGTGGCATAAGGGCCTAACTTTATTCTTTTGCCTAGGTATATTCAGTTGTCCCAGCACCGTTTGTTGAAACAGTGTTACTTCCCTGTTGAATTGTCTTGACATTCTTGTCAAAAATCATTTAATCACAAATGTAAAGGTTTCTTTCTGGAGTCTCAGTTCTGTTACACTGATCTCTATGTCTGTCCTTATACCAGTACCGGTTTGCTTTGTTATGGTAGCATTACAGTCAGTTAGGAAATCACCAAGAGTGATTCTTCCAACTTTGTTCCTTTCTTCCATTTTGTTTGGACTGTTCTGCAGCCTTTGCATTTTCATATGAGCTTTAGGATCAGCTTGTCCATTTTTGCAAAAACAGGCAGATGGGATCAGGATGGTATTGTGTTGAATCTATAGATTCGTTTGGGAAATACCTTACTATTAGTCAAGTTTTTAAACACTTCAGTAATAATCCGTGTTAATATAAGTTACAGCTAAGCTATGTTTTGTAAGTAGTCAATTTATATTTCTTAATTAGTATCTGATTTCAAATGAGATGGATATTATAATATGCAGCTTGAATCAGAGATATTAAATGTCTACTTTAATAAGTCATATTTATGAATATGTGCATGTATGTGTGTCTGTACTAATTCTGAGTGGCTATTCTTGTGATCTAATCTTCTAAAATCAGTAATAATAATGATGATGTTCTGATTTGAACTGTTTTCTCCCACTTGAGAGAAATTCAGCAAAATTAGTGTCTCCAATACCCTGTATTATCAAAACTTAAAAAAACAAAAAACAAAAAACAAAAAAAAAAAACCCCCAACCTTCCTTTTTTACACTTTTCCCAGAGAGAGAGAGGGAACAGAAGGAGCTAGTCAGTTCAAAAATATTTTTTGATTTCTGTTGTGATTTATACTTTGACTCATGGATTGTTTATAAGTATATTGTTTAATTTTCAGATAGTTGGCATTCTCTACTTCTTGTAATTGGCTTTAAGCTTATTTCCACAGTGGTCAGAGAACATTCTGAATGGCTTAAAGTAGTAGTAGACAACAATATAGTAAATGACAATAACAGCCTGGAAATGATTTGAGTTAAATTTTTCTGTGGTTATTGAATAGTTTGGGAGTGAGATTAAGATATTATTTAACTTTAGACTTTTTAAAGATAAATATACAGTATGAAATTTCAAAGGTCACCACTAAAAGAGTAAAAATATGGATATTCTAAACCTATGGGAAGAAGAAAAATGGATTGAGCAAGAAGCTTAGAAAAAGCAAGAGAAATGAAACTTAAAAGATGGTAAACCAAGTCCGGATATGTCAAGAATCAAATAAATATAACTGGGTTGAACTTGTTAGAAGTTCATATAGTCTGTTTACCAGAATTATGTATTTTGTTTACCAGAAAGGATACACTTAAAGATAAGAATATAGAGCAGTTGAAAGTAAAAGGATGAAGAACGAAATGCCATGTAAATACCAACCAGAAGAAACGTAGTGTAGCTATATTATATATGCTAAAATAGACTTTAAGATATAAAATTTTCTTGGGGCACCTGGGTGGCTCAGTCGGTTAAGCATCTGACTCTTGATTTCAGCTCAAGTCATGATCTCATGGTTTGTGAGTCTGAGCTCTGCGACAGCCTCTGTGCTGATAGCACGGAGCCTGCTTGGGATTCTCGCTCTCCCCTCTCTCTGTCTCTCTCCCAAAATAAACATTTTATTCTATTTTTTAAACATTTATTTATTTTTCAGAGAGAAGAGACAGTGCACGAGCAGGGGAGGGGCAAAGAAAGAGGGAGACACAGAACCCGAAGCAGGCCTCCGGCTCTGAGCTGTCGGTATAGAGACTGAGGTGTGGCTTGTACTTACACAAAATGTGAGATCATGACCTGAGCTGAAGTCAGTCGCTTAACCATCTGAGCCACCCAGGTGCCCATCAAAATAAGCATTTTTAAAAAAGATATAAAAATTTCTTATAGATACAGAGAGGAATTACATAAGACAAAAGGTAAAGATTTATTTAGTTCATCTGAAAGGCAAAACAGTTCTACGTGCACTTAATAAAATAACCTCCAAATATATAAAACAAAGATTGGTACCTGAGGAATCTACAGATCTCCTTGTCTTAGTGGGAGATTTCCATGAACTTCTATCAGTTGCAGATGGACTAAACAGATTTTTTAAAATCAGCAACAATAAAGAGCATTCTAACAGGTTGATAAATTTTATCAGTTGATCATACATAGGAACTGTGTACCCAATAATTAGAGAAAACACCTTCCAAAGAACACATAATGTATTCATAAAGCCAGTCATGTCCTACATTATAAAATAAGACAACTTTTATAAAATAAGACACAATTTACAGAATTGCTATCATAGGGCCACAATCTCTGTCTACACTGTAATTAAATTGAATGGCAATAACAAAAAGATACAAAAAATGACAAATCCTCAAATTTAAGAGTCAGAGACCAGGTGTCACATAGAAGTGTTGAACCACTATGTTGTACACCTGAAACTAATATTACACTGTATGTTAACTAACTGGAGTTTAAATAAAAACTTAAAAAATGAAAAGTGTCAAAGAAGATATCATAGTAGAGGTAAATGTAAAAGTAGTAGAACTGAATGATAATGAGAAAATTGTGTGTCCAAGTGTGTAGAGAGCAATAAAAGGCTGTATTTGGAGGGAAATTTATTGGCCTTAAAACTTATATATGAAAGAAGAAAGGCTGAAAATTAATGTGCTCAATATTTAATTTTAGACATTATAAAAGAACATCATAAATCTAAATGAAGAAAAATAATAAAGATAAGGACAAAAATCACAGAATTCGGAAATAAAGCATAGCAGAGAATATCGAGGCCAAAAGTTCTTTGAAAACCCTAATAAGATGGACAGACCTCTGGTGAAACTGAAAGAAAAGAAAGAAGACATGGATAAATAATAGAAGGAATGGAAAAATGACGAATGTACATACATTGCATTGGTGACAAAAAGAATACTGCTTTATTCCAATAAAATTGAAAACTTACAAAATGGACAAACACAAAAATATAACTTATGTAAAATTGACTTAAAAGATGAAGAAAGCCTTGGGGCACCTGGGTGGCTCAGTCGGTCAAGCGGCTGACTTCAGCTCAGGTCACGATCTCACCATTTGTGGGTTCAAGCCCCACATCATGCTCTGTGCTGACAGCTCAGAGCCTGGAGCCTGTTTCAGATTCTATGTCTCTCTCTCTCTCTCTCTCTCTCTCGGCCCCTCCCCCACTCATGCTCTGTCTGTCTCTCTCTCAAAAATAAACTATAAAAAAAAATTTTTAAATAAAAAGATGAAGAAAGCCTCAACGGTCCTGTAAGTATTAAGATCATTGAAACAATAGTTAAAAATATCACCAAGAAAATTTGAGACCCAGATAATTTCATAAATAAATTCTAATAATCTTTCAAGAGGCAGATAATTCCAGTCTTGAACTCTTCTTGAGAATGAGAAAAGAAACAATAATTCTCAATTCATTCTGTATGCCCAGTTTAATCTTAATAACAAAACCAGTTGAGGACAGTAGTAGAGAGGGAAATTGTAGACCAGTTTCGTTTATGAACATACATGCAAAAATTCTAATCAAAATATAAGCTAGCCAAATCAAGCAAATCCTGTGAAAGAGAAAGGACACCATGAACGAGTTTATCCAAGGAACAGCAGGAGGGGTTTAGCATTAGAAAATCTATAAATGACATTTGCATCAACAGATTTAAGGAGAAGAACCATATTCATCTTAGTAGATGCAGAAAAAGAGTTTGATAAAATTCTTCACCCATTTGTGATAAAACAGCATACTAGGAAGAGAAGTAAGCTCTCTTGAGCTGATAAAGGCTATCTGCCAACACCCCTACAAGAGGTATCAGTGTAGGGGCGCATGGGTGGCTCAGTCGGTTGAGCATCTGACTCTTAGTTTCAGTGAGGGTCATGATCCCAGGGTTGTGGGATCAAGCCCCATATCAGGCTTTCCACTGAGCATGGAGCCTGCTTGGGATTCTCTTTCTCCCTCTGCCTCTCTTCTCCACTCACGTGTGCGCTCTTTAAAAGTATCAGTGTAAATGGAGAAATGTTGAAAGAATTCTTTTTAATGTTAAGAACCATAAAGGATGCCCACTAATACTGCTATTTTTTAAAAACATGTAAAAAAACATACTGCTTCTATTTAATGTTTTACCAGAACCAGCATAGTAAGATAAGGAAAAGAAATTAAAAACATAAGGATCAAAAAGGAGGAAATAAAGTTGTTTATTTGCAGATAATATATTGTCTACATAGGAAACTGGAAATAATCAACAGATACATTTCAGAAGTAATTATTTTAGCAGTATAGATGGCTGTAAGATCAGTATTAAAAATCAGTAGCTTCATCTGTATATTGACAACAAAGAGCTAGAAAGCAACTTTTTGGAGGACGCCTGGGTGGCTCAATTGGTTGATCCTCTGACTCTTGATTTCAGCTCAGGTCATGATCCCAGGGTCATGGGATCGAGCCCCACATTGGGCTCTTGCACTGAGTGTGGAGCCTGATTAAGATGCTCCCCCCTTTGCCCCTCTACCTCCTCCCACTCTCTAAACTAAAAATTTTTTGGAAAGCAATCTTTTTGTATTGTGGCTAAATGTATATATAACTTACCATTTTAACTATTTTTAATACATTTTTAATGTTTATTTATTTTTGAGACCAAGAGAGAGACAGACACAGTATGAGTGGGGAAGGGGCAGAGAGAGAGGAGACACAGAATCCAAAGCAGGCTCCAGGCTCTGAGCTATCAGCACAGAGCCTGACATGGGCCTCAAACTCATGAACCAGGATTTCATGACCTGAGCCAAAAGCAGACGCTTAACTAACTGAGCCATGTAGGCATCCCCCATTTTAACTATTTTTAAGTGTATGGTTCAGTGGCATTAAGTACATTCACATTGTTGTGTAACAGTCACTACCAAGAAAACAATAAATTTAGGAATAAAATTTAGGGATAAATTTCAGAAAGAAAGGAAATATCATAAGGCTTTTTGTGAGACATTAGAGAGAACCTAAATAAAATAGATTAAAAAGACTATGTGCATGGATGAAAAGAGTCAGTGTCATAAATGTTTCCGTTCTCATCAGGTTGATTCCTAGATTCAATACAGTTCCAACCAGAACTTCAACAGGTCTGTTGTTACACTTGACAAACGCATTCTAAATGGCAAGAATAGAAAGAACCTACGACAGAAGAAAAATAAGGTGGAAGAACACGTTATTGTGACTTATATAGAGATATGATAATTAAGACAGTGTAGTATTGGCAAAGGTATAGACAAATGGACTAACGGAACAGAATAGGAAGTTAGAGACAATCACACAGATAGATGGAACTTTGATACATGACCATGATGGCATTGTACATAGGGGAAAGGAGGAGGTTTCTCAATATGTGGTGCTGGGATAATTGATTAATAACAAAGGACAAAAATGCAGTTAGATCACTGACTCATACCAATTTCAGATGCAAAACTTAAAACTTCTAGGACAAAATAAAGGAGACCATCTTTAAGGTCGTATGGTATGAAGCAAGTGAAAACATAAGCAAAACTCTCATAAATCAGTAAGAAATAGAGAAACCAATAGAAAAATGATCAGTGGTATCAGAAAAGATACCATCTTTGGCATCTTAATCAGTGAATGTAAATGGAGACTATAATGAGATTTTCACCCCCTTAGAAGTGGGAAGAATTAAGATATTTGACAATACTAAGTGTTGGAGGGGGTGTGGACCAACAGGAACTCTCATATTTTTCTTGTGGGAGTGTAAAACATGCCACTTTGGTATTATCACATAAATTTGATTCAACAATCCCATTCGTAGGCATATTTATGTAAGAGATTCCTACACGCACCAGGAAGTGTATTCAAGAGCGATCACAGCTGCACTCATTATAATAGCAATAAGCTTGAGTTAACCAAAATACCCATTAATGGGAAATAGAAAAAGAAGTTGTAGTATAGTTGCAAAATGGATTACCAAGCAGCGGATAAATTAATGAGTTTTAGCTACGCTTAGCAAAGATGAACTTTGACAGTATGGTGTTGAACGACAAGAGCAAATCCCAGGGCACAGTTACAGTAAGATACCACTTTTGTAGAGCACAAAACCAAGCAAAATTATCTAGTACTTTAAATATGCATTGACAAACCCACAAATACATAAAAGTATGGCCAAAAAAGAGGGGAATGAATGATAAAGGGAGATAAGGTAAGTCCCAAGAGAAAGACAGAGTTGTTGCACATTAATTGGTAATGTGGCTTTTGAGTTGGGTAGCAAGTTCACAGGCATTCATTGTAATATTCTCTATAGCTTAGCACATCTGTTGTATATAATATTTTCTATGTATCGCACAATAAAGTCAACACAAAAAAGTTACAGATTTTTTTAAAGCCGTGTCCCCAGGTTGTATATTACCGAGTGGTCACGGTTCTGTAAGGACAGAAAGGAAACACATTAGAATGTTTCTACTTTCCTAGGTTTAACATTGTTTTCAGTGAAATGTGTGACTTCCATCATAGAAAAAATATGAACCTTGATTTTCTATTAAATAATTTCTTTTTGCCAGAATTTTACTGCCCCCAAATAATAGGACTCTGATATTTTCCGTTGGAAGAAGAGCATTGAAATCTGAAAGGAAAATGAGTCATTTGAAAATATAAGAGTATTGTTGGATTTTTAAAAAAAATTTTTGATGTTTTATTTTTGAGAGAGAAAGACAGAGCATGAGTGAGGGAGGGCCAGAAAGAGAGGGAGACACAGAATCTGAAGCAGGCTCCAGGCTCTGAGCTGTCAGCATGGAGCCTGACACAGGGCTCAAACTCACGAACCGTGAGATCATGACCTGAGCCGAAGTCAGATGCTTAACCGACTAAGCCACCCAGGTGCCCCAAGAGTATTGCTGTTTTTATCTAAATACACTGTTTAGCTTTTTTCTGTTTTCCTTTTTGAGCTTGGTAAGAAGGATTGTGGCTAATTTGATAGTAGATGTTATAAACCGACAAGAAGAGTCACAAAACAAGAAAAATAAGAATTATAATAAGTCTTAAAACTACATCGTTTATTCATTAAGATCAGTAAATTCTAGGAGTGGTTGTTCCCCACTGCCCATGATGCAACCTTGTGTGTGTGAAGCTTTCATAATAAACAAAAACACATTAATAAATGCTTGTAACAACTTGGCAGTAGGAAGACTTTCTCGGGCATGGTAAGGATTTACTTTTATTGGTGGGAGCATTCGAAGAGAGTTTATTGCTCTTTAAGTTGTCAAGATCCCCGGGATTCAGTCAAGTATCTGTTGGCTGACATTTCATTGTCATCACCCTAAGTTTTTCAGGGCTTTTGTCCCAAGTGGGTGAAAACTTTTCTCTTTTTTTTTTAGCAGGTTCGTGCCATCCAAACAAGCTGCATTTGGGAGTGGCTAAAACACACAAAGAGGGGGAAGATGGCTCTCCGTCCAGCAAACGGTACAACCCAAGTATGGTTACGGCCGAGCTCCAGCGGCTGGCTGAGAAGCAGGCAGCCAGGCAGTATTCCCCAGCCACCCACATCAGCCTCCTCACCCAGCAGGTAGGGACAGCTCGAGGACCCAGGAGCTCTTCTGTTCCGAGGACAGTATTAACCACGGGGCGCTCGGGCCTTCCCTGTCTTTGCTCATCCTCCATATGCTGATGCTTGTTGAAGGAGTGTGAGTTGGTGTGAGCTGAAGAGTGAAAGTGTTCCCTTCATCTTTAAAGAAAATAAGCTTCTGTTACAGGTATTCCCCAGCTAGGTCTACCACTAGCTCTCATGTCCTCGTTTCATGGATAAGCAGACTTGAATGTTCAGCTGTCAAATATACTTTTAACGGATCCTTACAAATAACTCTCTCTTTGGTATAATTTTTCAGTGAGTTCTAGTCTTAGAAATCTTTTTACCAGAATGCCGTAACAATATCTTTTACTTTCTTCTCCTCCTCCTCCTCCTCCTCCTCCTTCTTCTCCTTCTTCTTCTTCTTCTTTTTAACAGTACCACTTTTCATTCATGATCTCGGGACGTGTTATGGGCACTGATTAATAAAGGATCCCAGTGCACATTTAGTCAACACATATTCATTCTCCCCATTTTACAGATGGGGGAAACTAAGGCTGGAATAAGTGATAGAATCATGGTCATTCAGAAAGCTTAATAGATAGAAGCAGATACCAGAATTTTGACCTTAAGCTATATATTGATAATAAGCTTATAACACAATGAAGTTAGATGAAACTTTCACAGGAACTTTGGGATTGTTTTTGCCCTCCTTGCTGATTATCCGAATGGTACCTAACCAGAAGTGAAAGCCACATCTTCTCCCTTTCCTTAATGCAAAATGGCATCAAAGTCCTCCAAAGGAATTATTATAGTTCAACCCCACGGTAAATATTTTGCTATATCTCTGTTGTATCAGTCTTAATTAGCGGCAACTCTGTAATGATAATCAAGTCTAGAAAAAAGTGAAGCTGGAAATTTTTTCCACCACATGTTAAAAGTAGGCAACACACTGCTCCCTGGTGGTGCCCTGTTTCTCTGTATAAAATTTAGAACCAGAATTAAAGGTCAGCTTGAGCTTTTCTTCAGCCTCATCCCAGTGTGTGAGGGTGTGATGAATTTTCTTGTTCAAATCCCTAATAGTTTGAAGGGATTAGATGAGGAGGACTGATTTCAATAGGAAGCAAAGGATCCTACAAGCACAGTTTGGAGACTTGACAGGGTTTGGCAAGTTAGATTTTAGTGATGGAGCGTTGGGAAGAGGGGCCAGGATGTCATGACCCTGGTCAAATGGGAAGGAACCTTGAAATGTGAAGTGGCTGTGAGGAAGGGAGAGGGCCAGGGATCTGCTCCATGTTTTTCACTGGGTCATTGACAAGAGTGTATGTTTCCAGTTTATAAATGAGCAGCTAGAAGCATCAAGGCATTAGGAAATTTTCTTTGCAGTCACAGTAACAAACATGGCCAATATTAGTGTTTACATATTTTCAACTTCTGTCATCTGGGAAGCTACAAAGCTTGCAAAATGGCAAGATTCGGATCCTGTGTGAACTCTGGGGTGATTGTATCCTAATTGGAAAATTGTTTCCTTCAGTCCATCTTTCTTATCTAAGGAGAACTTCACTGCCAGTGAATTAAAAGTCCATCAGACTCCTATTCGTAGGGATCTGAACTTGCCATTAGATGTCAGTCTTAAAGTCTGGTGAGAGGGTAGTTGGTGCTTGGTACAGTACTGAGGGAGGGGCTGTAGTTTGTAATAAGCAGGGTGGGGTGGTGGAAAACAAGCTGGACTAGCCATCTGAGGATCTGTCTTCTACTCCTGACTAGCTGTGTGCTCTCCAAGAGTTCACTCAGCTTCTGTCAACCTCAGGGTCTTTATTTGTTGGGGAAAATGCAAAAGGGTCCCGAGGATAGTATGCAAAAACCTCTTTGTAAAGTCTAAATGCCATATATGTGGGAAATACTGATATTTCAGCCATAAAAGTCTTTCAGTAATAAGTAATTTTTAATTTGATTTCAAAAAGTTCAGTGTTTGGATAAGATACATTATTACCAAAATGAACTTTGTTATTGAAAAGCTCAATTGTGTGTTATCTGGCTCTTTCCCCTCAGAGAAAGCAATTCCTTAATTTTGAATTTGGAAATTTTTTTATTCTTCTTCTAGTAAATAATAACTTGTTACAGTGGCTTCATATGGGCTCTGGCCCTTGTGTTTACTGGGGGGCGGGGAGGTAGACCCAAAGTGAGGGCAACTCTGTCCTTCTCTCTCACTTTGGACCATGAAATCTTCATGTTTAGTAATCACTCAAGTGCTTTTTACCTGTGATTATTTCCAGTTCCTATTTTGTGTTTGTGGGGGTTTTTCTTTTTTTCCTTTTTCTTTCTTTTTTTATCCAATAGGATTGATGTTTTCTTCCCCTGCTTCCCTTTTTTGTTAAGATAATTATGGATATATTTATTCTTATTGTTTTCTAATTGACTGTTTTGTTTTGTCTTTACTAATGTTCTTTCTTCTGCTTTTTCTTGCTTTATTTCCTCCCAACTTCTTGAGTTGGGTACTTATTTTTATTCACTCTTGTTGGTCACTATATTGAAAGCTGTGAATTTTCCTCCGAGTATCACTTTCATTATAGCCCATAAACTGATGTATCTTTACATCGTTCCTCTGGGTAAGGTGTTAAGAGACCTACTGCTAAATAAGGAACACCAATGTTAAATTGTTTGTGTTTTGGAAAATGAGTATAAAAAATGGAAATCCTTGGACCCATTTTTGAAAAATCATTTTATTTTGTCTGTAATTTCACCTGTTTAGTCCCTTACAGCTTTTAGTGGCATTCTTCACAAAACTTTTAATTCAAATGTGGTTTTTTAATTTATTCATTCAAAAACATTTTATTAAGCTCTTAGGAATGTTCCAGACTTTGGTACTGAGCCGCAGGGATGATATAAGACATAGTCCTTGGCATAAAATAACTCACTATCTGGTAAGGGTGACAGCCCCACAAACACATGAGAGTACCCGTGTGGAATAGCCACACCAGAGCTGTTTCTAGGGAGTAACGACAGATCCAGAAGATAATGGCTACCCTAGCCTGTGTGTGGGAGTGACAGGGCCAGAGCAGCCTTCTTGGAAGAGATTATGTTGAAACTGAATCTTAACGTGGGCACGTGTGTGGGAGAGGAAGGGTAAGGACAGGTGTCAGAACAAAAGCTAGCATTGCAAGCAATGTGTATGTATGTACATATGTATATGTATGTATACATGTGTGTGTATATCTGTATAACAGCCAGCTGGGTAGTGGTGTTGGAAGATAGGGAATCAGCAGAGAGCAGCTAGGATGGAAACTGGAAGAGAAGACGAGGGCTGATTTAACGGAGAGCTTTCTCCATGAGGGAACTTCTCCTGACCGCAGAGATGACGGGCCACAGAGAGCCAGGCGGCGTTGCCTTTTCGCTGGGTCACTCAGGTAGCCGGAGGAGGGCAGGGTGGAGGGTGAGGCAGCATCACCCCTTTTCCTCCCTGCTCACCGGTGAAGACGCTGAGGAAATGTGAGCCAGCTGAAAGTAAAGAAGCAAAGTACTTTGACAACCCCGGAATTTGATCATAAAACTCTGGAAGCACCCAGAATTTACATTGGAGGCTAAATTCTTACGGGTTTGTGTGGCTAAAAACAGAACCTTATTTATTAGCTTGTAATAGTGTTCCCTACCTCTTGTTATTATTTAACTTTATTCACAGCCTAGAATACATGAGACCCTCAGACTTTCCTTGCCACACAAAGTGGCCACCGTAGCCACTTCAGAAATGTTTGCCGGCACGTGCACGTTTTAAATATGTTGGAGCAAGACACGTGTTCTTAGTGTATGATTGTTCAGCAAGTACCTTACACATCAGAGAGAGAACAGGTCAGATTTAGTTCTTTCCCTTGACACGCGAGAGGCTGATGATCTGTGGGGGGTGGGATTCTCTAGAAGTCAGTGCGTACACCCCTAAAGGCAGGGTTTTCTGGGAGCGTCTTTCACCTGTGGGAGGGGGGAGCGCTGTGGGAGCCGACGGTGCTGGAGGGGAGCTCCTTGCTCCCTTTCTCTGCCTCACTTGGTGCTGGGAGAGGCGTGTGGTAGCCCCGCAGCACCCTGCGCAGACTTTGCCCTTTGTGGTTATGGCTGGGCTGTTCATGAGCAGAAGAATGTGGTGAAGGAGCCCGGCTCTGTGGAGAGGAGTGGGAGGCTGCGACTCAGAGGGAGCACTGGCCCTCTCTGTGCGGGCGAGTGTGAGATTTCAGGACCAGCTATCATTAGGAGCAGCTCCAGCTCCTCCAGCCTGGGAGTTTAATCAAAGGAATAACAGCAGACCACCCAGGCGAGGGCTCCAGGGCGAACGAATGTGCTGTGTCAGTCTCTGTTCCCCAGCCAGCCGGTGCCCGGGATGTGGCCAGGCCTCCTGGAAATGTGCTGACAGATACATAGGAGGGAGGAGACACTCTCTACTTCTCACATTTTTCATGAAGATGGAGAGTGGAAAGGAAAACCATTCCATTTCTTTCATTTTTTGCTCCTTGCCCCGACACTTTTCTAGAGCACTTCTAGAGAAGGGTATATGCCATGGTGTGGATTGTTTCCACGGGCTACTCATTCCTCCCAGTCATTCTGTATCAGGGAATTCTCTTATCATTTCTTCTGCTTCAGCAGCTGCCACAGTGGACCTTGAGGGAATCTTAGTTTCAAAATTTCCAGTTTGAAGGGGAGATGGGCAGAGAGAGAAATTTCTGAAATGATGAGGCGCGTTCTCCAGAACGGAGGCAGATGGCACCAATTTATCACAAGGTTGGACATCGGGCACTGGGAACTCTCCCCCTGCCTCCGTAGCGTGCCCGGACGTGTTCGAACTGCTGTACACTAGGGTTCTGATTGGGTGGTTGTTTTCCAAGTCTAGCCCCTTCGGTTCTGTATTCTTTCTGGGTAGAAAAAGTTGTACTTCTTTGTGTTATGCACATTACTCTTTCCCATTTCTAGGAAGGGATAAATGGAAAAAGCAGGAATTCTTGAGTCAGTAAGACCTTGGACAAGTTACTTAACCTCCTTGTGCCTTGATTTCCTTTTCTGTAAAATGGAGTCATTTTAGTATTGAGACTAATTCTCCTCCTGGATCCCTGTGCCTTCCACGGTAGGACCTAGCTCCAGCTGATCTTACTATTCCCTAGCTCCTCTGTGTCTCTCAAGGCTTTCAGCCTCAGTTTTCCTTAGTTCCTTGCCTACTCTATAGTCTCTTGTTCTTCTAATAACCTTCCTTTCACCCTCCCACCCCCAACCCACACAAGCTCTTGTCCTCCCTGTACTGCCAGTTTTGTATTAAAATAACATGCCCTGGAGGCACTTGGGTGGCTCAGTCGGTTAAGCATCCTACTTCAGCTCAGGTCATGATCTCGTAGTTCGTGAGTTCGAGCCCCATGTCGAGCTCTGTGCTGACAGCTCAGAGCCTCGAGCCTGCTTTGGATTCTGTGTCTCCTTCTCTCTGCCCCTCCCCAGATCACACTCTGTCTCTCTCTTCCTCTCTCAAAAATAAATAAACATTAAAAAAACTTTTTTTAATAACATGTCCTTGCTCTCCTAGTGCCCTGACCCCTTGCCCTCCACACTTACTTTTCCAGTCTCACCTTATCTCTTACCATTTTGTCCAGCCCTCTCTCAGAGATTGCTAATGACCTTGAATTTTCAACCTCAGTCACCTATTTTTAATCCATCTTCTCCCTCAGCATGTGGCACTATTCTTGTCCACCTCCTACCTGAAAACTTTTCTTAGCTTCTCCAGCCCTTTAGCCCTTCCTCTGGGAGCTCATCCTCCTCTTTCCCCGGAAAACTAGATTCCATTTACAACATGTTTTAAAAGCCACTGCCATGTAGATCTCCTGTAAAAAACTGACAGACAGCAGCAGGATCTCCAATTAAAGACAGTGGTATGATGCTTGGCCATTTGCTTCTTCCTGTTCCTCATAGCTCTCCTCCACCATAACTCTGAATTCAGGGCGCGGCGGAACTTTATTTTCACCATATAGTTTCCCCTTGCGTAAATTTTCTCTTCCCTTAGCTTCACCTGGTACGGTCCTGTGGATTTCTCCCAAATAGGCATCTCTTGAGTTTGAACCTCCTTCCTGAACGCCAGGTCCAGACTTCCAACTATCAGATACTTCCACCTAACTGTACTACCAGCATCCAAAATGTTCAACCTATTGTAAACCTGTTTTGAAAATATTCAAAGAAGTATTCAATACCTCTAAAACCTATTAATTCTTCTCCCTTTTTGTCTCTGTACTGGTGACACTGCATTTCTCAACACTGAGGTATGTCTCTTTCACTTCTTCATTCTCTGTACATCCAGGCAGTTGCCAATTCTTGCTGATTCCGGCTCCATAATGTCTCATATATGTCTTTCCTCTTTCACTTTCATATCTGCTGTCCTGCTTAAGGCCTTAATTATCTCCGCTGGACAGCTGCGGTAACCTCCCAAATGGTCTCTTGTTCACCCCAGTCTTTGCTGTAAAGGAATCTTCCTGAATCACAAGTCTGATGATAATACTTATTTGCCCACAAATCTCAAGGGGACTTTCTGTTACCTACAGTGTGAAGCCCAAGCTTTTAAATGTTATTCAAAGCTTTTATTTAAAATCTGGCTCCGGGCTTCTTCCCCAGCCTGTCCTCGCCCATCACACGTGTTCTTGTACAACTCAGTCAAAATTTGTTAGTCTCCACGCCTTAATTTTTGCTATCTTCTCATGGGAAATGTTCCCCTGTTACCATGTCTAACCTTGTGCATTTGTCCAGGCCCCACATAGTTGCTGTTGGTTTTCAAACCTCTGGAGAACTTTCCTGGTATAATCTGAAAGTGGCCCTTGTACTCAGGGCAGGGAGAGACTGAAGGAGGCAGACCACTCAAGGTTGGTAGGTGGCAGTTGTTGTTTTTTTTTAATTTTTAATGTTTTATTTATTTCTGAGAGAGAGCGCACGCACGAGCGTGAGTAGGGGAGGGTCAGAGAGAGGGAGACACAGAATCTGAAACAGGCTCCAGGCTCTGAGCTGTCTGTCAGCACAGAGCCTGACGCAGGGCTCAAACCCACGAAACATGAGATCATGACCTGAGCCGAAGTCAGACGCTTAACCGACTGAGCCGCCCAGGCGCCCCAGTAGGTGGCAATTTTAATAGGGACCTTACCTAGGAGGCTTGTTTTGAGCAGCAAGATGCCTGGATCCCTGCACCTGCCCACCAGATCTTAAGAGTTTATAAAAAGTCCCTGTCTGGGCTCAGTTATATATACTGTTCAGGTGTTTTCAACACATTGTCATCTCAAGGCCATGTCCTTGGAGAACCTTTAGGATTACGAAAGGCAAGTGGAACCCACATTCCAAGGATAGGGGAGGAAGGACTGAGGAGCCTCTGAGGTCTTGGGCCCAACTCACGGGTCATTTGGTGGCCACATCTTTCTCATGACGTTTCCAGACAGGTGCCCCTTCACTTGTATGCATGCCATTTTACTCATCACACTGTGCATGTCCAGATAGCTGTCTCCTTCAGCAGACAGTGAGCTCTTTAGGGACAGTGTCCTTTGCTGCCTCAGAACCTGACTCATGGGTAATACTCAGTAAATGTGCTCATTCTGTTGGACTGGAAGGTACTGGGTTGAGGAGGTGGACTATGTCCATTTTTTCACTAATATTTTTTTCAGCTTGGTATATGGTGTACACTCGGTACGTTTTTGAATAAACAGAGGAATGAAGAACCCGTTGCTGCTCCAGCCAGAAGTCATCTTTCCATTCTCCGTGGTCCTTTAGCCCTTCATTAGTCTCTCTGTATAGTAAATCTATTCTAGTGATTTTTGCATCTCATTTCTTATTGAGTTATAATCTGCGTGATGGCAGTTCTCTCTGGTCCATCAGCTAGCACAGCACCCTTGCACTAGCTAGGTACTTATTACATCCTTGCTAAGCTGAATTGTTTGGCTTTTATATTCTTATTTATTTTTAAATGTTTATTAATTTTTTAAATGTTTATATTATTATTTTAAGAGAGTGCACACATGTGAGCCAGAGAGGGACAGAGAGAGAGAATCCCAAGGAGCCTCCACGCTGACAGCGCGTGCTACATCTCATGAACCATGAGATCGTGACCTGAGCCAAAATTGAAAGTTGGATGCTCTGAATGAGCCACCCAAGCGCCCCAGTTTTTTATATTCTTTTTAAAACTCTTGCTCTTCCATATTTTATTTTTATTGGCAGTATCACGCCCTTCGGAATAAAGCAGCTGACATGAACTGAATGTCTACTTTGCACCAGGCACTGTGCTAAGAACTTTCTAAGCATTATTTCTTTAACCTTAGGGTGTGGCTACTTATTTTTTACAGATGAAGAAAATAGAAGCTGGAAGGAAAGGTGACTGTACTACGGTCACACAAATGGCAAGTGGCTGAATCGGGACTCAAACCCAAGTCTGTCTGATGCCATGCTCTTTCCGTTAGTGTTTTCCTCCCTCCTCCCATTTGAATCAGAACTCTAACCTCTCACCAGCTGAACACTGCTGCAGGGTTAGAGCAGAGCCAGTGATTGAGCCTACAAGAGAGAAACAAGAAATTGAACTTCCTGGTTTCGTGATTAGAAGTGCTTCTCCATGCTCCAAAGCAGCTCAAGAAATATGTGGCTTTGTCTAGATTATCAGTTATTTGTTGAGTGAACTCTTCACCAGATTATTTTATGGTGAAATCAACTGATCCTTTGAACAGGCAAAATTCGGCCTTCTTATTTGCAGTGATGCAAAAAGATCAATTTATCATGGTGGTGGCAGCCCCCATCGACTCATAAAAACCAAATGTATAAATTGGAAACACTACAAAGTGATTTGGTGGTTTTGTAAGATTTCCCAGGAATGTCTCAAATCTTAATCTGGAACTCCTTCCAGATTTTGGAGCACTGAATGTTGATATGTGTATGTGTATTGTGTAAATGACAGTGTTCACCAGAGAGGGGTACATGACCAGAGAACTTAGTGCTGATGTACTGGAGCCGCAGAGATTCCCAGCTTTTCCCAACCCCTTTTAAATTTTGATTAACATTATGACTCATGTCTCCTGGTGATCAGAGTGTAAATTCTCTGAGGCTCATTTTATTGGCATCCAAGGAATTGACACGGGAGTTGAAGCTGTCTTAAAACATATTGGTTGTGTGGCAGATGATTTTATAAATTCTCAGGAAGTGCCCTTAAAAGAATGGTTAAAAAGGTAGCTGTTTGGGGTGCCTCTATGGTTCAGTCGGTTAAGCGTCCGACTTCGGCTTAGGTCATGATCTCACGGTTCGTGGGTTCAAGCCCCGTGTTGGGCTCTGTGCTGACAACTAGCTCAGAGCCTGGAGCCCTCTCTCTGACCCTCCCCTGCTCATGCTATCTCTGTCTCTCTCTCAAAACTAAATGTTTAAAAAAAAACTGTTTAAGGATGATTTTATTTTATGTTCTTGATTGAATGTATTCTCTAAAATTAATCTAGTGATGAAAATGATGTACTAAGTGTAGATCTGGCACTTCTGGTGTTCCTTTTATATTGAGTGAAGTGGATTCTGGTCCACTGCTGTTTCCTATTCAAGGACTGCCTTTTGTTCTAGCTATAGGCGCTAAAGCAAGTCAGGAAGGACTTGGCACTGCATTGCCCTGTTCCAAATCATTCAGAGCCCCATGGTCAGGAGAATGAAAGTTTCAGTAGATGCTCAGTTAATCTAATCATATTCTGATGAGCCTTTGCGTATGGAATAACAGCATTATTTTCAAGATGATATTGGTGTAGTTCTGAGGACATTATGAATGCAGATTTAGACAAATTAATCCTCATATCACTATGAGTGATTCTTAACCGTTTTGGAGTCAGAGATCCCTTGAATTGAACGAAGGCTATCTTGTTCTAAAAAAAAAATTGTGCACTCAGACTTAGAAATTTGCATTAATTTCAAAGGGTTCAGAGATACTCCCCAACGAGGCTCCCTCTTAGTACAACTGTGGACCCATGGTCTTCACATTAAGAACCTCTGAAAACTTTCTAAGGTAGCATAGAGCCAATCATATTGAGAATTTGGCCAAAAATGACCACTCCAAATCTGTGATCATCTTTGCTTCACACATCCTCTATGTATTTCAGTAATGTCCTCCCAGTGGGATGTAATCTTGATGAAAGCAAGGAGTTTGGTTTTGTCTTCACTGTTCACTCCATGCTGAAAAGAATACCACAGAGTAGCTGATAAATATTTGTTGGATTAATGAAATGGTCTTCTGAAGCCCCATCTCTAGACTTTGCTTGAGCTATGCCAAGATTGTAAGCTGCATTGGGAGCACTGGGCCACCAGTTTGCTCACGTGGTAGCTATTATTTGGTTTTAATGTTGAATTCCCACCCTCCATTTTGATAAAAAAAGATACATGACATTTGCAAACAGGCTAGTGAACCCAAGACTCAAGATCGGTTTCACTCAAGATAAAAGAAAGGGAAACCCCCGAGTGCCAGATTCATGCTTACTACATGATTTTCATCACTGGAGAAACATTAGAGAACGTGTGCAACCCAATCTCAGATGGAGTGTCAGCCGTTTGCAGTTTCACTGCCAAGAAGAAACATACAGCAGAGACGTTGTGCAGACAAGGAGCAAAATCTGTATGCAAAGCTCTTATTTCCCACATTTGAGAACCTTGCCCAAGGCATCGAGACCAGGCAGAACTCATCTCTAAAATTAGGCAGGGCACTAGCAAGAGCAACACTGACCTCTTTCTAATCACTGATTATTTTATTTCCCATTATTCCAAAGCAGTCCATCCCTTGTGGTATTTGCAAAAAGAGGTAATTTGGAACCTTTAATTTCCTTGCTAGCCTTCCAGTGACAGTAATCATTTTTCCACTCACTGGTGATTCTAGCAGCTAGCTAGAGGCTGTGTGTGTGTGTGTGTGTGTGTGTGTGTGTGTGTAGATGAACCCACTTTGTTTAGTATATAAATGCTTTTATGCCTGCTGGGCTAAGCTCTGAGGATACAACAATGAATGAGATACAGTAATTTGTGGGCCAAGATAGGCAAATAAGCCTACAATTATAATACAATACAAATCATGGCATGAAGTTCTTTCAGCTCTACCACTATGCTCTTGAAACAGTTTAATGACAAGGATTCTTTACAGCTAAGGGAGATTGTTTATGAAAAATATAGTTGACATTGGAAAGTCAAATGCAAGGTGGTAGCAACTAGATTTCAGGATCCTGCTGTGCTAAAGTGGTTTGAAGGACCTTCTTACAGCACGATATGAAACACCATTTAAGCTGATCTTTCAGTTTGCATGTTGGGGATAATCCCTGCCTCCTGGCATAGCCATCTCTCTGTTTGCTGGTTGTGTTTTCCCAAGCAGCAATGATAAACTTTGGAACTGTGTTAAGAAAGGTAAAAATCGTGTATAAATCCTCAAGCCCCAGTTAGTGGAGGGCTACATTTCTAGATAAATCATACCTATAGAAATGGAGAATGTGGTCTGCTCTATGTATCAGTCCTTAAGGGACTGATGGCGTATGCATGCACAGAGGCAGGTACCAATTTATGGTTGATGTGGCAGAGAACTCAAGGGCTCACTCTGGATGCCGGCATCTTAGGTTTTTTTTTCATTAACCTGTGTTGTCTTTACAAATACCTACTAAAACTTCACGATTCTTAAATATCAGTTTGTTTGATTTTGTTCATGGCAGAGCTGGAAATTACTACTCACGTGGTCATTAAACACTGATTTAGGGAGAACTGTGGCTGGAATCCAGGGTTCCACAGTTACTACCTTAAGGTTCAGGAGAAGATGCCCAGAGAGTATCCTTCAGCCCAAAGCCACCTCTCCTTACTAGTTTTGGTTCCAGACTCCTGACTGGAATTCCTGGCTTTGGTGACTTGGGCTAGATAGTGTATGATCCATTGTCGTCTTTTGCCCACCATGCCTCAGGCCTAGACCAAAGCCATCTTTCTAATCAGACTTTATCATCAGGCCCACCCCCTAATCTTGATCGTCAAACTGTTGAGGAAAGGCATGGGAAGATAATCTAAGGAAAGGTGCACTTACACTAAGGCCCACTCTTGAACCATCCCTTCTTTTTTTTTTTTTTTTTTATATTTTTATTTATTTCTAGGAGAGAGAGAGACAGCATGAGCAGGGGAGGGTCAGAGAGAGAGGGAGACACAGACTCTGAAATAGGCTCCAGGCTCTGAGCTGGCAGTCAGCACAGAGCCCGACGCGGGGCTCGAACCCACAACCACGAGATCACGACCCAAGCGAAAGTTGGACACCCAACCGACTAAGCCACCCAGGCGCCCCGGACCGTCCCTTCTTAAAATGCTAGGCGGCACCATCTTGCCTTACCCAGCTGCATGGGAAGATGTATGCAGAAGAGGACTGATCCAAGAAGAAACCATGAATAACGAACATATGAGCTTAAAAGCATCTATTATCGGATCACAAAGCAGGTCTCGAGCTCCAAGGCCCATCACTCCTCCTGAGCCTACGAGGGAAGCAAGTAGAGCCCACCAGTGGTGTGTCCTGCATCCCAACCCTAGTACCTCTCGCCTGACTTCCGTGGCTCTCAACGAATCTTAATTTTCCTTAATAGTCCCTTTCTCCCTAACCCATGAGACAGCTCTAGATTTTTCTTCCTACCCCACAAATCTGACATAGCACTACTCTATCGGAACCCTTCAGGAAGTTTAGTGTTACCTCTTAGACTAAGAGCACAATCTTTAGTCTGGCATTCAGTGATCTCCTCAAGCCATTTTTCTGTTCCTATTTTTTATTGCTCTGAGGTTTAGCCAAATCAGACTCTTTCCTGTTTCTCAGACATTCTTCCTGCCTGTCTGTCTGTCTCTGCATTTTTACTTCTGGTTTTTCTCTCTAGGAACCCCACCATCCCACCACCCCCACAGCAATGCTACTGCCTCTCCTTTTAGACCTAGCTCAGATGTCTTCTTTGAATTTCCTTAGCATTTTTATTATGGCAGTTATCAAATCCTAGGAGGCCTTAAGTATTGCTGCCTGCCTATGTGTCTTGTCTCACTAGATTACCAATTCCTTCATGGGTAAGTGGCTACATTTTAATCTGTGTATACCCCTAGGATTTTACCCAAGGCCTTGCTTATATGATAGCCAATGCAGTAGATATTTATTGTGTTATCTCTGAGGTTTGGACTTCTTTTGAGCATTCAGACGTGCAGTATTTCTAGAGGATGCCAACTACAGCAATAGTGATCTAGTTAGGCCTGGCTCTGGATCTTCTTTGGATACCAAAAGTTATGTATCTGGGTGGGTGGTGGGTGTATTCTGGGAAGCCATCAGGGCAGTGCCATCATATTTTAATTATAACACTGGCAGCACTACTCCTTTTAGCAAACAGCAGTAACAAGCAGTAACACTTGGGCGGGCTGGCAGCCGGAAATTGGCCTCCCTCTCTATGTTTCTCCTACCCCCTTTTCAATCCATCACCTGTATTTATTCCTGCTGTAATTTAAACACCTGTCTAGATGGAATGCGTGCAATGTGTCCCTACCCCACACATTCAGATATTTGCTCACCTGCCTTATTCGGAAGGCTGGCTCTAAAATAAACAACGTTTTGGTATTAGAAGAAAAAATGCGCTGAGGTCACTGTGGCAGTGGACATGAAGAAGGGAATGGGAGTGGAACCTCGGCTGAGCCGTTCCAGGAGAGTGGAGCAGAGGATGGGGAAGAGGGGGACAAGTAAGGGGTGAAGGGTTTGCCTAAGGCCTCGACAGCAGTGGGTGGGATCCCGTAACTAGATCTACCCACAGGCAATCATTCACTTTGCTGACCAGCTAAGGAAAGACAGGGATGGAAGAGCATTTAACAAGTTGATTGTTTTTTAGGCTTAAATGTTTTGGGTTTTTTTTAATTTTTTTTTCTTTTAATGATTATTTTTGAAAGAGAAAGAGACTGAGCAGGGGAGGGGCAGAGAGAACCCAAGACAGGGTCTGAAGCAGCCTCCAGGCCCTGAGCTCTCAGCGCCTCATCTGATCCTGTGGGGCTCGAACTCATAAACTGTGAGATCATGACTTGAGCCGAAGTCGGACGCTTAACCAACTGAGCCACCCATGCACCCCAGTGTCTTGGTTATTTTTAATGACCACTTTTTCTCATAGCAGCAAAACAAGTAGGCTTGGAACTTTCTGAACCTTGTTTTAAACCATTTCATTTACATTTTCATCCTTGTCATACTGAATGATGACTCATGTTAACGTTTGAGCAACCGAACAACACTGAGAAATAGTAAAATCTTAAAGTTCCTGATAGGATTATTTTCTCGACCCCTTTCCGTTGGGTGTTTTCTATCGTGCTCTTCACCCCATCAAGGCATTTCTGCTGGTTTTTGGAAAATTTCCTGAGCTTTCTGGAGGAGAGCCCTTGTATGGGTTCCTCTTTCCTTTTCCACCATCTCCTGTAACAAGTGCTTCGATGATATTAACATGCATGAGAATTACCTGTGTGTGGCTCTTGTCAGATGTAGATTTCCTGCACTGGGGCTGAGGTTGCGGGAGAGTCTGCATGTTTATCAAGTTCCCAGAGATCGCAGATGCTGCTGGTCACAGGTTGAACTTTTAAGTTCCAGGCTCTGGTACAAGGCAATGGGAGGAACACAGTGCTTAGAAACTACAAGCATCAGGCAGAACAGAAATTGGAACTAGGGGCTAAAATGTAACAATTATTGGTTCTTGAGCAAGTTATATTATAACTCTCAACCTCAGTTTTCCCATCTGTACATGAAGGCAATAATTCTACCTAACAAGAGTGTCTTGAAGATTAAATAAGTTTATATATAAACACACACACACACACACACACACTCTCTCTTAGAACAATGCCTGGCAGAAATAAAGTGTTCATTAAATTTAGCTATCATTAGGTAAATATGACTTCATTGTTACTATGACTGTTACTGTTGTGAACCTGAAAATTTTTGTATTTGAAAGTTTTAGAAGTCCAAACACAGACTGACAAAGTTTTTACGTGTGTGCTATCTTTTGAACATACAGATGTTGATATCCATTGTCAGCAAGGCATGTTATTTGTGTCATAGTTTTGGTAATTAAAATGGATCTTAAACTGTCCCATTTATCTTCCAGACACTTGTGACCAATGTCATGAATTCATGAGTTGGCCAGCCTAGATTTAGTAGCACAGACTCTGGTTTATTGCAGCAGAGAAGCCACCTGGCCCAATGGCTACAACCTCCACCTTAATACCCTAATACTCCTAACAAAAATGATGAGCCACTTCTTTTTCACTAGTGCTATATGTCTTTATGTGCCATTAAGCCTGTCCTTCTTGAAAAGTCTTTAGTGTGGAATGTTCATCATTATTGAATATCAGATATATATATGCAGTTTTCCACTTTCTCTTCATCTGACGAAGTTTTGTTTACCTGGAGGAAGAGAGGTGGACAGAGCGGCAGATGTAGCCTGGTGGCAGCCACATTTATCATCCTTCTTCATGTTGGGGAGGTACCTCCATGTGTGAACCCTGATTGGCTTGTGGTGTTTACTAAGGCCCGGCCCACTGCTGGGAGATTTGCCCAGCCCTTAGACCTTCCATAGTCAAGACAAGGTGCCGTTAGGGCCACAGTTGATGCTTGGGTCCATTTTAGTTCAGCGACTCCTTCTGCCCATGTTGGAAAAAAACCCTGGGAAACTGAAAAGAAGAACCAGAAGCTTTCTTAAGTCATTTAATCTAGGGATCATTTGCTTGGACTGAATTCTAGCAAGGCATAAGTTTGTACACATAAGATTCAGCTAGATCTGATTGAGGCTTCAGAGCTATGCTATCTAATAAGGTAGCCATAAGGTAGGTGCATGTGGCTTTTAAAGTTTAAGTTGGGGCGCCTGGATGGCTCAGTCGGTTAAGCGTCTGACTTCGGATCAGGTCATGATCTCACAGACCATGGGTTTGAGCTCCACATCGGGCTCTGTGCTGACAGCTCAGAGCCTGGAGCCTGTTTCAGATTCTATGTCTCCCTCTCTGTCAGCCCCTCCCCAGCTTGTGCTCTCTCTCTGTCTCAAAAATAAATAAATGTTAAAAAAAAATTTTTTTTAATAAAATTTAAGTTATATAAAGTTTAAACTCCAGTTGCTTAGTTAGACCAGACACACTGCAAATGCATTAATAGTCACATAGGGCTCATGGCTACTCTATTGGGCAGTACAGACTAGAGAACCATTGACTTCGTCCCCATACATTCTGTTGCATAATGCTGTTCTAAGACAGGGGTTGTTTGTCACTTTGGATCGATTTGTATTGGCTGTCTCTGGAGGACTGTGTCAAGAAGATTCTGAGTCCATCTCTAAGTGAGCCCCAAATTGTTTGATTATTTACTAGCAGTGTAGTCCCAGGAAGACAGAGTCGGGTCAGGTGGGGATAGGTGACATAGGTCCCAGGTGTCTTCTAGACAAAACCACGGAAGTAAGAACAGGATATTTAAAATAGAAGGTCAGTTAGTATTTAAAGAGACAGGTTACATTTTTAGCAGGAGTCCTTTGGAAAGAAAGATGAGGGGCACCTTGGTGGCTCAGTCGGTTAAGCGTCCAATTTCGGCTCAGGTCATGATCTCTCAATTCATGAATTCGAGCCCCTCGTCAGGCTCTGTGCTGACATCTCAGAGTCGGGAACCTGCTTCAGATTCTGTGTCTCCCTCTTTCTCTGCCCCTTCCCCAACCCCACACCTCTATCCCTCTCTCTCTCTGTCTCTCAAAAATAAATAAACATGAAAAAATAAAAAAGATGAGAAACTTTAAAAGCTTTGTTATTTTTTATATAATCTCTCATTTAAGTACTGGCCCCTTTCCTACTTCAAAATAAATTAATGATGATACTTTGCTTTTGTGTGGAAGGAAATCACAATCGCTACCATTTTTTGGTTTATCCATGACTTAAGGAATCGATGTTACATGAAAAAACAAAACCGACCAAGAGCCACCAAGAATCTAAAATTAGTTTCGTGTTCATGCCTCCTTTTAGTATACCTGCTAAGAAACCAAACCGATTGAGGTTGTTAGGGCCCCCCCCCCACCCCGCCACTTCTTTAATATCCTCTGGTGAAGGGTGACATGTGGAATAATATTTAAGGCAAAGTATATTCGATGTCTGTATAATCACTATTGTCAGAATTTGAGATGGCTAATTATAGTTTCAAAAATCTCTTAAGAATTAAGGATAGCTAGGACTCTTTCAGACTAGTTTTAAAACTGGAAAATGGATTTTAAAATAAGAGTTCCTGTTCTGCAACTGTTATATGACCTTGAGCAAATTAGCTACTATAAACTCTCTGAGCCTTAGTTTCTCCATCTCTGAAAGGGAGCGTAACAGTGTCTGCTTCCGTGAGTGATGGGCAAGGAGTAAGTGAGATCTAAAACACTTCCAAGTGCCTGACATTACTATTCAAATGTTACACCGTGTTATTTGGGAAAAGTATCTCACATGCACTTGGAGGAGAACCTTTTCCGTTTTAACTTTGGCCCTGCACTTAGCCAGGCATGTGACTTTTGTCTAATTGCTTACCCTCAGAATTATCAAGTAGATTTTAGTTTCCTTTTTTATGAAATGGGGGTAACAACAGAACCCACATCAGAGGGCTTGCTCAGGGGTAAATGAGTTAATGCACATCACGACAATGCAAGGACATCTAATACATGACACATGGTGAGCGTTAATAACGTAGGTATTAGGAAGAAAATGATGACGTTTAAATTAGGGGTAGCCTTGCCAAGAGTGAGAAGATTGAACAAACTTGATATTTCTTCTCTTTCCCATTCACTAATCTCCAAGCTATACAGTTTATACTAAACATGGTAAAGTGTGTACATTTTGTTTATTTTATTACTATTCCACTATAAATTATTAATAAGCCTCTCGTATTAGGGTTTTGGCACACTGACTGAGGCAGTAATTGGAGAAGCTGCTAGCTATCATAAAGACCTTTCTCAGTCTCTAGAGTTTTTGCAGGCAGCCAGCTCATGTCTAATTTGAAAGACCTGATATTTAAGGCCAGGGAACAGGGCAGGAAGGAAGAGGGCTCAGTGTGGGGCAGGGGTGAGTTCAGTCCTACAGGGAGCAATTTGATTGTCTGAGAACCTCACCTATGTTGCCTCTGGGGTGTAGGAAGAAGGCATGGCTTTTCAAAGGCTCTAGGGGCCAAAAAGTACTACCTTAACCTGCCCCAGAATATTCCCTCCCTACCCTTTCGTCTGTCTTCTCCCCCTGACAGCAGCGGAAGGGGGTCAGAAATGATGAGCTCTGAGGCTTCTTCTAAAGAGAGGTCCGCCCTGAAGGATGCAGCCCAAGTGTCCCATACCCCAGCCTCCACAGACACCAGGAATCACTGCTGACCTAGGGAAAATGCTCTCTTCCCAAGAAAACTATCTGAGTCTTTGGGTGTAAAGGCCTAGTCCTGGGCTGTTTTCCCGTCCTGAGTTCTTTAACCAGGGATAAAGTACTAGACGGTTGCTAAAAATGATTTCTGTTTCCTTTCAGGATTTTCAGTGCGAAAACAACAACACTGCAGAATTCTTCTGTTTGTAAATGTCAAAATTGCTAGGTTCTTAGGACATTTTCTAGGAGGACGCTTTTCCTGTACTTTCCATCTCCTATGCCACTCGTCTCTGGCGCCTCACGCTTAGCACCCAGCATTCAGCTTCATGCCCTCCTGCTTTTTAGCATCCCCTCCCTGTGCAACTGATTCTGAAATGCTTTTAAACCATCCTTTCTTTTCTGGTTTCATTCTCACCATCCAGGTTTTAAGGTCACCACGTGGCATCTATATTTCTCACAATAATTTACATTCTCACTTTTGGATGATCAAAGAAACCCACGACCTTCAGGAGTATGTATCTGTGCATGCGTGTGTTTAAGGAGATTTGGCTCAGCCCTCTGTACAGTTTCATAGCATGATATTTTTCTTTAACCTGAGATAGGAGTGTGTTCTGATATCGTTACAAATTTTTCAAAACACTGTAACAAATTCATAGTGTTCCCTTATACAGACAGAGCAAAATTTACTTAACAACACTGTTAGCCTCTTTGATCTTTCCCTTTTTCAATATTAACGTCAATATAGTGTAGTAAGAAGATGGGCTTTGGAGCTCCAAAGACCAGGATCCAGATCCTGGCCTTGCCAGTTGTTCATAGGCCTCCGTTTCCTCCTTTGCAAATGAGGATTATGACGGCACTTACCAACAAAATTATGACCATTTAAATTAGATGTGTGTAATGTACTCATTTACACAGAGCTTTGTGCATTATAACTTCTGCTAAGTAGTAACTGCTATTACAATAGTCACCATCATTAATCATGTACAATTAGTGTTTAGCACAGTTACTAGAAGTTAGATGGTAGCATCAAAGTGTACAAATACTCTGATACCTTTAATAATCTATTGCCAAATTCCAGGAAGATTCTACCAACTTATAGTCACATACATAGTATAAGTATATATCTAATATAATGGTTTTTTTTATTGTGTATCAATGTAGATAGAAAAATCATCTCTTACTTTTACATTTCTTTGATTTCCAGTGGAAAGGACGAGTTTTAAATGTTTAGTCGGTTAATGATACTCCTTTTTTGTAAACTGTTGATTGAGGTCAGTGCCCATTTTCTTCTGCCTGTGTGCATCTTTGGTCTAAATCAGTGACTTCTTTGTATGTTACAGTAATAATTATTATGTGTAACTAAGATTTATTGTGCATTTAGAACTTGTGGATGAGAACACAAGGGTCAGAAAGGCTGAGTATCTTGCCTAGTGCCTTAGACCTTTGTCTGGCACAGAGTAAATACGCAGTAAACTCTTGCTGTTCTTGTTATTGATCTATGTATTTCCAGCGCCTCGCACAGTACAGAACTTTGCACCTGGTACAAGCAGAACACATAGCTCATAACTTTTATGTTGACACCAGCCACCCTCACTTCTCAAACTCTTTGATGTGCGCAGAAGCCAGCCTTTACCGGGTGCCTTGGTCACAGCCCCTGTTTTAGCTCAGATGGAATCAGCATCTCCTGAACTCTACTTGATTTCCTCCACACGTTTTTAATGATACTTTTCTAAAATGCTGTAAAATAAGGTTATTTCCCTCACTTCATTTCTAGGTAACAAACCTGAATTTGGCAAGTGGCGTCATAAACAGAAGCAGTGCTTCAACCCCCCCGACCCTTCGGCCTATGATCAGTCCTAATGGCCCAATATGGTCCCTACAGCCAGACCTCCAAGCTCCTGAGAGCCACCCCACCCCTCCTGGAAGCAGGTATGTGAAGGGTCCTGGAGCTGGCGTTCGGGTCACAGAGACAGTCTGCGTCCTAGTGAGCCTCTCCCACCTTGGACTCCCTGCACAGACTCCCATGGTCTGTGCCGCCCCCCACGTGTCCCAGTATTCTAGCTCTTGAATTGAGGGCCTCCGTTTATTTGTAAGACAGTTCGTGGGCAAATCAAAGGCAAAGGAAATTTCTGATACAGTTCAGTAAGCTCACTCGGGGGTGAAAGTGGGAGAATTTAAACTATGTTTAATCCTCACCTGTCGTCAACATTTTCATTTTTTTGATTTTTGACATTTTCTCCTTGTCTCCTCTTCCTTGTACTACACTGCATTTCAGTAACTTTGGTTTCATCTAGGTTTTATAATTAAACTCAAACACCCTCCCTGGACAATGTTCATTTGGGAAGTGGGAAGGAAATTTCCTTTATGTAGTTGAGCGAAGTGCCAGACGATAAAACCCAAGTAGATTCTGACCATAAAGTAAGCAACTTCTGAATTAAAAATGAACCACTGTATTGAATTCTAGTCTCAAGCCATATTTTAAGTCTCCTATTTAAAAAAAAAAACAACAAAACGTAAGAAATGGATTCCTAGTACATCTTGCCTTCATGGCTATTAAATATGGGCTTAATTGCATCTGTCCCTGAGTGAAGTGAGCTAGAGAGGAATGTGACTGTTCCCATGAAGTATTCTGTTCCCGCCAAATAAAGATATTGTTCCCTCCAAATAAGGAAGTCTGGCACAGGTGCCCCACTGAGTCCCCATCCCGGTGCCAGCACTTCCGGCCTCTGCCAGCAGGCCAGCTCTCAGCATGCGGCCTTGCCTCAAAGGTGGGAGGGAGACCAAAGACTTGGACATGAAGGAGATACCTCTCTGTTGTTGAAGTGTCTGTTGGTGTTAGAATCATTACTGAAGGAACTAATTTGGGAAGCAGAGACTCTGCCCAGGAAACAACATAAACATAAGCACATTACATCATGCTTGAATACAGAGTCTTTCATACCAGTGATCGTTGTGGTCAAGGGTGAAGAGAATCATCTTAGCCGAGAAGTATAAAGAGTTGAGGACCAAGAGGCAGGGCTGCTTGAGACGAGACACCCTCCCACAAAGTTCTCTTCACCAAAGTCTGTCGTTGGGTGATTTACAATCTACAGAATAACCACATTCCTAAAACATAAGTCGTAAAAAAGAAATTCTGTTTATACCATAGAGCTTTATTTTCCATATAAAATATTTCCAAATATTCCATTTTCATTTTATAATCAGAGCCGTGTTTCTGTGGAAAACATTTCCCCCTGCAATCTGGAGTGTATTTTCTATCTATACGACAAGGCTGTAACCATTTTCCATACTACAAACAGAATGTCAAAACTACATGGCTTGGAGAAGTCGACTTGTAGATGAAGCGAGGGAGATTTTTTTTTTCCCATGAAAATGATGGCTGGGTTTCGAGCCTTCTTTTGGTAGCACCTGTTTGTCAGTGCTGAGACCCAGAAGGATGTGGGAGTCCGTTCAGCACTGTGAGTCGTTTTCTCCCCGCCAGACCGTGCTTGTGAGCTACAGGAAAACAGCACAGCGTGCCACCGACTTGAGAGTCACTGGCACCAGAGAGTCCTCTGGCCTTTGCCAGTTTGGGTTAGTTGTACCCATAGCAGCCCTCTTGTTACCTGCTCTTCAAGCTTAAGGACCAGTTTTTAGGTCCCATTTCAGCGCAGGGTAACCCTGGGAACCCTCCTCTGCCCCCACGTAACCTCTGGGGGCTCAGCTTGGGAATTCCCGTTCCGTGTGGAATTCCCAGAGGTGCCCACCCTAACGCGGTGCTGAGTGAGTTCTCCAAGCTCCTTCCAGACCTGGCGGTGTCACAGGCCCCAGCCAGACCCTTCCAGCAGGCATTCCACACAGTACCGTGCCCCAGTTTCCATTTTCACCTGGCAAAGTCACTGTTTTGTGGTTACTTGGTCTCTTGTTGTCCCTCTCTTAGCAGCAAGTGTGACTGAGTACAATGAATATGGGATGAATAGCTTAGAGATGTGAGTTTTATTCCTGGTTTTGACAAGAAGGGACCCTAACCTATCGATTTAATTCTTTTTATTGGGCTGTTTTTGAGAGCTTTCAGCATGTCCCCACGGCACTCCGATCTCCCTGGAAGTGGGTGCTAGGTACGAGGTACTTCTGCTAGTTCATCTGCTATAGCAGCAGCAGATTCCAGCGCCGGTAAGCTCTGACAGTTCACCAAACCAGGCGCCGTCCTGTAAACAGTAACAAGACGTAAAGAGAATCCATTGCTGGCTGTGCTCCTCGTGTGCATATTGGAGGACTCAGTGACTTGGTAGCCACAGGAATGAAAACTGGTGACTCACGAGCACTCTGCAAATAGTGTTATTTTTCATTTCCCTGTGGTGTTGCTATTGTTCTCAATTTTATGGATCACACAAGTTTTCACCAGACAACCTTGTTCTTCCCCCCGCTGTTTTGAAACCACCCCAAACGTAGCCCCAGGGCTGTCGTCTCCCATTGGGTCAGTGTGAGCTCAGCCCAGCTCCTCAAATCCCCTGGTTCCTCTGGTCTGTCTGGAGTCCCTGCTCAAGCTTTGTTGTGGGAGAGGAAGGCAGAGAGCCCACGACTTGCCCAGACAGTCTGAGGCCTGGCCGTGTAGCTTGCAGTTCCCTAGGCGCTCTGGAGCTGGACTTGGCCAGCCATTCCTCTGTTGTTACTTTTCAGAGGTAATAAGTGAGATTAATTGCAGGCCATTCTCCAGAAGAGAAGGTAGTCAGGGCCAAAATCAGTCACATGTTTAGAAGCCTGAGTGAGGTGTACCTCCAAGCGAGGCCGATTTCAAATTAGACACTAGGGCCTCTGGGATGCAGGTACCAAGTGTCCATGACCTCTTTTTTCTTAAAGGGATCAGTTTCGGTCTCTAGATGCCGAAAGCTGGGTATTTCAGCTTTTCTTTAGCTAGTGAGATGGGTAGGATTTTTCTGGCTGCCTTTTAACTATACATTTCTTCGGCGCATGGGGGCATGGTTCAGGGCCAGAAGTGATAAGCAGAGGCATCTCAGCACTGCCAGCCTTGCCTGGTGTTGGCTCATGTCGGGGAGAGGCATTTTCTAGGTGATGAGGGCTCAGTGGGTTCACAGTGCATCTTTCTTTGTGAGACCTGGAAGGGTTACTGTAAAGTCTTGGCGGCTGCTCGGAATGATTTGGGAAGGACAGGGCCTCAGACGGCTTGGCAGGAGCCTGAGGCCCTGTTTTTTTCCAGTCCAACCCTTCCTTGTGGATCGAGCTGTCAGGGAATCCCACGAATGTCTGGCTTCTGCCCCTTTGTATGTTTTTCCAGCATTTGTCATTGAATTATTTTTATCCATCTCTGGCTTTTTCACACATGCAACCTGGGGATTTGTCTGTTCCTCGATATTAAAGGTTGGGGAGGTGGAAAGCACAGCCGGGAGTTTGTTTCTCCTTTTTGTGACCGGGGAAGACATTGTGAGCTTGGGGTACTCTCCCTGGGGACCCCCGATCTGGAGAATAGCTTGTGTGTCACAACTCTAAATTCCGTATGGGGAAATGGAGTACAGTGAAGCACCAAATCTGAGAGATCTGGGCTAGATTTCATGTCACTCTGTCCCTTTGCCTTCTTACTCTCCAGAAATAAATTATAAAGAGTCTAGTAATTTTTAGGAGCAAGTTTTTCAGATATTTTGATTCCATTTAGCTAACGCTTTTCTCACTTCCTTTAGATTATTCCTTCCAAATGTTGCTGGAGAGTCAGGTCTCTGACTTCCCATCTTTTCATTCTTAATCAGCCCTCAGAAATAATCGAGTTTGGTATTTTGAAAAAAGTACATCTTATTCATTTTCTATGTGCCAGGAATTAGGTCACGTGCCGGGGAGTCATGATAAGTACAGAAGAGTACTTGATCTCACAGGGCTTACTGTCCGTGATGTAGCTTTCACGTTCTCGATGTCGTCCTGGGTGCTGGGTATGGTCTAAAAGATTTGGAAAACATGGTTTTCGATCACTAAGAGGTCACCATCTGTCAGAGAAAGGGAGCCATAGACACGTGAAAAAATTGCAGAGTCGTGTCAAATGGCACATAACAATGATTTAAATTTTCTGGCCTGGGCAATTTCCGGTCACCTCTACATGGGTGAACCTTGAGGCCATTATGTTAAGTGAAATAAGCCCAGCACAAAAGGGCAAATACCGTATCATTCCATCCATATGAAGTGGCTAAAGTAGTCCTAGAAACAGGAAGTAGTAAGGTGGTTGCCAGGGGCTGTGGGAAGAGTGGGGAGGGAATTAGTATTTAATAGCTACAGATTTTCAGTTTTGCAAAGATGAAAAGGTTCTAGGGATCGGTTGCACAACAGTGACTATACTTAATACACACAGAAATCATTAGGTGGCAAATTTAAAGTTAGGTGTTTTTTACTGTAATGAAGTAAGTATTGTAAGGATTTAAAAGAGTGCTCCTTAGTTCCGCACAAATTTTACTTAGTGATTAAAACGGCAATGTTTTGCTCCTATCCTCTGCCTCTCTGTAGGGGGATTATTCTCAGCCTAGTCCTTTAAATGCTTTTGTTTCTTTACATGTTAACTTTATAGGAAAGGGGGTCATTGGCCCCTCTGAGGAAGATGGCATGATGTGATAGAAAGAGGAGGGACTATTGAGTTGGACAGACCTGGGTGTGCCTTCCTAGGTATGTGACCTTGGGCAAGTAACTTTGTTTCTCTGGGCCACAATTTCCCCATCTGCTTAGGTATGCAAATGATACCTACCTCATTAAGTAGTTCTAAGATTTAATTGAGTTTGTGTATGTGAAAGCAGCCAGTTTAGTGCCTGATTTTAGTGGTAGGTTCTTGATAACATTTCGTTTTCTTCCCAGAAAAAAAGGGAAAGTTAAAACTGGACTTGATGGGGTAGGATATTGCTACCCACTTGGTTTCTTATCTAGTATGGAGGAAACTGGTCATCACCCATGTGTGGTGTGCTCCCGGGGCTGGATTGCAGACATGTAGCCTTTCCAGCCGAAGAAGGGAAGGCATCAGAGTGTGGCCAACTGGAGACTCTTCCTTTTCCTCTGACCCCTTTGTTGAAGGGTGACTTCTTCCTACTCAACAGGCCCTTCCTCTCTGCTATCTTCTTCTGAATGTTGAAGTTTCCACTGCAGCTCTATGTTCCAGCCAGTAAACACTCATATTTTCCGTCTATCCTGGGGGTCGAGCTTTGGGAGAGCTTTTCTCTGGAGGAGTTTGGAGCTTATAATTTTGTACTTTATACTGTTATATAAACAACACTCTCTAGCCAAAGAGCACAATCACAAAAAGAAACCACTTTTAGGGGGGCCTAAAAAAAAAAAAAAAAAGAAACTCATGTTCAGAGTTCTGTAGAAGTGATATTTCACGTCTTGTTCTCCTTCTTCCTTTCCCACAAAATAAAGTCAACCTGGCCTTCCTCCTGCGGAGTCTTAGTTCTTACCAGTCTCTTCCCCTTGAGGAAAATGTTTCTTCAGCACGTGAATGACAAAGGCCTGTACTTCTATCTCAAATTCCTCTGCTTCTTTTCTCAGCCAGACACATAACCTCTCCAGGGTTATGCTCTGTGTCGGTTCAAACTCTGTGACAGATTCTACAGTTCTTCATTCACCGGGAGAGCCGAGTGCCACAGGTGTTTGTGCCAAGGCCAGACCGATTGGGCTTCTGCCTCCTGAAGGAATGTTGGTAACGCTAGGCCGTGTGTGAGAGATAGCTGGCCGGACATCACAGCAGGGCCTGGGCAAAGTACATTTGGGAGTGTTTGGGCCTCATATCAGGAGTGGAAGAAGTAGGTGTTTTCTTATCTGCAGGCCAAAATGCAGGTTGCTTTGTGGTGTGTGTGCCAGTGCAGGCTTCCTTCAGCCAGCCTCCTCCCCTGCCCTCCAGAGTAGCAAAGAGAAACCACCTTGCGTTTCCTTAGGATTAACACCCAGGCGCATAGGTGAACCAGCAGTGCACAAGAAACATTGTTGGAGGAGAGACTGTATCTTATGTTCACTTTATAATTTTATATCTGTCCACAGTTGGTGATTATTTTGGTTTTAACGGGCCTGAATGACAAAGATTCACATATTAAGCTGAATGAGGCTCCTTTTCTCGAATTAAGAAATTTGATCAGTTACTCAATTCGTAATTCGGTTTAAATTCTCATATGGTTTTTCTGTCATCTTCCATCTTTCCAAGTTAACTCTGTTGACGAGCTTTGAAAGAGCTTGGAAAGACTCACAGTAGTAAAGAAACACTATATCTTTCTTTCCAGCTCATGTAGAGAGACATTGGTGATCCAGTTTTAAAGCCTACTTAGTGTCGACTCCACGAATTTTTAGAAGGAAGACCAGCCAGCTCCCCTGAACCTTTAGCTGAAGATCCCGCCCTGTCCCCTCCTCCATGCTTCTTTCTGTTAAGACTTTCAACATGTTACCAACCAAGTACAACTAAGAAGTCATTGCTTTTTTAAGTTCTAGGATTTAAGAGGAAAAAGGAAAAACTCCCTGTATCTGTGTTTTAATAAAAGAAAACAATAGACTGATAGCATCTGACAAGGAGTAAGGAGCCTCTCTTCCCTCGCAGCTGCTTCGAGAAGGAAAGTTTTGGTTTAGGTTCTGGTTTCGGTATAGGCTCTTGATAACTCTTAGTTCTCTTTCTAGAAAAGACAGAAATGTAAAATTAGACTTACTGAGAACACAGTATTCCTACACCACTTTGTTTAATGCTTGGATTAGGTACATGGTAGGGGAAACTGGTATACCTGATCATAACACTGAGGTTTACATGATTTATTTTTATTGTGAAGTCAGTATCCATAAATTAAAATGTTGATTACATATGTGAAAATGCCCCTAAAAAAGATACCTAAGAGAAGCTAAAAGGGCATTTATTTTTTTTTTTTTATATGTTTATGTATTTATGAGAGAGACCGTATGAGTGGGAGAGGGCAGAGAGAGGGAGAGACACAGAATCTGAAGCAGGCTCCGGGCTCTGAGCTGTCAACACAAAGCCTGGCACGGGGCTCGAACTCACAAACCACGAGATCATGACCTGAGCCAAAGTTGGACACTTAACCAACTGAGCCACTAGGCGCCCCTAAAAAGGCATTTAAATGTGGAGCCAAGTGTTCTTTGGTGGATGCAAGGAAAGCCGGAGGAGGGAGAGAGGCAGTACATGAGAGCCTAGGAATTCAAAATGTCACTTCATATGGCAGGCCTCTGGGGTTCATAATAACAGTAGAGCTCTTGTCTTAATCGGACCATTCTGCTTCAGATGTCATAAAGGGATGTTTTTGGCTTTCATGTTTTGGCTTATCAGGCTAAATAAAACTTGTATTAATTTGGCTTCAAAGCCAATAATCAAAATCCACACTTGGCCTGGTTCTTGAAAACAAGTTTTACTATCTTTCTGTGATGAAAATGAAATATGGGTGCATCTCAGTAACGGGACTACGATCCAGGAGGATTTAGATGAGAAAAGCAGGCTTTCTGGCATAGCAGGTAAGGAAACCATAAAGGGGTTAATAAATGGGATGCACTTAAAGGCTAGAGGAATCGACTTATGTTCTTCTGAAACTTTGCACCAACGAAAATTGAGTAGATGACAGAATCTGCCTATATATCATTAGTGTTCTCAAATATCACACTTAGCTACGTGAACCCAACACATTTGAAGTACCAGCCCCTGAAAGAAAAGTTTTGTTACCTTCTTCACCAAATCATTAGTGTATTGAAATATCTGAATAAGGGGAAAGGTGGAACCGGCATCAAGTAGTGTTCCAGCTAGGAAATGGCTTCATCTGGTAGTTGTTAAAACAATGTTCTCCCCAAAAAGTTAACACGCATTTACTATTTCCTAAACACAAGACCACTGGGCTGAGCTCTGAAGGAGGTATTAGACAGGGTCTCTGTTCTCAAGGAGGAAAACGAATAGTCCTATTAATGCAAGGACTATGAAACAATACATACTTGATTGTAGAAGGACAGGATTATTCTGTAGGTGGTATGAGTTCAGAGGAGAAATTGATCACTGACTGGAGAAGCTGGCGAAAGGCCCATGGGAAAGGAAAGACACATGAGCTGAATATTGAAGGGCAGAGGAGGCATAGATGGGCAGAGAGGCTAATAACTAATAAATTAAGAGGTGATTGCACATTTACTTTGTGTCAACACTATTCAAGGATCAAAGTAATGTGATTCACACTTGTGCAAAGTTATAGGTGACAGTTCAGCTGGTGAGTCTAATGAATACCACCTAAATGTTTGTTTACTTTATGCACATAAAATGCAAAGTGAGTGATTAAAAGAGGGCTTTTAGGTTCGGAGGAGTCAGAATTCAGAACAGGTACTAAAGACTGGTGAAAAGAGGAGGCTCTGCAGAGGAAGGGTTTCAGGTAAGGTGTAAATTCAGTCCTGGACTGTGTATAGGCTGTGGGCCGGTGAAGGACAGGAGACGAGGGAGTAATGGGCAAAGTGTTGTAAGCATTTGTAAGGGGCAGGGAATGGGAACCAATCGGGCTGAAGCAGAATGTTTCTGTTCAAAATACCAGGCATTGGTTAAAACACTTAGTGAGTTTCAGGAGATAGAAACTAAAATCAAGCTGGCTGTAGCTGTACAGAAGATTTTGCAGTTCATAGAGCTGAAAAGTCTAGAAGTTGGTGTTGGGAACTTAGCAGATATCATTGATCATACTTTCTGCTGTCTTCCACTTCAAAGGTAAGTGAGAAGTTATAGGAAAAAATCAGGGAGCAAAATAAAATACTGGCTTTGTGATTGATAAGGATGGAGAAGGTAGCCAACAAATATGGCACAGTTTGGCTCCTCCCTCTCAAATCTAAGTCTTTCTGACGCATTTTATTTACTTTTTTAAACTCTTTATTTAAAGATGTTCTCGTTGATATTTTCTCTGATCATTAAAATTTTTAAGGAAGAAACAAAAAACCTAATGCACCATAGTCTTAAAAAACGACAAGAAAAACAAACAGAAACTTGGCCTGATTTCCAAAATACACACCTGCCTCTGGTCCCAAACTACATTTCCAGTTTTATTTCTCCTCACAGTGCAGTTCCAGCCAAACTCAATGGATCAGAAATAAGCCTGGTGTATTTGCCCTAGGACTTCCTTGCATGTAGCGCCCAATAGCGCGGACTCTATTCCTTTACTCTTTACTCACTGTCACTCCTTCACCGAAGTGTAAGTTGTCTGTTGTTCACTCTTGTATCCCAGTGCCTTGGTAAGCAGTAGGAACAAATATTAAATGACTGTTTAAGGACTTTACATGTAAAGGAGTGAGCAGACAGATATCTGCCCCTCACCTGCATCTGCATGGGTCCATACCCCAGTCTCCTACAGGGCTCCGCTCAGGGCCACCTTTCTGCAGTCTTCCCTATTCCTGGTGCAGATGCCCTTAGCATTTCTCTTCCTTCACTTTCCTCCTCACCTACTGGACTCGTGTTCCTAAAAGCTAGAATTCAAAGGAAGCTCAGGCTAAGTGCTTTAATTCATAGAGAATGGAAATTTGGGGCCTTTCCTGCCCTAGTGAACTGAACACTAAGGAAGAAAAAGCCCTAGATCCTCCACTGAGCTTAAAACTCACAACACCCCCTGCCCCGCGCTTCCCAAGCCATCAGGTCTTTATTGCTTTGGACCCTATTCAGTTCTTGCATGTTCTCCAAAATAAAAAGTCTCTACAAGCAAGAGGCCCTCCTTCATCTGGGGGGTGAGGCAAGTATGGAAGAGGAAATGGCAGAGAACTTTTTCCCGCATCCTTCTCCCCACCTCACCTAACCCTCGGGAAGGAGCCTTAAGAGCCAATCCTAGAAGACGGTTGGAGTGGAAGGGTGTCCACCATCTTGGACAGCTCACAATGGGCTAGCTGTCTCTTTACTCCAGCCTTTCCACATTGATTGCGTAATGAGTTACAGTGTTTGCTACATGTGTGTTTTTATGGTGTTCCACTTTTTGGTGTTCTTTATAGCAGTTCTCTCTCCTCACTGCCCTTCATCTGATAGACTTACTGGCACCCCCTACCTGAGTGGTTGATCTGCAGAGGCATAATGTCAGGCCACCATCTCTCTACTCCCTGTTCAAATATCATTTCTTTACCTCCGCAATGACACTTACCATCCCTCCCTGTAGTCTGGTTCTTTGTATATTCATCTCCCTTGTCATATTAGATTGTAAACTTTTTGAGGGCAGACATCAAGTCTTACACATTTTTACATACTTACAGTACCCTGCACAAAGTCCTCAGTAAATCTCATGCTCAAAACCCATGTAGGGCTCGTGACTACCTTATTAAATAGCACAGGACTAGATGGTTGGTGCAGAAGATGTGATAAGGACCCAAACTTGGTCAGTGGATTAAAAAAATAAAAAGGAATGAGTTTCCAAGAAAGGCATATTCTTGATTTTCCTCTCAGGCCCTTCTGTAGATGTCAAGCCTCTTTTGTTTAGATCTAGAGATTTACCACAGATGCTGTTCTTGAACTAATTTGTGGTGCTGGGAGGGGCATATTCTAAAGCCCTGGGAATCTCTAAAGCCTATAGCTTCTGGATTACTAGTGTCTAACCTATCGGAGCCGTGCTGACCGAGAGGAAGGGGCATTTTAAGCAGATCCCAACGGTAGCATTTTTATTTTCTGAGATATGCCCGTGGCTAAATACTGGGGAGAGGTCCTGCTTGCCCACGCTGCCCCAGCCCCCCTGCCCCGGTCCTCCTCCCCCCACCTGCTTGGCTGGCAGTTCTGACTTGGCTTGTGGAGCTGCTATAGCCCTGGGGAACGGCGCCAAACATGCGGAAGTGGTTACGTGTACTAGCTCCCAGGGAAGCCGTGGCTAGCAGGGGGAGTGGGTGGGGTCCTGCCTGATGGCTTTTCAAAGAAGCCAAATCTTTGAAGTTTCGTTTCAGCAGCTGCCAGGTATGCTGTTTCAGCACTTTGCAGCCTCTCTCACCCTGTTCCCATATCGCATTTTTCCTTTCCTATATGTGCATCGTATACACAATGGGAGCTTGGATGTTGGGAGCGTAAATACAAAACTGTGCAGTAAGTTGCTGAACACAGCCCTCTCGCCTTTTCTTTTTGCGTGACTCCGCTGTGAGCAGGCTACTTGAATGCTCCCTCACTTTTCCCTTCTCGGCTCTGACCCCTTCTGACTACCTGCCAAAGAAGAGGCAAACAGAGGCCTCTTCTATTTCGGGAAAGTAGTTAAGTTTTGAGAAACTGGAGGTCCTAATTCTTCTGATGGATTGGGTTGTCACTCTGGGAGTAGAGCATCTCCCTTTTCCAGAAGCACGGAGGACGGCCCCCAGCGAGCAACCCTGACTCTTGGTCTTGAAGTACGTTTCTTGTTCACCATTGGATCTTGACCACTTAGCACAGTGTCAGCAGTACACGGTTATTAAACACGATTGCCCTGCGACTGCTGTGCTGGCCGGAGGGACTGGACAGGCAGAGCGCCCTCGGAGCCCTCCCTGCTTCCCCGCTTCATAATGTCTTTTCCCTTCCGTCCAGTGTGCGGTCACCTCCAGCCTGTTCCAGCCGCCCCTAAACATGGTCCTTCTTCTGGACTCCACCGCCTTCTGGAGTATAGTACTTGCTCCTCTAGGTAATTATTTATTCACTTTTATGCCTTTGTTCTTTATCTCCTGAGGTGTAAGTCTTGAAAAGGCAAAGGCTAGATTTTACTCCTACACCAAGAACCCGGGACCAGGAACGTCGACCTGGAACTTCCTGACTTGGGCTAAGTCATGTGACAAAACTGAAGCCTCACTTTGCCATGTGGGAACTGATGGTGCCTGGGTTGTCTCGGCGCTGTGCTGGCTTCATATATGTGAACGCGCTTTGTAAACTAAAGGTCTGCATACGTGTGGGTCTCCTTGGTATTAGTAATGCCTATCACGATAGAATAGTGATGTCTGTGTATCCTGCTGCTGACACACATTCTGACCTCCCCCAGAGCTGAGGCAGATCACCAGCTCCGTCCTGCATTACTCAGCTTGGCACGAGTTTAAAGCACAAAATGGGCCATTCCAGGCCCTCTCTGTCATCACCTCTCTTGCAGTCTGCAGGTTCTTTTTCAGACCTGTGGGGCCATTATTTTTCTTCCTAGTCTCTCCCTGCTTCTCCCCTCAGGCCCGGGCTGCATTTTCTCTTTCAGCCCATCTGTTCTTAGCAAAGCAAGGTTGACCCATGCCCTTTCCCACTTGAGGGTGGCTTGGCCGTCCCAGCGGACCTCCCGCAGCTCTGCCCACAGCAGCGCGGGCCTCTTGTCATCGTCCCTCTGCCCAGCTCCACACCTTCAGCGGCAGCCCGCTGGGGACCCTTCCCATTTTCCTGTCTTCGCCCTCGCTTCTCTGCCAGGCTATCCCTTTAGTCCCCCCTTCGGTGACGTCTCTTCCTGCATTTTCCTCCTTTTTCTGAGCTCAGACTTCATCCAGAAAGACTGTTCCTCCTTTTGAGACTCTGAAGTTTGATGCCTCACCTGTCACCCAGTCCCCATCACCTTTAGTAGATGGACAGGTACAGCCATTCTTTACGGCTGTCATATGGCTCGAGAAGGCCCAAACTCCTTTTTATTTAATTATCGAAGATCTCACATTTAAATGTGATGACCGGGTATTTGAGAGCAGGCATTTCAGAGGCAGGCCAATTTGGATCCCTCCTTGTTTTAGCCACTTACCAGCTATGTCACTCAGGGCAAGCCCTTTGAATCTAATGCTGTTTTATCTAAATGAAGACATAACGCCTACCTTGTAGGGATATTCTGAGGAGCAAATGAAAATTAAATGACATAAGAAAAGTACTTTCACACAGTGCCTCTCGTAGAGCTCCCATAGAGCTCCCATAGAGCTCAGTAAATGGGAACTACTATAATCATTTCCAGGCCATTTGTCCATACCCTGCCTTGCAGGTATTAAAAATTGAAGTTGGGGGGGTGCCTGCATAGCTCAATCCGTTCACATCCAAGTATCACTCGGGTCATGATCTTGCGGTTTGTGGATTCAGGCCCCTTGTTGGGCTCTGTGCTGACAGTTCAGATTCTGTGTCTCCCTCTATCTCTACCCCTACCCCACTTGTGCTCTGTATGTGTGTGTCTCTCTCTCTCTCTCTCTCTCAAAAATAAATAAACATTAAGAAAAGATGGAAGTTAGCTGGTTTTTGCAAATTCTTGCCCCTACCTGGTGGTAAAGTAAGGACTAGAACCCAGGGCTTCAGATTTTCTTTCCTGATGACTTTTTCATTCAATCCCTCTAACTCCTCCAAAGGCTTATTCTAGTTTCATTTCTTTGGGCGGAACCTAAGACCACCCCAGAGAGAGGAATGCTCATTTCCTTGCACATTTGTTCATTCAGCAAACATTACATGAGTGTGATGTTGCCAGGCTCTGGGAAAGACCAGAATGATGAATGCAATGCCGGAAAGGTTGGTCCAAGTGGGTAAGCAACAGTCACTATGAGGAATAGTCACAGCACGCTATTCCTGAAACATTATTCCACTATAGGTTAACTAACTTGGTTTTAAATACATTTAAAAAATAAATAACAGCCAAACAAGAACAACAACCAGTTACAGTCCAAAAAAACATACCAATAAAAGGCATCTTGGAGCCTTGAGGAATAAGCTCCATCAGAAGAAAACCAGAGTAGGCTTTGCAGGGGATAGATTATTATTTTTTACCAGGTGAAAACGGCAGAGACTTGGGTGAAACCAGAGAAGTGTGGAAGAGCTTGTGTTGTGAGACCTTGGCATGCAAGTAGGGGATGGTTGGGAATGGGGAGGGAAAATTAAGTGTTCCATTCTAAGGAGAGTTTATCCCAGTGTCTGCCCTGCTCACTAGCGTCAGCTGAAGGAGTCAGGGGAGGGTGCGTTTTTAACATTGCTCGGTCTTTACACCTAATGTTTCCACCTTCTCTTCCCCGTTCATATCTGGTGAACTCTTTCAGTCATTCTGGATGCAGCCCAGTGCTAACCATTACCCTGTGTACCTTCTCCAGTCGTCTGGCACAGAGGCAGCATGCTTGCCTGTGACTTTCACCTTGTGATATAGTTCAATTTCATGTCTTCTGCCCCCTCCTTTATTTTTTTATTTAAAAAAAATTTTTTAATGTTTATTTTTAAGACACACACACACACACACACACACACACACACACACAGAGTGTGAGTGGGGGAGGGACAGAGAGAGAGAAAGACACAGAATCCGAAACAGGCTCCAGGCTCCGAGCTGTCAGCACAGAGCCTGATGTGGGGCTCGAACCCATAAACTGTGAGATCATGACCTGAGCCGAAGTTGGATGCTTAACCTACTGAACCACTCAGGTGTCCCTGCCCCCTCCTTTAAAGCAAAAGCTTGAACATCTGTATACTCCTATCCCTTACTGCAGCATCTGATACACAGTAGCCACTAACTTAATGTAACTGAAGGAAGGTGAATGCTGTAACCCAACACGCTTGCCATCTGTAGGATCTGAGCTTCAGCGTCCTCTAGTGAGGGCCCCCAGCACTGGGCGGCTCAAAGCCCTACTGTGGCACAAAAACCTTTTTGTGTTTGCAGCACGCTTCCACATACTAGAACCGTGCTCCGCACACTCCAAGGGGTTAGAAGACTGAAAACAGTACTCAGCCCAGTGACTTCTACCCAGTGGAATCCATATTCCAGTAGAGCAGCATCTCACAGTGTCCTCTACCTGGCCATTTTTCAGGACTGTGTGGCTGTTTGAGTAGTACTGTTTATTTACAGCCCTGACTACACTCACAAGGAAAAGTTTCTTCATACTCTAGTAAACATACAATCTATATTTGGTACCAGCTTGATGTCCCATTTTCTCTCTTACGTTTTGCAAATATAGCCTGGTCTGCACCCTGCCACAGGATCCAAACAGCTCAGCAGTCTTCTCACAGGCAGAGCTGTAACACTGTATTAACATGTGTAGTGAAGTGTATGTTACATACTGATCAAACTTCCACATTTATGAAGTTTTCTCAGGACAGAAGCGTTGAGAATCTCTCTTAAGGCTTTAGTGGAGAGAGGCATTGTAATTCGGCAGCAGACCATCCTGATAATGTACCCTGATACATGCTATGATAGGATAATAGGCCACTCTGTGCTTTCAAGCTTAGTTTTCATGTCCTTTTGAGATATGTTATCCACGTAACTGCGTAACAAATCATCTCCCGATTTAGCAGCTTAAAACAATAAACATTATTGTCTCAGTTTCTGTGGGTCAAGAATTACAGAGCAGTTTAACTGCTTGGTTCTGGCTCAGGCTCTTTCATGAGGTTGTAGTTAACATGGCGGCTGAGAGGGCTGCACTCATCTGAAGGCTTGTCTGGGGCTGGAGGATCCACTTCCATGATGGCTCACTCTCACGTGGATGTTGAGGTCATGCTGGCTCTTTGCAGGAGGCCTCAGTTCCTCACCACATGGACTTCGCCACAGGGCTGCCTGCGTGTCCCCCTGACATGGCAGCTGGTTTTCCCCAGAATGAATGACTCAAGAGAAAGACTGAAGCCACAATGTCTTTTACAACCCAGCCTCAGAAGTCCTACACCATCATTAAAAAAAATTTTTTTGATTGTGGTAAAATACACATAACATAAAATTTACCATTTTAATCATTGTTAAGTGTGCAGCTCAATAGCAGTAAGTATATCACAGTATTGTGCAGCCATCACCACCATCCACTTCCAGAACCCTTTCATCTTACAAAACTGAAACTCTGTACCCATTCATCACTAGCTGCCCCTTCTTTCTACCCCAGCTCCTGGCAGTCGCCAGTCTACTTGTGCCACGCTTGTCCCCGGGCTTGCCTCGGTGAGCTCTGTGGCTCAGCACACCTGTGACTCCAGAAGCTGTTGGCCAAACCTCCATGCAGGTCGCTGCTTCCAGGTTTCCTTCAGCACACGCACCCAACCTCTGCCATTTGGTGTTTTCTTGGAGTAGAAGGGCAATTCTATATTTAATGTTTTCATACTGTTTTCCACAGCAGCTGCAACATTTTACATTCCCACCAGCAGTGCATAAAGGTTACAGTTTCACCACACCTTCACCCACACTTGGCATTTTCTTTTTTTCTTTTCTTTTTTTTTTTTTTGATAGTAGCCATCCTAATGGGTGGGAGGTGGTATCTCATTGTGGTTTTGATTTGTGGTTCCCTAGTGATTTGTCATGCTGTGCGTCCTTTCATGTGCTTGTTAGCCATTTATTCATACATCTTCTTTCAAGAAATGCCTATTCAAGATTTTAACAGAATAGTTTGGTTTTTTGTTTTTCTGAATTTTAGGAGTTCTCTGTGTATTTTCATTATTAATCCCTTATCAGATGTGACTGGCAAGTATTTTTTCCCACTTCATAGGTAACCTGTTGATGGTGTCCTTTGAAATGCAGAAGTTTATAATTTTGATGAAGTACAAATTTCCATTTTCTTTTTCATTGCCTGTGCCTTTGGTGTCCAAGAGGGCATTGCCAAATCCAATGTCATGAAGCTTTTGTACTCTGTTTTCTTCTAAGAGTGATACCATTTTAGCTCTGAACATTTAGGTCCTTCAAGTGCACTGCTTTTGCTGCATCCTATTGTTTACATGGGCCATCTCTATTTGCAGCAGGGAAGAGGGTGCTGGGATAGGAACCCCAGGGGGTGGAGCGTCACTGGGGGCCACCTGGAAGGTTGACACCCACAATAATTCAGGTACCCTGTTTTAAAAGTTAAGTAATTCTAGGGGCATCTGGGTGGCTCAGTCTGTTAAGCATCAGCTCTTGATCTCAGCGCAGGTCTTCATCTTAGGGTCGTGAGTTCAAACCCCATGTTGGACTCCACACTGGGCATGAAGCCTACTTAAAAAAATAATAATAATAATTCTATAAGATTTAGAATGAAAATGGGAATCCTGCTACAACCTTAATTTCCATATCTCAGAGATACTTGCTTTCAATTATTCTTTTAATTGTTATTTACCTTCATATTTGTAAGTCATATGTTTATTCTGCCATTTTGGGCTTTTCATTTTATGTATTATTTATTAAGTTCCTATCAGGAGATGGAAGTTTAGTATTGTCATACTACCTCCCCCTAGCATAAGCCCCACCACATGCACACAGGCTTCCCTTCCTCCCATCCTTGGGGGAGGAATATACATGTATTATATACATATAATATCATGTGTTGTTCAATCAGTGTTCACTGTGTTCATGATCATAACTATTCCTTTAGAAACTTTTCGGCCTCTTAGAGTTATCATTTCTTGTCTCCTATTTATCTCTTTCTCTCTTGTCTGAATTTCTGAGGGGGTTCTCTTAATAATACCTTCTACTATCTTTTTACCTACATCCAACTTGGTACATGTTGTGAAATGAAGAAATGTTCTGAGTTTCAAATTTCTTCCAGTTCAATGCAGTTCACGCATTGCTGCAAACCCACGGTGGGGGGTGAGGGCAATATATGTATGTATACACACACACATTGTAATTAATACAATATAAAATATATAATACATATCACTATATGTTTTCCAATTTTCTATAGACCGAAATATTGCCGTACTTAATTAGTTGGACAAAATAATACACACATGTAGCTACACCATGAAATAATCAAACAAATATATACAGATTGTGAGGACATAGAGCCCTCTCCTCAGAGATAGCCACAATTAAAAGATTAATTTGTGTATTTTTCCATGTGTTTTTCTGAGACCTTTTTTCCTTCCTAACATCTCCATGTTTTTTGGTCTATTTATATAAACTTAAGTATTTTCAGCTACTATGCACTTTTCCAAATTATGAATGTGCTCTAATTTATTACACCATTCTCCTATTAAAGAGTAAGTTGTATTCAATTTAGGTATCTGCAGTGAACACCTTGTACATATATCTGTGTGCACTTGTCCAAGTATTTCTATAAGGTATGTTCCAAGTGGAATTTGTTGGATCAAATGCTACATATACTTGGAATTTTTTATAGTTACTGTTGATTTGCCCTCTCAAAAGGCTTTACCAATATAGCCTCCGATCTGGAGTACAGAAGCATGCCCTTCTCCACACTTTTGCCAGCATTACACCATTGATCTTCTGGTCTCTTCTTGGGATCTGTCACATCTTTTTCACAAACTCCCTCCCATTTTTACTGATGATGAAGTTAGAATAGAATCTATCTCTGGATATATCAGGGATGCTTTGTTTTAGGGGAGGACCACAACTGAGATCAGGCCCAGATGGGGAAGATGAAGGGTTCTCAGTGGTCTCTTTCTTTTCATAATGTCCACTCAGACCAGGAAGAATCTCCATGAGTCAGCTTCTTTCCACCACGCTGCTTAGGTGCTTTTCTCTCCTGCTTTTGTTTTTGACTGGTTTCATCCGAGGAGCCTGACCCTTCCCCCTCCTGAAGAAATGAATAACCAGAAAAGTCACAGAGCCCAGCACTGAGTTAAGGAAGCTTAAGGAAAATATTAAAAGGGAAGAAAAGTATTTGATGTACTTTTAATATAAAATGTGGAAAAAGCAGAGGAAGGGTGGGGGTTGGGGCAGGGAGGGGGGAGAGAGATTATTCACCGTAATGGGAACCAAATGTTGGCTGGCAAAGCTGCTGCTCTCACACTCTTCCTGTAAACCCTGCGGCTTTTCAAAGTGATCCTAACAGAAGAGCCAGCAGCACAGGACCTGCCTTAACCCTTCCACACCCGCACAGCTCCTTCCAGCCAGCTTTTCAGAGGCAGGTCCACTTTGAAGAGGTCCTGCAACGCGGAGAATTTCTGTTTCCCTCTCGACATCATGAGGAAGGAAGGAAGGTGGAGACAAGTAGGAGAGCAATGAGCAAACACCTGCCCGCTGACACCCCCCCCACCCCTCTCACCCCCCCCGCCGTGTTGGGCTTTCTGTTTCTGTGCTGGCCTTTCATGGTCTCGGGCAAGGAGCAGCCTGCTTGACCGGGAGCCCCCCATCATGAGGCCCCCCCTTGCCATGTAAAAAGGGGACCTGAGCAGAGCTGAGGACTCCCAAGTAACAGACAGGCGCACTCTCTCCCTCGGTAGTGACCCCACCGCGTGAAGGCCCTCCACGGAGTCTCAGGTCCCCGTAGGTGTCAGGTACGTCCCCTTGTCTGGAGGCTTGGGCCTCTGTTTCTCTTGGAAGTCCTCTCCTGCCTCTGTGGGATCGAGATGTAAAGACTGTTAGAACTGAAGGCCACTCCCTGACTTACGACTTCCAGGGGGTCAGGGACAGGCCTGTCAACCTAGCTGCTTATCTGTGGAGGGGGAAGGGAGAGGGAGGAGAGACGGGGATCCTGATTCAGGCAGCTCTTCACCTCTATCGGGGTTCACACTTTGTTTAGGCACTTTTAAAGGTCCATCTTGTGTAAGAAAAAGGAAGTCTTATTATGTCGAATATGGACCATTTTAGAGAGGCAGCCCCCTAGATGTAGGGCAAGCGGCACACCCCGAGCAGAGGAGTGCTCAGACTCCGTGAGCCGTCAGCGGGGTGGGCTGCTGGGCCGCTCCCAGCCTCAGTTGCCTCATCTGTAACATGAGGCGTAAAAGTCTCTGGCTGCTCGGAGTGTTAAAGGTTTAAGCGAGTTTTATAAAGCCTGGAAAGTCGTTAGCACACTGCCTGGCATCTACCTCTCCCTGTCTTGTCGTTCTCCTCTTACTGCCTACAGCTGAAATTGAAGCATCTCCTTTGTTTCAAATGTTTTTAAAAGACCTCTCTGGGAGATTTTATAGTTTTACATTTTACATTTACGTCTGTGATCTATTTTGAATCAATCTTTGTATGAAGAGTGAGGTTTATGCTGTGGTTCATTTTCTCACTTACTGATGTGCCATTGCTCCAGCACCGTTTGCTAGCAAGCAGGTGGCTTTCACATGGTGATCCTTCCTCCGTTGGGCTGGTTTTTCCAGCTTGGTCAAAAAATCAATTGAGCATATTTGTGTGGGTCTTGGATGATTTGGTTTTACTTTACATTAAATATTTTACTTTTGGTAGTGAGTCTTTGACTTTATTTTTTTTTAAGTAGGCTCTACACCCATCATGAGGCTTGAACTCACAATCCTGAGATCAAGAGTTGCATGCTCCACTGACTGAGCCAGCCAGGCAGCCCAGATCTTGGATGATTTTAAGTATTCCTAAAACAAAGGCCTGGGGCGCCTGGGTTAGCTCAGTCTGTTAAGCAACTGACTTCAGCTCAGGCCACGATCTCACATTCGTGGGTTCGAGCTCCACATCGGGCTCTGTGCTGTCAGCATAGAGCCTGCTTCGGATCCTCTGCCTCCTTCTCTCTGCCCTCCCCGACTGACTCTCTCTCTCTCTCTCTCTCAAAAATAAACCATAAAAAAAACAAACAAAGGCCTATAGCAATAATTGTTTATTAGAAAATCTTTAGCAAATGCTATGTTACGTTCTAACTTTCTGTTCTTCAATATAACTTTGGAGTCCTACAGATTTAGGTTCACAGCAGCTCTTTCACTTCCTCCGTATGTGAAGGTACACCTGTTATTCGGTGTAAGCCTGGGTGTCCTCATCTGTAATACAGAATAGTGACCTGTCCCAGTGGGTCACTGTGAAGACTAAGTGTGGTAAGGCATATAAGGGGCTTAGCTTGAAGTCAAGCGCTTAGAGAACCCTCGCACTAATGGTAGCAGTGGTGAAGAGAGCAGCTTGTCCCTGCTTGGCCAGCCTAAGCCACGCTTACTCACACCCTTTGCCTTCCCCAAAGCTTCGCTTTTTTATAGCCTTGCTGCCGTAGCGTCATCATGAGTTCATGAGTGATTCCAATTAAAGCTGCTGTGCTGTGCTTTACTTAGATGACAGTTTTGACCAGTAACATTTCTATTTCAGAATACAGTAAATGAGAGATTGCTGTCTTGCCAGCTTTAATGACAGTATCTCTCTACCCTCCACCAGACCCACCATTTACCCACACTGGATTTCCTATTCTTCCCTGCTTTTTATATGCTACTCCTTCTACCTGGAGTGTCCTTTCCTGTTGTCAAATTGCTGGTCATCTTCTGAGATCATTTCTACTTTGAAGGCTTTCTTGATTTCCCCCATAGGAAGTTGCTCCCTTCCTCTTGTTTCTCTAAAGCTCGTGTCCTGTTTCCAGCACAGCGGTGTACAGAGTTTGACGAGCCACACTTGTTTTCTCCTACTTTGAAAAAACATACACATATCTTTTATAATACATGAGTAAATGAAATATATTCATATGTGCTCACGTTAATATTAAATGATAAAAGCAGGATAATGTAATCACAGTGTACTGGAGTACTATGAATGACATGTACCAGAGTACCGTGATTGCAGAATGGGATTATAGGTGACATTTTTTTTTCTGCTTACTTACACTTTGCAGTACTTGGACATTTTCATAGTCAGCATGTAGTAATTTTTAAATTGTCTTTTATGTCCTTTAATGTGCCTTACAGTTTATTATTAATTCAGAAATACTCTTATTTAAAACAATAAGATTCTGTTTTTTTAAGTTTATTTATTTATTTTGAGAGAGAGTAAGCAAGAGCAGGGGAGGGACAGAGAGAGAGGGAGACAGAATCCCAAGCAGGCTCTGCAGTGTCAGCATAGAGCCCGATGGCAGGGCTCGAACTCACGAACCACGAGATCATGACCTGAGCCGAAATCAAGAGTTGGGTGCTTAACTGACTAAGCCACCCAGGTGCCCTGAAATAATAAGATTCTGCTTTTGCTTTTGAACCTAAATCTGTAGGATTCCAAAGTTATATTGAAGAACAGAAAATTAGAACCTAATAGTATTTGCTGAAGATTCTCTAATAAGCAATTATTGCTGTAGGCATTTGTTTTAAGGATACTTAATATTTGTTAAAGAGGGGAACGAAAGAAAGGGAAGAAAAAAAGAGCTAACGTTTATTGAGTGCCAGTTCATGTGAGATCCTGTGCTTTTATAATTTATCCTACCTATTCCTGAAAACATGCTGTAACATGACTATTGTTATCCTCAAGTACAGATGATGAATAGCCATGGAAATGTTACCATTTGAGGGGCCCCTGGGTGGCTCAATCAGTTAAGTGTTGACTTCGGCTCAGGTCATGATCTCACCAGTTGCGAGTTCCAGCCCCACGTCGGGCTCTGTGCTGACAGCTCAGAGCCTGGACCCTGCTCCAAATTCCATGTCTCCTTTCTCTGCCCCCTCCTCCACCTCTCTTTCAAAAATAAACATTAAAAAAAAAAGAAAAAGAAGGAAAGAAATGTTACCATTTGAGTCTAGCTCACTCTTTTTTCTTTTTCTTTTTTATTATTAAAATATGGTACCTCTTTACAAAAATACAGGACCTCTTAATCCCTTCCACCTATTTTGCCTATCTTCCCCCCCCCCCCACCTTCCCTCTGGCAACCACTAGTTATATATATTTACAAATCTGCTTTTGGTTTGGTTTGGTTTGGTTTGGTTTTTAGATCCTACTTATGAGTGAAATCATACAGTATCTGGCTTTCTCTGACTTATTTCACTTAGTATCATACCCTCTAGATGTATCCATGTTGTCACATATGACAAAATCTCAGTCTTTTTTATGGCTGAGTAATATTCTGAGTGCGTTCGTGCTTGTGTGTGTACATTACATCTTCTTTATCGATTCTTCTGTTGATGGACACTTGGGTTGCTTCTGTGTCTTGGCTATGGTAAATAATGATTCAGTAAACCTAGGGGTGCATGTATCTTTTTGAATTAGTGTTTTCATTTTCTTTGGGTAAATCCCCAGCAGTGGAATTACTGGATCACATAGTGTTTCTGTTTTTAACTTTTTAAGGAAACTCCATACCATTTTCCACAGTGGCTGCTCCAATTTATGTTCCCACCAACAGTGCATGAGTGTTCCTTTTTTTCCACATCCTAACCAATACTTGTTGTTTATTGTCTTTTGAACACTAGCCATTCTGAGTGGTGTGAGGTGGTATCTCATTGTGCTTTTGATTTGCATTTTCCAGATGAGAAGTGATGATGAGCATCTTTTCATGTATCTCTTGACCGTCTGTACATCATCTTTGGGAAAATGTCTATTCAGGTCCTCCGCCCATTTTAAATTCAGATTATTTGTGGGGTTTTTTGGTGTTGAGTTGTATAAATTCTTCTTATATTTTGGGTATTAACCTTTTATTGGACATATCTACAGATACCTTCTTCCATTTAGTAGGTTACCTCATCATTTTGTTGATAGTTTCCTTTGCCGTGCAGAAGCTTTTTTATTTTGGTGCAGTCTCAAGAGTTCATCTTTTCTTTTGTTTCCCTTGCCTGGGAGGCATATCTAGAAAAATGTTGCCAAGGCCAATGTCCAAGAGATTACTGCTATGTTTTCTTTTAAAAGTTTTATGGTTTCAGGTTTCACATTTAGGTCTTTAATCTGTTTTGAGTTTATTTTTGTATATGGTGTGAGAAAGCGGTTCAATTTCATTCTCTTGCATATGGCTGTCCAGTTTTCCCAGCAAGAGACTGTATGTTCCCCATTGTACATTCTTGCCTCCTTTGTTCATAGATTAATTGGTCATAGAAGCATGGGTTTATTTCTGGGGTCTCTATCCTATTCCCTTGATCTGTGTATCAGTTTTGTGCCAGTACCAGATTCTTTTTATTACTATAGCTTTGTAGTATATTTTGAAATCTAGGAGTGTGATACCTCCAGCTTTGTTCTTTCTTGATTGCTTTAGCTATTCGGGATCATGTGTGGTTCCACACGAACTTTAGGACTATTTATTCTAGTTCTGGGGAAGAATGCCATATTTGGTAGGTATTGAATCTGTAAATTGCTTTGGGTAGGATGGACATTTCAACAGTGTTAGTGTCCAGCTCTTCCTGGTTTGAAAGCTCATGCTCTTTTTAACTACTTTAACTTTCCTCCTGTTAGGGAGAGGAAAATCAGTACTGGTCTTTGCATAGTGGCATCCCCGACTAGTCTAACACCTATGTATCAATGATGATAATGCTCAAAAGTGAGGCCGAAATATTTCTGAAAATAAACTGTCATTTGTGGACTATGAGAAACAACCTGTGAACAAAAGTGGAGAGCCGTTCCATGAGAAGCTGATGCAGACAGTTCGGCATTATAAATATCTTTGCCACAGCCTGTGACTCTGTACAATTTTTCACTTTCACTGGACACTAATATCATGCTTTGTGTGTGGGCAGAAAAACATCACTAGCCTGAAGAGGTAACTATAAGTGTATGGCTTACATTTATAATTTGGATTAAATTTCTGTTTGCTTTGTCTGCTGACTCTTCTGGCTGTAACTTAATTTCTTTCACAGATTTGAACCAGCAGTTCAGGCAGATTGGGATGACTACTTTCGTCATCTTGGTTTCTTACAGTGGCCTCATCATACAAGTGCTGCTCAACAAATCTTATACATATGATTTGTCAGTGAAGCCGTGGTCTAGCGAACGTAATATTCAATAGCTATGGTATTTTAGAAGAGAACCATGATATCATGAAAAGGATATAAAGAAAAAGAAATAATGAAAGATATTTCTTTTAGCATCCAGGCCATTTATGGTCTTAGTATGTGTGGAACCAGGCCATAGACAGACACAAAGAGAAGTCATACGTTTCTTCATCAGAAAGTATAATGTTTGAACTTAGAGCTCTAGAAGTAAAGATTTTTTGTTTGATACAGTCCCTAAAACACAAATTTTGTATTCCTATTTTTATCATATTCATAGCAAAACTAAGTAGCTTCTTTATATGAAGAGGACCCATTTTACCACATAAGAATTGCCTGTTGATCACTGAGAAATCAGGTTATGTCCCATTGACCCTCAAAAATAAGATCATACGTAAGAACTAATAGTAGCTAATAGCAACACATAGAGCTCATGATATGCCACGCACTAAATGCTTTATGTACGTTAACTCACTTAAAAGCTTTTACTCTGTGTTAGCAACTATTCTCAAAACTCTACATGTATTAACTTATTAAGTGCTCACAGCTGCTTTTTAAGTTAAGTGCTATTATCATTCCTATTTTACAGATGACGAAAGTAAACCACAGAGAAATGAAGCAATTTGCCCGCGATGGGCATTGGTGAATGGCAGCCAGGATTCAAACCCAAGCAAATGGTACAGAATCCAGGCTCTTAACCACTCTCCCAGTGATTCTCAATGGTGTATGCCCCAGTCACCTGAAGAGCTTGTTAAAACAGATTGCTGGGCCCAAATCCAGAGCTTCTGGTTCTAGTAGGTCTGGGGTAAGGCTGTATTATTTTCATTTTCAGCGAGTTTCTAGTTGATGCTGTGCTATTGGTTTGGGGGACCACACTTTGAGAATCACTGTGCTGGTGCTGGTAATGAATTAGTATTCAGTGCAAGCATCTGAGGACCAGAATGATGAGTTTCGGTAGTATCCTGTCAGAGACAGGTGCCTGGATTTTGCACTAGCTCTGACCTTGGACTAAGCCCCTCCAGGAAATCTCAGGGACAGCACATTTCAGTAGACTTGTCTTCACCTAACAGAACATGTGCCATGGTTGCCGTGTTATGGACTTGATGAATAAGAGGCCAGTTTGTAGTGTGATGAAGGACTGTCTCTATAGATTATATGTTGAATGTAGCTTGGGAATGGGCTCCTAGAAGCAACGCACGCGCATGTGCGCGCGCGCGCGCAAACACACACACACACACAAACACCCAACTTCAATAAGAAAAAAAGTCTTGACCATTAGTAGACATTTTATTTCCTTCCCTTTCATCCTGTACCTTAAAAAAAAAAAAAAACAATTCCTTTCTTGTGATTTCCTTAGTATTTTCCCTATTTTATAAAAACAACTTTATAAGGAAAAGAAAAAAAGTGTTGGTAGAAAGAGAAAAGAAAAGTGGGGTTTTTGGTGGGTTTTTTTGTTTTTGTTTTTTTTAGTTGTCCCCTAGCCCCCTTGGCCAGTTGAAGAAAGAGGGGTGGAGACAGGGTGCTGAAGCCCTGGCTGTAGGCTTAACCGTCCCAAGCTGCCTGCTGTTTTGCTTCCTGGGGAAAAGAGAAGGGAAAGGGGCCTAACCGATGTGATGAGACAGGCATTCTAAGTTTGTGACACCCTGCAAACTGTGTGCACTAGGTTTGAACCCAGCTCCGATTCAGCAGAGCAGTTCTTGGAAACTGGCGTGCCAGCTGCCCTAGACAATCTGCACATTAACTTTCACTTTGAGAACTTTTCCTGGCTCGTCCCTGTGGGGTGTGAAAGCTGGGTGACGGTGGGCCAGTTTTAGCAAGGCCAGCTGTGCTCGTGTGTACCTGCCTTGTTATCACAAAGGCGTCAGAGTTTTCCCTTCATCTGGTGAAAATCTGGCTGAGGTGGACTCAGGCTTCATTGTTGAATGAACTGGTGTCAGGGAGTTCTCTCTTGGCGCTCTTAAAGGTCACTCTTTGCTCACTTCTTTTTTAGTTCACAGCTACATTTTTCAGGCTTCATGCGGTATGCCGGTTATGCCAAAGTAAAGAGCTGGATCAAAGACATTTCTTGTTAATAAGGCTAAGGATCAATCTGTCTTTTCGGCTCCAGACTGCTAATAGATAAAGGACGAGGGAGTCTCCTTCTATACGGCCAGACTGCCAGATCTTAAGTTGCCTTCTAGAACGGTGCTGTGAACTTAACCTTTGATTGCTTAGTTTTTATATTCAGCTCTGTGTTCCATGAAGCTTGCCCCCAGCTCCTCTGCCAAATGTACTGAGAAATCCCAACTTTGTCCTGATTTCCTCCTCCCGGGGATCATGCCATCAATCATGGAGTGGTACAAGTATAGAGACGGCAAAAGTCTGGTTCACATTCTGTATCCATTGTCAAGTCCAGCTGGCTAGGGCCTCCCTGTGCTTTCAGAAGACAGACATATCAACGCTTAGCTATTTGACATGATACCTCAGTGTGTTCCTCCCAAATTTATATCATTGTCACACCGTATTTAATAAACTCAAAAGTAGCCAAAGTGTCCCCCTGGACATCCTCCGGCTATCACTACTGCTTCCTTTTCCTTTTCTATATCTCTTCTTATTGAATGAATAATCAGAAACCTCCCTTCTTTTTTTTTTTTTTTTTAATTTTTTAAAATTTTTTTTATTTATTTCTGAGAGAGAGAGAGAGAGAGAGAGAGAGAGACAGCCAGCATGAGCAAGGTAGGGTCAGACAGAGAGGGAGACACAGAATCTGAGGCAGGCTCCAGGCTCTGAGCTAGCTGTCAGCACAGATCCCAACGCGGGGCTCGAACCCACGAACTGTGAGATCATGACCTGAGCTGAAGCTGAACACTCAACCGACTGAGCCACCCAGGCGCCCCCAAAAACCTCCCTTCTTAATTGCTTGCAGTTCTGTATTTCATGTCATATATTTTGTTTGGGTCCTGCTCTCACAGATTTTTAAAAAACATTTTTTTGTGAATGTTTATTTTTGAGAGAGAGAGAGAGACAGAGTGCAAGCAAGCAGGGGAGAGGCAGAGAGAGAGGAAGACACAGAATCTGAAGTAGGTTCCAGGTTCCAAGCTGTCAGCACAGAGCCCAAGACAGGGCTCAAACCCATGAGCCGTGAGATCATGACCTGAGCCAAAGTCAAATGCTTAACCAACTGAGCCACCCAGGCGCCCTCCTGCTCTCACATTTTAATCTCTTTTCATTCTTGCCTTTTTTCTTTTCTTTTCTTTTCTTTTTTTTTAGCTTCTGTTAATTTTTAGCATGTTGTCATACTTCTACTCTTGGCTTTTCTATTAGAAGAAGCGTAGTAAACAATAGGTGATCGATTTAATTTGAGGGTACCAGTTGGTATACAGTCTCTTCCTTATCTAGGTTCTTAGTTTTCAGGGCACATATTTCCCTATCCAAATGCTGTTCTCTTCAAGGTAAATGAAACTCACAAGAATCATGGTATTGAATCAGTCGTATTCTCTGTACCTAGTAATTGAATTTCTATCTCCAAAGAGGAACAGTTCTTACTTAATTCGTGATTTATGGTTTTAGTGCTTGTGACTCAGTGCATGATTTAATGTGCAAAGAGGTTCATAACCTGGGAAAGGAAGGGAAGAGATAGAAATAAATTAGGTACTGAATATGTAAACTAGTAACTGAGATGTCAGTTTCAGGCCCAAATTGAACAGGTTAGCAAACCAATGATTTGGCAAAGCCCTTAGAGAATGAAAGGGGAATTACTTAAGCCCAGCATTGATTCATGAGAGAGAGGGGAAAACAAAAACAGCCATGCTACACTAACCTCATTTCTTTTCATGGTAGAATTTCTTTAGTAAGAGAGGATCAGGGGACTAAGAAAGAATTATCATAACTGGGTTTCAGCACAGCCTAATGAAATCTTGTGAGCACGAAAGAGAAATGGGAACAAGAGAATGCTGTTGTTAGGAATATCTGGTGACTAAAATGGGCAGCTTTACTTAAGCAATACATCAGGGTAAGTTTGAGAATAAAGTCTCTGGGGCTTTGTCATTGGCTCCTTAGTTCACCATTTTTATCAATGAATTTATTCATCCATTCATATTTATTTATTCATCCTACTGTATGCCAGGCACCTACAGAGCTAGAAGACATAATGATCCCATCTTCAGATGACACGAAGTAGGATGGGATCCTGAATATCTTGGAAGACAATCAGTATTAGCGAGGATTTGGTCAGGCCAGAGTGATGATTCTGGTTTATGGAATTTAGAACCTAGTAAGGAAAAACATAAAGCTCTTCGCATGGTTTCAGAAATTCAAGTGGGAAGAAGGCTTCAGGGTTCAGGTTGACTTTAAGTATAATAGAAGTTAACAGTGGAGTAAACTGCCAAAACCCAGTGCTACCATGTGAGAACATTTTCACAGCATATTGCCAGATGTCAACAGACGACAGGGCAGACAGTGCAGAATCACTCTGTGTGAGGGAAATACACAAAGAAGAAGAATATACATCAAAATGTTGACAAAATGTTTATAGTAGTCATCTTTGTTGGATTTCAGATCGATGACTTGTTTTTTGCCTGTCTTTTTGCATTTGTCCTGTTTATGGCATTGAGGATATTTTGCTTTTGTTTCTTAAAAAAATAACTTGTGTTTCATTTTGAAAAGATGGAAGGGGATGGAGACACTGCTGGCAGCTTGGACTTTGACCAACAGGATAGGGGGTGCAGGGAGGAGACTGATTCTCTCCCTCAGTCGTCATGCTCACCTCCACTGCCCCTCCCTGCTAACCAGCATGCATGGTAAAGCCCCACTTCCATGCAGGGGCCAGCGCCTTGCGTGAAGTTAGAGCACTCTCCCTCTGGGTTGGCTTGGAGCAGCGGGCCCCCATCGTGAGGAGGCACCTCCAGGTGGAGGACTGGCAAGTGGGCTGCGCTCCCCTGCTCGTGCTGCTGAGCGACTCTTGAGTCCTTTTTCAGAGCCACTAGGTTGGCGCCCCCACTACCACCGGCTAACCCACATGGGCACAGTCCTTGGAAGGAGATTGGAAGCACCACTTTACTTCTCTTCGATCTGACTTGCTCATACCTGTTCCTTAGTGCCCTTATTATTTCTTTTCCCAAAGCTTTGGATTCACCGACCATGGGAAGAATGTTAATAAGAGGAACTCCCATCTATTGTGTGTGCCAAACATTGTGCCAAATGCTTTACATGGATGATCCCGTTTAATTCTTGGACCAGCCCTGTGAGAGATGGGATTGATTATTGTAACCATTTCACAGAGGAGGAAAGCAAGGCACAGAGAGCCTCAGTGAGTGGGAGAGCCAGGATTTGAACCCAGCTGTCTCGTTCTAGAGCGCAGGCCTGGCCACCAGGCTGTGCTGCCTCCTGTTCTCCGGGCCATCCAGTTCAGAACCCAGGGTGTGGATCCAGGAGCACAGGGCCTCTGCTCTTCTTCCAGAATTCTCTCAGTAACCCAGCTTTTGGATTGGTTTTGATTCCTTTCCAGTGTCTGAAAACTTTCATTTCTTTTTGCCTTCTTGCTCGGATTATTCCTTTAATCCTCTCCCAAGGGCCTTTCATCCTCTCAAATAAACAAAATATTTAAAGGTTTTTAAGCCCTTTCACCCTGTTCTCAAGCAGGAAGATCACCTTGTGTTTATCATTTTATATAGTTCTGTGCTCTTGACCTAGCCTATAGGTCGTCAGAAGTTCACCAGTGTTCCAGATAATTTCTGAGCTTTTCTATGTCTTTTACTCCCCGGTTGTACTTCAGGTTTTCGTGCGGAATTACCATTTCCATAGGACTCCACAGATTCAAACAGAAAAGTCAAAGTGTTCTATCTAGTCTTATCTCACGAAGCAAACTCAAAAGGAAAAAATAAATTTTACTCTTTAGCACCTGTGTTTTCAGAAGTCCTTTTAAAATAATATTCCAACACAAAGACTCAGAATCAAGGCACCTGTCACCATGAGCATAAAATCTCTTGGCAGGTCTAACTCACTGCACTTAAATAATTTTCGGCACGAATTTCATTTGGTTCGCAGTCGCTGTTCCAGTCCACCACAGCAAGCCTTAAAAGTTGTTAGTGTTATTTATTAAATGTGTATCTAAATTAGTTTGACTTTTATTCTTTCACTAATGAAAGAGGTCCTCAGTCATTCACTGGATACCTTTAGTAAGCAGACTTTTTTTCTTGAAGCCCACACCATGCAATTTAATGCTAAACTTAACTGTCCCTGACCCCTTGACTCCCTTCTAAGTACATATTACTTTTAATCTCATAATATATCTTTCAGGCTCAGTTTTTCCAAGCCAGCATTTCTCTCTGCCTTTTGTCCAGACTGCTCATTTACCACTATTATTGCCTCTCTGCTTACATTCCCCTTACTTGCCCAGACCTTCTGCCAGCTTATTTGATCCTTCAGGGGCTCACACTCACTCACATTAACCATGTCGCTAGCTCCGCTGGCCTCTGCCCAGCGCTGTTCCTCCTCCGTTTTGAATACCTGTGGGGACTCCACTTATTCCAGAGTCCTGCCATTCCTGCCTTTTTTTCTCCCCCTGCGCCCATCTTCCCTGTGGACTCACCTTAACAAGTGTACTTCCTCCATATCTTGAGCTCTTTGAGAACAGAAGCTCATCTTTTTCTTCTTGCTAGTCCCTAGGAGCAGCGTGCAATAAATGGGTTGGATTTATTTCTTGGGTCATTCATTTACGCGAGTCGAATGCTGCGGAAATGAGAGAACTACTTGGGCACATATGTACCTTTACGTGGGGTCCCAGCATTGCAAAATGCAGGATGAGAAAAAATAATTTTGCTACAAAAATAAGAGAAGTCAACTAGAGATATAGCATATACACAGAACAGGAAATACTAATAGTTAGGTGTTTATGAAAGATAAAAGAAGTTATCTTTTTTCCAGCTGAGGTGAAATTCACATAAAGTGCATGGATCCTAGGTGTTCAGTTTGATAAGTTTTGACCATTTTATATACCCATGTAGCCCCCACCCAACACAAGATGGGGAGTATCTCCGTCACACTCAAAATCCCATTGTATGTCTTCCCAGTCAGTACTCCCCCCTCCCTCACTAATCATACTCTTATGGCTCCTCTAGTGATGCACTACTTTGCCTGTTGTGTTTTTTTTTTCCCATGGGTTTTTATTGTAGTAAAATACACATAACATAGAATTTACAAACCATTTGTAAGTGTACAGTAGAGTGGTGTTAAATCCATTCTCATTCTTGTTCAGCCTTCACCACCGTCCATCGCCATGACTGTATATCTTGTAGAACTGAAAACTGGACCACACAGTAACTACCCCATTCTCACCTTCCCCCAGGCCCTGGCAACCACTATTGTACTTTCTGTCTCTATGATTTTGACCACTCTGAGTACCTCATATAAGTGGAATCATATAGTATTTGTCCTTTTGTGACTGGTATCTGATATTTAGCATAATGCCCTCAAGGTCCAATCATGTTGTAGCATATTGCAGGATTCCCTTCCTTTTTAAGACTGGGTAATATTTCACTGAACTATGTACCACATTTTGTTTATCCATTCATCCTTGATGGACACTGGGTTTTCTCCCACATTTTAGCTATTGTGCTATGCACATGGGAGTATAAATGCAGTTTTGCCTGTCGTTGGACTTCTTGTAAGTGGCATCAAACAATATTCTTTTGTATCTGTCTTCTTTCAGCACAGTGTTTTAGACATTCATCTATATTGTTGCTTATGTCAGTAGTTCAGTGTTTTGTAGTGTTGAGTGTAGTATTCTGTATGAATATTCCCACAACTTGTTTATCCGTTTTCTTACTGATGAGCATTAAGATTGATCTCAGTTTTTTACTATTAGGAATACAAACTCAATGAGAATTCTTATACAACCCTTTTTTCTATAACTATGTGTTTTTTGGGCGGCTTTCTACTTAGGAATAGAGCTGTTAAGTCATATAAATATGTTGTAATTTATAAGAAACTGACAAATAGTTTTCTGAAACTATTGTATCATTTTACATTCTCATCAGCAATGGGTGAGAATTCTAGGAGCTCACATGTTCCCCAGCATTTGGTATTGTTGTGTTTTAAACACAACATATTTTAAAATTTTGTTTTGTCTTTTTTTTTTTTATGTTTATTTTTGAGGGAGAGAGAATGAACTGGGGAGGGTCAGAGGGAGACGGAGAGAGAGAATCTGAAGTAGTCTCCGTGCTATCACTACAAAGCCCAACGTGGAGCTCAAACCTACTAGCTGTGAGATTATGACCTGAATCGAAGTCCAACACTCAACCGACTGAACTGCCCAGGCACCCCTGATTTCACTCATTTTCAGAGATGTAAAGCACTATTTTCATTTTCCTGATGACTGCTGATACTGAGAACTTCTTATGTGCTTTTTTATGTTTTATTGGCCATTCATATATATATTATTGGAAAGTATTAAAATGTTTTAAACATTTTTAAATTAGGTTGTCATTTTATTGTTGAAATCTACAGTTAACGATAGGACTTCTTTATGTATTATCAATTAAGAACCCATTCTCACATTTTTTTCTTCAGGGCATGGCTTACCTGTTCATTTTATTAGTGGTATCTTTTGATGAGCAGAAATGTTTAATTTTAATAAAGTTTAATTTATTTTTAAAAGATTTTATTTTCAGTAATCTCTACACCCAACATGGGGTTCATGATCTTTGGTTTACCACCCAAAGATCAAGAGTCACATGCTCCACCAGCTGAGCCAGCCAGGGGCCCCTGAGGTCATGATCTTGAAGTTCATGGGTTCGAGCCCTGCATGGGGCTCTGTGCTTACAGCTCAGAGCCTGGAGCCTGCTTCAGACACTGTGTCTCCCTCCTTCTCTGCCCCTCCCCAACTTGCTCTCTGTCTCTTTCTCTCTCATAATGAAAAAACATTAAAAGTTTAAAAAAAAGAAATCTTTGCCTGTGACAAGTTTGCAAAAGCATCATATTTTCTTCTGGAGGCTTTTAAGTTTGGGGGTCTGTAATCCAACTTAAATTTGTTTTTGTCTGTGGAATGAAGTAGAGATTGATGTTCATTTTTTTTCATATGGATGTCCATAGTTTTAGCACTATTTGCTAAAAAAAATTTTATTTTCCCCATTGAATTCACTTTGCAACAGTGGTCAAAAATCGATTGACCATATATTTATGGGTCTATTTCTGAACTCTTTATTCTGTTTCATTGATCTTTTTATTTGCTCTTATGCTTCTGCTGCACTATCTTGATTGTGGTTTTTATATAGTGGCCTTGAAACCAGGTAATGTAAGTCTCCCTTTTAAAAATTGTTTTGACTCTTCTAGATTCTTTGACTTCTCCATATAATTTTAATTTTTTTTGATGTTTTATTTATTTTTGAGAGAGAGTGACAGCATGAGCAGGGGAGGGTCAGAGAGAGACGGAGACACAGAATCCGAAGACAGACTCCAGGCTCTGAGCTGGCTGTCAGCACAGGGCCTGATGCAGGGCTCGAACCTATGAAGCGTGAGATCATGACCTGAGCCGGAGTCGGACACTTAACCGACTGAGCCACCCAGGCGCCCCTCCATATAAATTTAAAAATCAACTGGTCAGTTTCTTCAATAATAGCAAAGCCTACTGGGATTTTTATTGTGATTGCTGTTGGAGGTGGTTTCCAGTTCTGGTAGTGGCTGAGTAAGTTCTTATCTGATCAGACTGCTGGATAAAACACAAAATACAATTACCTGAAGGCAGTGCAGGGCAAACAAAAGCTGGTAGGTTTAAGAGAAACCAGTATTTGGAAGAAGGGAATGAACATTTGGAGGAAGGGAACTGTGAGAGGTGAGCTTTCCCTTTGTTTTTTAGTTATTGCCTTTTAATCTGAGGGCAGGCCACAGTTTGCAATTAGAACTTGCATAGCAATCCAAAGTAGCTGGCTTAACAAACTAGAGGCTGGAGTTCAGGACAGCCACACCTGCTAGAAGAGTAAGAGGAGAACCCTGGAAATGAGGCAGCCAGAAAGGTGGAGACCTGCTCTAAACTACATGGTTAGAACTAAAAGAACTGAACATAGAGCCCTGGCCCACTGAGGAGATGAAAGAATTGCAGGTGGAGTTTCACCAAATTAGCTGCCTGCTTAAAACAACACACACACGCACACACGCACACACGGTCTTTGGAGCAATATATTTATAACGTTTCACAGTGTCCGGGATGCAATATGAAATTATTCAACATATGAAAAAACAGGAAAACATGACCCATTCATAGAATGAAAGATAATCAATGGAGACCAGTCTTAAGGAGGCTCAGATGATGGAATTAATAGACGAGGATTTTAAAGTGGCTACTATAACTGTGAACAAAGATGTACAGGACAATAATGCTTCAGTGAATCAAAGATAGGAAATCTCAAGCCAGTTTTCCAGATGGAAACTGTGGAACTAAGAACACAACATTTGAAATGTAGAATAAACATCTTAACAGTATTGAGTCTTCCAATAGGTAAACATGGTATATTTGTGTATTTATTTGGATTTTGTTTAATATTTCTCATAAATGTTCTGTAAATTCAATGGAGAGATCTTGCGTGTTTTCTAGTAAATTTATTTCTGATATTTGGCATGTTTTTATGAGATTATAAACTGTGTTGCTCTTTAAAATTTCATTTTCCTGTTGTGGGTTATTAGCATTTAAAAATATAATTGCATTTTGGGGTGCCTGGCTGGCTCAGTCAGTTAACCGTCTGACTTAATTTTGGCTCATGTCATAATCTCACAGTTTGTGAGATCGAGCCCCACATCGGGCTCTGCACTGACAGCACAGAGCCTGCTTGGGATTCTCTCCCTTCTCTCTCTCTGTCCCTCTCCTGCTTGCTCTCTCTCTCAAAATAAATAAATAAACTTTAATAAAAAGGAATTGTTAAAAATATAATTGCATTTTGTGTATGGACCTTGATTCCTGTACTACCAATATTTTTATAAAATTCATAAGGTTTTCTATGTAAATAATCACATCTATGGATACTGGCAGGTTCTTCTTCCTTGTCTTATGACATTGGCTATGCCTTCCAATAACTAATTATTTTTAAGGTTTTTTTTTAGTGTTTATTTTTGAGAGAGACAGAAAGAGAGAGATAGAGCACAAGCAGGGGAGGGGCAGAGAAAGGGAGACACAGAATCTGAAACAGATTCCAGGCTCTGAGCTGTCTGTACAGTTAGGTACAAACTTACGAACTGCGAGATCATGACCTGAGCTTAAGACAGACGTTTAACCAACTGAGTCACTCAGGCACCCTTTCCGTTACTAATTTTTAATTGAAGTAGTGAGAAAAAACATCCTTCCTTTATTCCTATTCTTAAAGGAAAAAAGTTCAGTGTTTTACGAATAAGTATGATGTTAACCATAGATTTTTTTTTATAGATATACTTTATTGGGTTTAGGAACTTCCTTTCTTTTCCTAGTTTACTGAGGGTTTCTGTCATGAATGGGTGTTGCATTTTGTCCAATGCAGAATTCCATCTAATAATATTCTAATAGGATTTTTCTTCTTTATTCTTTTAATGCGGTGAATACATGATTGATTTTTACATCTTAAACTATTCCCATGGTAAATATCACTTGGTCATGATACAATCTTATTTTTTATAGGAGATAGATTTTTTTTTTTTTTTAAGTTTAGAGAGTATGAATAGGGGAGAGGGCCAGAAGGAAAGAGAAAGAATCTCAAACAGGCTCCACGCAGAGCTCGATACCATGACCCTAGGATTGTGACCTGAGCTGAAATCAGGATTTGGACAGTCAAATGCCTGAGCTACCCAGGTGCCCTGGAGATAGATAGATTTTTTTTTTTTTTTTTTTTTTTTTTTTACAAATAGTTTATTGTCAAATTAGTTTCTACATAACACTCAGTGCTCATCCCCAAAGTGCCCTCCTTCATGCCCATCCCCCCCTCCCCCCCACATCCATCAGTCCTCAGTTTTTGTCAGCATTCAAGAGTCTCTCATGGTTTGCCTCTCTCCCTTTCCCCCACCATTTCCGCCCTTCTTCTCCCCCTTGGTCCTCCGTCAAGTTCCTCCTAATCCTCCTATACGTGCAAACATATGGTATTTGTCCTTCTCTGCCTGACTTATTTCGCTCAGCATAACACCCTCAAGGTCCATCCATGTTGCTACACATGGCCAGATTTCATTGTTTCTCATTGCCATGTAGTATTCCATGGTATAGATAAACCACATCTTCTTGATCCATTCATCTGTTGATGGACACTTAGGCTCTTTCCATGTTTTAGCTATTGTGGAGAGTGCTGCTATGAACATTGGGGTACATGTGCTCCTATGCCTCAGCATTTCTGTATCCCTTGGGTAAATTCCTAGCAGTGCTATTGCTGGGTCATAAGGGAGTTCTATTGTTAGTTTCCTGAGGAACCTCCACACTGTTTTCCAGAGGGGCTGTACCAGTTTACATTCCCACCAACAGTGCAGGAGGGTGCCCGTTTCTCCACATCCTCGCCAGCATCTAGAGTTCTCTGATTTGCTCATTTTAGCCACTCTGACTGGCGTGAGGTGGTATCTCAGTGTGGTTTTGATTTGTATTTCCCTGATGAGGAGGGATGCTGAGCATCGTTTCATGTGTCTGTTGGCCATCTGGATGTCCTCTTTGGAGAAGTGTCTGTTCATGTCTTCTGCCCATTTCTTCACTGGGTTGTTTGTTTTTCGGGCGTGGAGTTTGGTGAGTTCCTTATAGATTCTGGATATTAACCCTTTATCTGATTTTTTTTTTTTTAAATAAAGGAGATAGATACAGGTTGATTGATTTTACTTGCTGATATTTTGTCAGAGCCTTTTTGTGTATATTCATGAAGCATATTAGTCTGTAATTTTCTTGTAATGTCTTTATCATTTTTTTGTGTGTGTGTTAGAGATATGTTGACATCATAAAATGAGTTGGGAAATTTTCCCTTCTCTCTTTTTTTTCCGAAAGATTTTGTGAAAGATTGGAAGTATTTGTTTAAATGTTTGATAAACTTCATTAAAACCATCTGAGCTTAAATTTTCTTTGTAAGAAGGTTTTTGATTGTAAGTTAAATTTCTTTATATACATATTTATAGAAAGAGAGCAGTTTAGACTTTGTCTCATTGTGTCAGGTTTATTAAGTTGTATTTCCAAGGATTTCTTCGTTTTATCTAAGTTGTTGAATATTTGGCATAGAGTATTTCTGTTTTTGTTATCTATAGACTCTGTAATGGTCTTCTTCATATTAATCATTTATGTCCTTTTAGTCTTTCAGAGCAGCTTGCTTGGAATTTATCAACATTTAAAATCTTTCAAATAGCTACCTTTGATTTTGTTGATGTGCTCTGTTTGCCTACTTTCTATTTCACTGTGTTAAAAGATAAACTGAAGTATATTAAAATTTTGAAGAGCTCATTGGAGCAAACATTGATTTTTCACTGGTCAGTGACAAACTGAAAATGCTTAGGATCCATCTATCAGCAAGAACTAAGGGAAAGGCTTTTATTATTTTTTTTCCCTCTAATAGAGCAGACTCCTGAATAAAGCAAGGAAATTACTTAGTTACTTGATTGACTGTAGCTGAAGCAGTTGCTGTATTTGAGAAAGCCTATTAGGCTGTGATTGGTTGTTCTTAATTTCATTTTCTCAGATGTGAGTACATTAATGCTGACTTCAGTTTTGGTTTGCTTACAAAGACTGCCAAGGGATTAGAGCCACCTCAGTCTAATGGCCTCCTTGTTGATTTCTGCTTTTAGATTGTTCTATTTTTTATTCTAAGTATATTTAACTTGCTCTTATTTTTCTAGCTTCTTAAGGTGGAAGCTTAGGTTGTTAATTTTATACACTCCTTTTCTAATAAAGACATTTAATACTATAAATTTCTCTTTAAGTACTCTTTTAGATTTTGTTTGATTGTGTTCTCATTACCACTCAGTCGGATACATTTTTAAATTTCTCCTGTGATTTCTTCCTTGACTCAGATTATGTAGAAGTGTATTGTTAAAATTCCAAATATCTTGGACTTTTCTACACATCTTATTATTACTGATTTATAATTTAATAATACTCTAGTCAGTGTATACTCTGGATTTTGATCCTTGGATTTTTGTTTTTAAAGATACTTACCATTTATTTTTTGAGGTTCCTTTGCTTTTTATTGAGACTTATTTTATGGCCCAACATTTGGATTATCTTGGTGAATGTTCCAGGTTCACTTGAAAAGAATGCGTATTCAGAAGTTACTAGATACAGTTTCACATAATTGTCAAATACACTGAGTGGGTGGGGAGTGTCGTTTAAATGTTTAAGTCTATATTGACTGGGTTTTTGTTTGGTTTGGTTTTGTTCCCCAGCACATTAAACTATCTGTTCATTGTTTTTGGGCCTTTGTTTTCTAATGGTCAGTCAGCTAACCATTTGCATTGTTGTTCCCATGCAAGTAACAGTTCTACCATCGCAAACCAGCACCCTACCACCCTGGCCACTTTTAAGATTTTTTTCTTTATTTTTAGTTGTCAACAATTTGACTATGATGGGCCTGGGTGTAGATTTCTTTGTCCTAAGCAGGATTTGCTGAGCTACTTAGGTGTGTAGGTTAATGTCTTCCATCAGCATTGGAAATTCTCAGCCTTTGTCTCTTTATAGATTTCTTCTGCCTCCTTCTGTCTCCTCTCCTTCTGGGATTCCAATTTTATATATGTTACATATTCTCCTCTGTTGTATTCAGTCTGTTGTTAAGCATTTTGAATGAATTCTTCCTTTCAGACTTTATATTTTTCCATTTCTAGCATTCTTTTATGGTTCTTTTTTGTTTTTTAATAAATTTCATCTCTCTATTGAAATTCTCCCATTTGTTCATACGTGTTGCCCACCTTTTATATGAGACCCTTTTACATTTTTCTCATGATTATTTTGAAGTCTGTGTCTGGTACGTCCAATATCTGTGCCATCTGTCAGTGCCCTTCTGTTGACAGTTTTCTCTCATGGGTCATGTTTTCTTGCTTCTGCTTGTCTTTTACAATTATTAGTTGTCTGCTAGACATTTTATGTAAAATTGGAGTCTTAAGTAAATATTATTTGCCCTTCCCCCACTTCCAAAAAGATGTGCTTATCCTTTTCTCCGGTTGCTAATGTGTGGGAGGGGGGTTGGGAGGAGAAGGGGGTGAGCCAATCTAATTGATAATAAGCCGGGTCTGGACTTGGTCGCAACCTTTGTTAGATTCCAGTTCACCTCTGGCTTCAGATGTTTTGGAGAGCCGGATGGGGACACCAGTTAAGATTCTAGAGACCCTTTATGCTTTACAGTCCTGCGGCCAGCTTTCTGAACTGTAAGAGGTGTCTGCTTTTCATCCTCTATGTCAGTTTTTTGAGTAACTGAGGAGTCCTTTTCCAGCCGTGCTCTCTTCTCACCTGTCCCCAGGCTGTATTGCAACAGATCTGTGGTTCACACAGTGCAGTTCATGGATCTGGGGGTCCTGGTGGGGGGGCAGGGATCCTCACGGCCCTTTGAGGAAGCCAGTAGGGTCAAAAGGTTTTCCATAGTAATGCTAAGGCCTTTTTTTTTTCCTTTTTCACCACGTTGACGTTTACACATATTGCTAAAACAATGGTGTTTTTGTAAAACTCCTCATGCCTTAGCAGAAATTAAGGCTGTGGCACCAAACTGTAGCAGCAATCATTGCAATCTCTACCACCAAAGTATTTGTAGTTACAAGAGAAATGCCAGTGCTACTTAGGAAAATCCTTGTTAAGCAGTAATAATGATTAAGTCTCAATTCTGGATTACATATCTTTTTAACGTTCTGCCTGACAAAATAGGATGTACACATGAAGTTCTCCAGCGACCTGTGCGACAGTCGTCTCGAGGAAGGGCGCTTGTGTGACTGAGTCACAGGCCAAGGTAGCCACTTCTTATTCCGGCCACCACTGCTTTGTTCTGCTCGTGGGAGCCCTTCCCTTCTCTGTAGGGTCTTCAGCATTTACCACACCTTTGCAGTGCTTACTGTGTGCTAGAACTGCTTTGGGATTGAGAATTTACAGACAAAGAGAATGTAACCTCTGCCGTCCTTAATAATCTACACCTTCTGTGAAGTGCCATGGAAGTAGATGGACATTCTTTCTTGGAAAGAAATAGTAAGATTCTCCCCAGAAAGCACTTCCTTCATGGCTTTACAGTGTTTCTCATTAGAAGCATCGTTGGCATTCTGAGCGGCATATATTCCTCCAAAGAACAGAACTCTTCCTTGCGTTTTTGGACATTAAGCACCCTTGACCTCCCCCCCCCCACCCCCAACCTGTTGAATGTTAGTAATCTCCCACCCCCAGTATTATGGCCATTGAAAGCACACCCACACCCTTTCCAACCCTCCAGAAGGACAGGGGCATCCTTCCCTGGACATGGTAGCTCAGGTTTTGCTGGGATTGGTTGAAGGAGGCCGGGGAGGTGGCTGCGGGATCACTATCTCTGTATGACTGTCGCAATTTGTGCCTCATTATTCCCCCACACTCTTGTGACACTGCATCATTCTCAGAAGATCTTGATGCTGAAAGCCTGTCTTCGTGGAGAGTGACTTGCCTGCTGAGGAGATTTGCTTTGTTACAAAGCAGTGCATCTGATAGATGGCCTCCAAGTTCCTTAGAACCAACATCCATTCCGTGGCGAAGGGGAAAGTCTAGTCTTTCAGTGTATACTGGCTGGAGGTTGGGGGGTGTTCTACATGACAGGCTGTTATGGGGAAACATTTAGCCCTGATATGGCACAGTACAACATAGAAAGTGAGATGAAGTTCTAAGTAAATCGGCTAGTAAGAGAGGGTGATGTTGAGAAAAATTTGCCATCTTGTTGCCTATTAGCTACGTATGTAGTAAAGGGAAATACGGCATAGCTCACTTTGACGCTTTGAATTTGAGTCAAACGTTAGACATTCTGAGCTTTTCCACAGCTAACTTTCTTGGCTCTAGAAATAATAAAAAAAACTCTTAGAAGTTATTTTCAGGAATTCTGTGTACTATTATATGTTAGTATTGAGCAAAGAATAATATAAAAACTAGGGAGAACAATTAAATCTCAAATTTTTGATGGGAGTAGAAAATATATTGCTAGCAGACTACAATCAATTGAGGTTCAGGAAAATGGGATGGAGCTATAGATGGACACAGGAACTATTAGATGCCACATAAAGGAATATGTAGATTACAGAACCTCAGGGAAGGCCCAGATGAGAGTGCACCGGGCCTTCTCCGAGTCAGCTGTGTACAGCCTGCGTCCTACAAACCCCACACACTTGTGCTTCACTTGGGAGCTGCTGAGGCCTGAGTACCACCCACTGGTGCTCCAGGCAAGCGAGTTTCTCCTGGCATCACCACATCGCCTTCTACAGCTTCCATGGCTGCGTGCTCGGGCCCCCACGCAGTGTGGTATACTGTCAAAATTCCTGCCTCTTTGCTAAAAGTTTCTCCTTGCTTGAGAAAGTTCCTTTGTGATTTGGAGACCAGGCTTGTGGTGCTGATGAGTTTAAAAACAGCTTCTGCTGTGAAAGTGTATGACATTGCAGTCCATTCACTTGTGTGCAGTTGGATGAACAAGCACCCTCTCATCCGCCGTCTTACTCTTACGTGACCTTCTCTTGCTCGCTGTCCTACCCCCGCCCCTCACAGTCCCTGGCCATCTCCATGGAAGAGGGCCGTGCTACAGCCTCTGATTTCTGATGCACGACAAGGAGGCATTAAAGTAAATGCCTCCTAGGAATATTTGCTGTTAAAGCAGCCTTCAGAAAATAAAATCAACCTAGCCTGCCAGTGAGATGAATCCTGACATAACAGTTATAACGTAGCTACAAAAATCCCTTAATATCGAATTCCTGAGTCTAGATTGCTACCTGTGGCCAGAAACTTCTAGAACCAGCAAGCCAGAGTGGAAGGAGAATCACAATTGATGTCTTTTCTGGCTTTCGGTGCAGTTATCATAAATAGTAGTTTCCCCCTAAATTTGAATATCTGCCCTAATTGATGGAAATCTGAAGTTATTCAGCCAGGCAGTTCCTGCTGTCTTCCCATGTTCCTTTGTGCATTGGATCAGCCCACCCTTGCCCCCACCCTTCTCTTCCTTTATACCTGGATGCTTTTCTCCACAGCTCCTTCCACTCAGAGCCCATGCACTTCCCCACATGCTGTCTTCACTAAGCTTTCCTCTCCCCTCACTAATGAGAGAAGAGATAACATGTGCCTCTGGCCCCTGCTCTCCTCACCCTATAACTCCTGTTTGACTCCCACTCAACATTTCACTTTGTGAATAAATGAACATTCTATTTGCGTATTTAGGTACTTATTTCTAGCCAGTCATGGGTCGCTACACTTCCTCATACCTCTGGAAGCCCCTTGGGGAAGATCATGTCGTATTAACTACATAGTATAGCACACACACTGAGGAGTCACTGAAGATCAGGTGTCCCACCCAGAAAAATTCAGAAGTAAGCTCTGAGCTTTTTGGTACTGTTCTCCAAGAAGATTAGCTGAAAGTGTGTAATTGTGCAACTGAACTGTGGGAGCCAAACTGGGGGAGATGAGCAAGGGATGTGACATATCAGAGGTGAGATTATGTAAGTAGAAAACCTTTCATCCATGGACTTCAGAATACATTACACAGACTTTCCCTTAACTAGATATATGGAAATCTCTTTGAGAGAAGCAGAGACTCCAAAGCAGACCCCTGAGAGGATGAGGCTGTGAGGGAGAACACAGAGATGAGCCTGGGCTTCTGGGCTTCTGGACTCAGCAGACATTCCGTTCTGGCCCCTCCCCCAGGGTTCTGTTGGGGTCATTAGGAATCAGGCTATAAATAACTAGGTGGCCCGTAGGTCAGGCCTCAGGAAGGTCTGCATAACCTTACCCCAGTGTTGCTGCATCTCTGCCATGGAAATGACCATTAATGTCAAAGGAAATTTGCAGAGGAAATAACAGCATGAGGATTTAAGTCACAATGAATCTTTCTCTTCAATTAGGCTCTGTTTCCTTTCCTAAAGCCCCATTAACCAGGTTTGGGGTAAGGTTGTTCACGATGAGATTCTTTGTGTTTCTTCTATGTACAATTTTCTGGTCACTATACTTCAAAAAGGAAAAAAAAAAAAACCCACAGGGTAATTAAAGAAGGTCCAGAGAAGAACCAGAAGTGAGTGAAAAGGGCCACCAGATAAGACTGTTGTAAAGATTAACGGGGAGCTTTTTTAAAAAGAGCAGGGAAATATAACCTAAAATTTAACATTTCCAGGTGTACGATTCGGTGGCATATAGTACATTCACAGTTTGTGCAGCCATTACCACCATCTGTCTCCAGAACTTTCTCATCATTCCGAGCTATAAGTCAGTAACTCTCAATTCTCCCATCTCCTAGCCCCAGCCACCACTGTTCTACTTCCTGTCTCTATGAACCTGACTCTTCTAAGGACCTCATATAAGTGAAATCATGCAACACTAGTCCTTTTGTGACAGACTTATTTCACTTAGTATACTGTCCCCACGGTTCATCTGTGTTGTCTCTTGTGTCAGAATTTCCTTTCCTTTTAAGGCTGACTAATATTTCATTGGGGGTATAGGCCACATTTTGTGTATCCATTTATCTGTTGATGTTTTCACCTTTTGGCTGTTGGGAATAATGCTGCTGTGAACATTGGTGTACAAGTAGGCGCTGTTTTCAATTCTTTGGGGTTTGTACCTTGGGGTGGGGGGGGTTGGAAATCACTGGATCACATGGTAATTCTGTGTATAGCTTTTTGAGAAACTGCCAGAACATTTTCCACAGGAGCTACATCATTTCACATTCCCGCCAGCAATGCACCAGAGTTCCAGTGTTTCCTCGTGCTGGCCAGCACTTGGTTTTTCCCGTTAATTTGGTTTTGTTTTGAATAATCACCATCCTGATTGGCATGAACGGGGACTTTTCTGCCTGAAAGAAACAGACTGAGAGTGCAAGTGTAGTCCTATAGTTATGAAGACTTCACCTGGGATATACACAGACATGGTCACCAGAATCTAAAATTTGGAATCTGGGCAAGGATGAAAGTCATAGTACGTAATAGCATAGCGTGGGTAGGGAACAGTCCCAAAGGCCACCAAGCCCTTCTCCTTCCTCATGTGTACGGGCCAAACATCAGCTTGGCTGGGGATCCTATTGAGGTAAATTTAGAATAATGAGAAACCTGTCTTCTCAGACCAGTTATTCTATCTCATGATGGACACGTAACCTCGCTAATAGGTAGTTAAGAAAAACCATGAATTCTGTATAATTCACCCCCATACTTTTAAAGTTGATGTTAGAGAAGATGATTGTGCCTCTGTTCCAACCTTAGATTCAACCAGCCGTCCTGTATTTGAAGCTTCCTGGGCTTCCCTTGGGAAGCCCTTGTGTGTCCATCACAAGGGACTGAAATTACTATTTTAATTATTTAACCTTCAACAGATACTGTATGCTGACCATGGATAAGTGCTATGAGTAGAGCTGAGAACAGAGCAGACCCTACCTTTGTCTTCATGGAGCTAGGGTTTCGTGGGCGAGTCAGATCATTTATCACACAAGTAGATTTGTAAACTCCACGCTGTGTTTAGCTCTGTAAAGGGAAAAATACCTGTGATATTTCTCTCTTTTCCTTTAGATTGTTCACACAACCACTCTGAGAGATCTGCTTTCTTTTCTCTTCAGGAGCCTTCAAACAGGTGGCTTTGCCTGGGAGGGAGAGGTAGAGAACAACGCGTATAGCAAGGCTACAGGGGTGGTCCCTCAGCACAAGTATCACCCCACAGCGGGCAGTTACCAACTCCATTTTGCCCTGCAGCAACTTGAACAACAAAAACTTCAGTCCCGGCAGCTTCTGGACCAGAGTCGAGCCCGGCATCAGGTAATTCAGAAAAGTCTTTTCCATATGCTAGTATCTTCCTTCTACAGCCCGGGGCGGAGTGGGGTGGGGGGGGTGGGGGGAGGCAGGGGGGCGGGGAGGAGATTAAGGTCAATGGAAAAGGTAGGAATAGTTTCCCAAAAGTTTACCAACACCACCATGGCTTGGATGGCTCTTGGAAAATCTACTCTAAGGGAAGAAATGTGCTGAAGCCTTGACGTTGGCTTTGGCAGGAGATGACGCTGAGCCAGTTTTGACATTTTCTTTCATTTGAATATTTCTCTACAAAAATCTCTGTTGTAGCATTTCCCCTTTCTGTTGCATGACAGTCAGTCAGTAAGCTCCCAGCAGGTCTAATTTCCAGATACCTAAAAGCTAGCATTTGAAGCAACTTTTTCCCTAAATGTATTACTTCCTTGTCTTTACACTCTTCATGTACCTAAGCGCACATTAATCCTTCATAACTTACCAAGATTTTCAAGGCGTAAATAATGTTTCCAGTTCTTCTCATAGGAAATGGTCAAAAGTTGTTGGTCTTCTGGTTGGACAGTACACAAAACAACGTACACACAAAAATGTAACAGTATACAACATCCTTGCTGTCTTGGCATTTACGCTCTAGTGAAATACCATTTTCCTTCTCACTGTCTGTAGAATGACAGAAACTCCGGAGTCTGTGTGTGAGGGAGCTGTGTAAGTGAATTGTACTAGTGTGTCAGTACGGCCCAGATTACAGAGAAAGACCACCTAGAGTTAAATTCCTCTTGGTGATTTCAGGGTTATCATTAGAATCCGTTACTGTGTTCTATATGTGGTGTTGGACTAAATCAGCACTGATTCTATGAGCTTCTTTTCTATTTGGCTATGTGAAGAAATATATTGGTTTGATCTCTTGTTATTTGCTCTTATAAAAATGTAGTTCATAGCGTGCATTCGTTTGTGCAAAATTAATATTCACTCAATGACAAAAGCAGCATTTCCCAAAGTGGTGTTTTCCCCCCTCTAAATAAAACACTCATCATTATGCTCCTTACCTTAGTCTTTTTAACTATCATCCAGGTCCAGGCATTGTATTATTTTGGTTTCATTCATCACTTCTATGTGATGTACTCTCTATATCATAGTAACTCAATGTAATTGAGAAATTGTGAGCATAAGCAGTTGTGAAGTCGTTCTGTAGGTCTGTTTTTACTGGAGGAAAATCCGGACTTCTTACCTGGAAAGCGTGGGATGTAGCATCTCATTTCGATCACCACGCTGCCCTCTGTCATGTAGAAATTTCCTCATTTAGAAAGTCTTTAGCAGAGGCAGTTTGCATTTTCACAACTGTAAATACAATGTGTATCTTAGATTTTTTTTTTAATCTATGTAAATTTCTTAAAACTCCTAAGCTTCTGAACTCCTCATCATTCAGAGTACTTGAGAATGCCAGCTTAATCAAATGCTGGAGAGGAGAGGTATCAAAAATAGCTTTATTTCTCTTCTGGGAATATAATTGATGATCTAACAAATATAGACACTCCATCCCTTTTGATGCTTCCATACCCTGAAATGGTGATAATTTTTAAAAGGGGGGAAGAGGAGGTGATTTTAGGGCATTGAAGTTTGAAGGAAGGAGAAACAGTTTTTATTGATTTTCACTTTTAGAAACTGCTTCATTTAATAGCCCTTCTCATTCTTTTGATTAGCTTCCAACAACTCACATTCCTTTGAAAATTCAGAGTATGCTATTCTTTTGTGGATTTTTTTTTTCCAGTGAGGATTACACTGGTTTAGTTTCACTGAACTATGAAGTATATGGAAAAACATGTTTTTTAGAATCTGTCAGAATATCTGTCTTAGGGAGGAGTCAGAACTCCCAAGAAGGGAGTTATCTTGTGTCTCCTGGAGAGGGAACAGAAAATCATTCATCATAATTTTATATATGTTTATAACATCATTTATTTCTTCCCCCTCTTCTTCTAATCCATAGTTGATTTAGGGGAAAATGAGTCAGGGTGAAGTTCTGGGACCATGGAGAGAACTCAAGACACTAAGTTCTTTTTTTTTTTTTTTTTCTGATGTTTTGTTTATTTTTGAAAGAGAGATAGAGACAGCATGAGCAGGGGAGGGTCAGAGAGAGAGGGAGACACAGAATCTGAAACAGGCTCCAGGCTCTGAGTTGTCAGCACAGAGCCTAATGCGGGGCTCGAACCCACAAACCGTGAGATCATGACCTGAGCTGAAGTCGGACGCTTAAATGACTGAGCCACCCAGGCGCCCTGTCAAGACATTAAGTTCTTAGCTTAAAGAGTTTAGAGCTAAGAAAATAGCAAATAAGATATTAAATGTTCTAACATGAAAGATATTTAGTAATATAGAGCACTTTATTTCAGAGGACATTAAGAACACTCCATGGAAGAAGCAAAGCCCTTCTAGATTGTAAGCCTCTTCTTATAGCCTTGCTTATGGCTGTGCTAGAATTGACCATTATAATTATCACCACATTGCTGACAGAAGCATGGTTTGCCTTCTCAGTATGTCCTATGTTTCTGTCCTTGGGTTAACCTGTTAGATAGAGATGGTTTCTTTGTTGAACTCCTTATGCTTTGAATTCATTTTTCTAAAGTGTACGTAGCCACTGATATAACTAACAATTTGGTTAATTGCCTCTTTGAGAAGAGTGGGTAGAATTGAAATCTAATTTACTTAGCATATTCACAAGAGATACCTGTCTATGGAACAGGCCATTAAAGGAGACTTTACATTGTATTGCGCACTATCATATTGAATTGTATTGATTATGTACATGGCCTGTGCCTTTCACAGTGATCCCCTAAAAACCTTTTTGGAAAGACCATGCAACCTTTCTTGAGTTACATGCAGAGGAAGTTCTCCATCCTCTTCTGCACTTAGCGGCCAGCTTACCAAAGGAATTAATTTCAAGAAGGCAACTCTGATTCAGGATGTGTTTGGAAATGGACATCTCTAAATTCATGCAGTGTAGGCTTTGATCTTCATCTCTGTCCAGCACTGCACTTGTGAATTGAGAAATTGTCATGCGCTGAATCCACCTCAACAAAAGCCAGGTCCTATAACCTGGGTGTGGAAGAGAAGGTTGCCTGGAGCCATTGGCAGGGTCTCCATGGGCTGAGGTGCACAAGGAAATAAGTGTGATCCAGTCCATCTGATAGAGAGTGTGATACACAAAGTAAGACAAAATGGAAACCATGTACTTCTACACACTGATGAGTAAAACCAGCAATTTTTAAAAAAACATCCTTCTGGGGCACCTGGGTGGCTCAGTCAGTTAAGTGTCCGACTCTTGATTTTGGCTCAGGTCATCATCTCACAGTTTTGTGAGTTTGGGCCTCATATCGGGCTCTGCACTGACAGTGTGGAACCTGCTTGAGATTTTCCTTCTTTCTCTGCCCCTCCCCAGCTCGTGCTTTCTCTATCTTTCTCAAAAACAGTAAAGAAAGACTTTTAAAAAATAAAAGTTTAAAGAGAAATCATCCTAAGTCAGAGCAGGGGTCAGCAGACTTTTTCCATAAACGGCCAGATAGTTAAATACTCCAGGCTCTGTAGGCCAGCGTCTCCGCGGCCACCACTCCACTCTGCCATGGTAGAACGAGAACAGCCATGGATGGCATTTAAGTGAATGAGTGTGGCTGTTTTCCAGTGAAACTTTATTTATAAAAACGAGTGGTAGGCTGGATTTGTCTTACAAGCCCTAGTTTGCAGACCCCCGATTTTGAGCAATGGAACCAGTTGGAGGGCCTGTTTTTAAAGCACTGATCACTATCTCCACCCCCTCTCTGATTCAGTACATTTGGGAAAGGGGCTCAGTTATTTCCATTTCTAACAAGTCCCCCTGGTGATGCCAGTGCTGCTCTTGGGGACCACGCATCGAGAGCCATCGAGATAGAGGGAAAGGGACGGGAAATGTCTCCTTCCCAGCTATTTGTTTTCTGTCCCTTGGCAGGGAGGCGGAACACGTTAAGACTGAGTGTTGCCCTTAGAAAATTTCAGGCGATTATCGTTTTATAGGAACTTTGTTTCCATCTTTTTCACTCCATCTACCACAGTCTCCTTATAAATACGTTTTCCAAACTTGAAAGCCTTCTTGCGCATTTTTCTTATCAGGGTACATTCTGCTCAGCAGTCACTGCTCCCAGGACTCACATTTTATGGGAGACAAGAGATAAGTAATGGGACAGATTGCTCCCGCTTTGTTTTTCATAATAGCCATTACTCAGTAAGCACTTCCTGCAGCCCGAGCTCTATTCCAGGTGCTTTACATGTATTAATTTATTTCACACGCACTTCGGGGTGGTTGGAGAAGTGACAGACTCCTGGGACGAGCTGATCCGTGCCCAAGTGTGTCTTCTCTCTACCCTCATTGCTTCCCACCTCCTCATTCGACCTTCCTGCCCCTGAAGAAGGATAAAAAAACGTTTCTTTCAGCTGAGTCAGGGGACCTTCTCAGGCAGCAGCGACTGCTGGTGACATCAGCATGAGTAGCCCTCGGTGCTGGGGGCTGCGAGGAGGGCTGCACCGGCCGTGAGGCCCAACTGACCTGATTCTAATTGCCGACATTGAGCTGATGTTATTCTTGGCCCAGGACAGAGCGATTACTCAGTAGTTTCTGTTAAAGTGATCCTTTGTTAAACTTCTGCTCCCAGCCCCCCTCTCCTTCCCTCCCACTCTCTTCTCCGTCTCATCCAGACTGAAAAAAGCCCAAAAAGCAGAAATCTTAACGGCATCTTGATGGCCAAGGCAGAATTGCTGCAACTTCTCTTAACAACAGACGGGCGAAAGGGGGGGATTTTAAATACATCTTAATTTTTCACCTGTTCTGTTCTTGTTCCAAAGCCCTACAGTTTTTAGTAGACTTGATTTTGAACATAGTAAGGTAACTCAAGGTACGAGAAAATGGTGCATCCTGAATTCCTGTTACCCTTCCACTCCATCTGTCCTTTACTTCCCCCTTCCCACCAGACTCTGTGTTGCCAGACTAACCTAGATGCACTAAGGGCCAGCAGAAACTACTATTCCTATGGCAGGTCGGGGGCGGAAGGGGTGGGGTCATACAGGGGAGAGGGGTCCTTTCAGAATGCTAGTAACACCCTGTGTGCTGTATGTGGCGAGCTCTTTCCTGAAGGTATGTGTGTCCATGCACCACCTCACCGGTGTGGAAAGGATTCCCATAGAAACCCAGCCAAGTCTCGTTACACTGCTCCTGAAAGTCCATGGTGTGTGTCTAGAGAAATTCTGCCCCCCCCCCGTCCCCCAGGAATGAATGGTGTTTCTCCATTACCTTCAGCTGCTGTGTGTTTGTCTTGTGGGGGAGGGGAAAGAAAGAGAAATTCCGCAGGCACCAGGCTTTCTCAGGCAGCCAGCAATAACACGCCCGCTTCTCAGCATGGTACAAAGAGCAGGCAAACAGGCTGATGGTGCAGGGGGAGTCTTTCCACGTCCTTCTGCCAGTATCCAGGAGGAGGGTTGGGTGAGGAGATTTCAGGGGGAAGAAGTTGTGCATGTGTGCTTAGGTTTCAGGAGCATGTCGGCCTGTATGTACATCATAATCTACTGTTTTGTTTTTTGGGTTTTTTTGGTTCCATTTTGTTTATCCTTCTGACTTTTATCAGGAACCCATACAACACTTAGTATCTAGATGATGATGACGATGATGTAGATGATGATGATTGACTGATTGGTTTTCCTATAAGCATTTGATTTAGTAGATTTTGCCGAGCCAAACTCTTTTCTTCTTACCTAATAAAAATACGTTGAAAATATGTGAAATGATACATGTAAAACTACATTGAACTGTTTTGGAAATAGATCCTCTGAACAGACTTTAGAGTCAAATAACCTTCAATTTAAATCTTGGCTCTGTCCATGGGGGTGCCTGGGTAGCTCAGTTAAGCATCCGACTCTTGATTTCAGCTCAGGTCATGATCTCACAGTTCATGGGACTGAGCCCTACACCAGGCTCTGTGCTGACGGCATGGAGCCTGCATGGGATTTTCTCTCTCCCTCTCTCTCTCTGCCCCTCCTTTGTGCTTACTTTCTCTCTCTCTCTCTCTCTCAAAGTAAATCAACTTAAAAAAAATAATCTTGGTTCTATCTAGCTCATGACTGGGACAAGTTATTCAAACTTCTTTGGACCTCAGTTTGTTTATCTCTGATATGGAGATGATAATATATATCTGTGGGTTATCATGGAGATTGTATTTCTCAGGATGTTACCACGTGCCAATCACTGAACCAGGGGTTATGTTTGTATTATTGCATTGAATCCTCACAATTACCCTCTTATTAGTCCTATTTTACAGATGAAACAGAGCATCACTTATGTGACTTTCTCAGGGTCACATAAGTAATAAGTGGAAGGGCTGGGCTTTAACCCAGGTATGCATGCAGGCATAGCATCCAGCCTCCGGACTGTCGTGCGATATGCCACCACCTTCACAAAATATAAAGGCATTCGTACGTATTTTATATATTAAGCTGTCTGTATTATTACATAAGTTGTAAGTTGCAGCATACTTACAACAGGTGTACTTACACCTATGAAACGGTGCTTGAAAAGTTATCTTCAGGTATTGGAACTAGTCTATTCCTGTTCATTTACATGGTCATAAAAAAGGAAGGTCTACTTTGTGAACATGTTTAAACTCGGGTCTAGACATTATCCCAGTTATCTCAGATTCTTAAATGTTTGAAAAAGGTGTTCCTGAGCTGAAAACTCTTGTAAATGCCCACAATTTACCTTCTTTGTGCTTTTATTATTTAGTAATAGGGTTAGGGACTGCTGAGTTGTGCAGTATCCTGAAATATGTGCTAGAAGTTTGAAGACCTGGAGCGCTTCTGTGGGCTGTTATTAATAACATAGGAATCACCTCTCCAGTTATCACTTTGTCCTTTCCACCCCATTATTGTTTCTGGTCACAGTATTTTAATTTTATTTCTATGATGGTGTTTTTGAGAAGGCTACTGGGATGTATGACAGGTGTCTACAAATGTGACTACCATAGATGACAGTCTTGCATGATTAGTACTACACTTGCTTTTTCAATCCCATATAAATGTGATTCTTGATGCATTATTATAATATAGGTATCAGTTCATTATGCTGATTCATCACTACTAGCAATAGAAGTCCCTTGATTACCACCGGTTGTTTTCTAAGCTGTTGCTAGATAGTATCCCTCTGCAGCCTTGGAAGGAGGAAGGTGAGGGGCAGGGAAATGGATGCAGTGTGAGTGCCTCCTGTGTGCTAAATGTACTGTTCTCTCCATCCCACTGAGGAGGGAATTCAAAGAGTTCAAGCAGGTTACACAAGGTTGCACAGCTAGCTAATTGCAGAAATAATATTCAAACCAGGTCAGAAGGCTTCCAAAGCTCTTTTCCACTCTATCTCTCTCCCTCTTGAGAGAAGCGACCCTTCGTTTTCTTCTTGTTTTACATATTTATCATCAGGTAAGACATTCCAAATTTATTGTTGCTGCTGCTACTATAGACCCAAACACACAAACACAAAAGAAAAGATCAACATAGTGAATCAGAACTGTGCTTGGCTGTGAATATATTAAAAAGCAACTGTCCACCCACCAGCTGCTTGGAATCGGCCTTGTTTGTTGTATATGCTTAAATGTGTTTTTATGCCAGTTGCCTGGTGACCGGTTTCATTCCCCACCCTTACTCTGTGACCTGTGCTTTGTTTCTCTTTGTCTGTGGACATATGAGGGACTCACAGCAATAACTGTGAGATAATAGAAAACTTCATCCTGAAAGATCAAGAACCCCGTCCATATGAAATGGATGCAGCCACAGGAAGAAGTTGAAGTGGATGACAGCAAGTCCTGAGCAAGATGCACACTAGGTCAACCATGTGAGACTCTGAGCCAAACAAAACAGACCATACATTTGAAGGCAGAGACAAATAAGATATTTATGAATTCTGAATTTAAAGTTGTAGGGGAACTTAAAGATTTCCTTGTCTGATTATTTCATTTTACTCATCAGGAGATGTAAGACACAGACACATTATCAGAACAAGAGCCCTAATATAGAACAATTCCCTAAAACTGCCAGTAAAAGATAAGGGACAATTGAAAATGATGCTATGAATTGTTCTTTTCTAACCAATTGAACTCTCAATCTGGGGTCTTGCTGATCTTTTGAGATTATCTTTATTTATATACGTACATACATATATACAGACTTATGTTAACTTTTAAAATAAATAAGAAAAATTTGCTTATAGACCATTTGTTTTCAAGCTTTCCTCCTTAGAGTAAAGCTAGAGAAATCTGGGTCTTTCAAATGCAGCTGATGAAAATTGGACACATTGCTAGGTTTCCTTTAGATTTGCTTTAGAAGGGAAATATGATTTCAGTGGATTTGCTTTAAAGGGGAGTCAGCATAGCATAAATAAGGAAGGCAGTGTTGTATAGTGGTCTCTGAAATCAGTCAGGGCCGTGGGCATGGATCCAGCTTACTACTTAGTAGCTATGCCATCGTGGACAAATTATGGGACCTTTTGTGCCATGATTTCTTCCTCAGTGTATGGAGATGATGATGGGACCCAGCGTTTGGGAGAATTAAATGAGATAATTGCATGTAAAGTGTTTAGGATGATGTTGACCCATGGTAAAAGCTCAGTAAAAATCCATAGCTCTTACTATATATTATTTGTTTTTCTCCCTTATGGTATAAACACATAGTACAAACTTACCATCTTAACAATTTTAAGCATATAGCACAGTATTGTTGACTATATGGACATTGTTGTATAACAAACCAACAAAACTTTTTCATCTTGTATGACTCAAACTCTGTGTTCATTGAACAAATCCCTGTGTGCCCCTCCCCTCACCCTGGCAACCACCATTCTACTTTGTGTTTCTAGGAGTTCGATTACTTAGATACCTCACATCAGTGGGATCATATAGTACTCCTCTTTTTCCTGACTGTGTTATTTCACTTAGTGAATGTCCTAAAGGTTCACCCGTGTCATAGTATATTACAGGTTTTCTTTCTTTTTTGAAGACTGAATGATGTTCTACATATGTGTCTACATTATCTTTATCCATTCATCTCTTCATGGGCACTTAGAATGCTTCTGCATCTTAACTGTTGTGAATAATGCTTCAATGAACATAGGTGTGCACGTATCTCTTCTATTATGTATTACTTTTAACCTTCAATATACATAGTATTGTAATTTCAACCTGGGGGCTTTAGTTACTCCCCACCCCCATGCTGGAAGCAGAAATTGGTTAAAATGATCTTACATTGTTTTAGAAGTTCAAGGCTCAGAAAATATTAATTGGCTATGTGATTTTATTAACTTAAATTTACTTATCCAGACAATTGAAAATGAATGCAGATGAATTTGTTCACGATTGCTAGAGAGAGGATGTGAGAAGAAAACATAGAAAGGATGATTAATACCATTATAAAATGATTAAAAGAATGCTATCTGGGGGTGCCTCAGTGGCTCAGTCGGTTGAGTGTCTGACTTCAGCTCAGTCATGATCTCAAGGGTCGTGGGTTCGAGCCCCACATCGGGCTCTGGGCTGACAGCTCAGAGCCTGGAGCCTGCTTCAGAGTCTGTGTCTCCCTCTCCACTTGCACTGGATCTCTCTCTCTCTCAAATAAATATTTAAAAAAATTTTTTAAATGCTATATGTGTAGATTTTTAGCATATTTGCCTGAAGGTGTAAATATCTTCTAAAAAGAAAGAAAAAGAACGGTAGTAGCATGAAATCATGAGCCACCTTTTCATGGGACATATGCTGTTTCTTCACAGTAATCAAGGAAAGATAAGTAAACTATTATCTTCTCAAACAGGCTAGTGGAAACGTGATTAGTACAGTCTTACCAGGGGGCAGTTTGAAAATATATGTAAAGAAGATTTAAAGCAGAAAAAGCAACCTTCTGAACTAGCTAGTCTACTTAAAGGAAATTATTCTAAGGAAATGATCCAGCACATGTAAAAAGATAGATAGACATAACACCATGTTAGTCAGAGCACTGTTCTTAAATAGCAGAACAAACTGGTGACAACCTGAATATGTATGTGTATGTGTGTGTAGTTTCAAAATAGAAGTATAAGATTCTTTCCCTTTTCCCCAGTTAAAATATGAACATACTTCCGTAATTACAAATATAGATTTGTATTATACTGTGTCTGCTTATAGTATTCTGCTGTTGTCTGGTTAACTAATTATGATAAGCTATCCATGAAAATATGTAGCCATTTAAAACAGTGATTGAAACCTACCCTCCTAGATGTGAAGATATGCTCAAGTTAGATATTTGAATGAAAAAAAGTCTCCAGGGGCGCCTGGGTGGCTTAGTCAGTTAGGCGTCCGACTTTCGCTTAGGTCTTGATCTCGCGGTTCGTGGGTTCGAGCCCCGCATCAGGCTCTGTGCTGACTGCTCAGAGCCTGGAGCCTGTTTCAGTCTGTGACTCCCTCTCTCTCTGGCCTTCCCCTGCTCACGCTGTCTCTCTCTCTCTCTCTCCTAGAAATAAATAAAACATTAAAAAAAAAATTTAAAAAAAAAAGAAAAAAAGTCTCCAAAATAGAAGATATCGTAGGATCCTATTTTTGTAAGCCCACAGAAATACATGTATATACGTACAAAATAATTTCATATATACATAGAAAAAAAGTATAGATGTTGCCAGAGGTTCTCTGAGAGTAGAATTTGAGATGACTTTAAAAGGTTTTCCTTTTTCTAATGAACATGCATTAAAGAAACTAAGACAGGGGTATCTGGGTAGCTCAGTCAGTGGAATGTCCAACTTTGGCTCAGGTCACAATCTCACGGTGCCTGAGTTCGAGCCCCACATCGGGCTCTTTGCTGTCAGTGCAGGGAAGCCTACTGCTTCCCCCTGCCCCGCCGCCCCCGCCCCTGCTCCCTCCCTGCTCGTACTCTCTCTCTCTCTCTCACTCTCAGAAATGAATTTTAAAACATTTAAAAAAAAAAGAAATTAACATGTTTCCAAAAAAAGACAAAAAACCTTGGGCTACCAACCTTCTCTGAGTGTGTGTGACCAGTGTTCAAATGTTGCTGGGCATTGGAGGAGAAAAAAACAGAAAGGAAAGCAGAATCCACAGCCATGAGTCTAAATTTGCCCTCAGAATGTCAGCCTCTACCAATGTAGGACTAATTGGTTCTGTTGTGAAAGTGGAAGGGGGGAGGGGGGTCTGCTTCGAGAAGGTTATCTATGTGATATCTCAAGGCTACTTAGTTTCACTGGGTTTTGTAGTCATGGACTATATCCCTGGGCCTAACCAGCTGCCTCATGGTTGGACTTCTTGGTCATAACACACACCTCACCCATGATCAGCTCACTTGTCTTGGTGCTGTTGAAAAGCCAACTCAGAGACTGCTGCTGGGATCTTTGGTTTTATTGGATGACAGGGTGTCAGGAGAATATCCAAATATCTGCTAAGGACCAGCATGGCTTCCCACGTGTACAAGCACAGTTGACTTAGAAATCACCTGGAACACAATGGTTTTTGTTGGTTGGTGACTAAATTGTTCTGTCCAGATAAGCAGCTGCATCTTGAGATCTGCAGCTGCTCTTGAGAGCAGATCATTTGAATTAGGAAGAGGCTTCTGTCTTAGTTGCTAAAGGAGACAGAGCCTCCTTGAATTGATTTTAGAAATAAAAGGAAATGGCAGAGGCCTTTCAATACCTTTGGCCACTCAAAGCTCTATCTCAAGTACAAAGCTCTGTCTCAGGTATTTGTGTCCTCAGTCCCTCTTGGTAGGAACAGTAGCATCTTCTGGTTTCTGCCCCATCCCTGTGAGGGTTACAGCACTGCCCACTGCCTTCTCGGCAGTACCAGAAGTTGTACTGTGTTTCTCTTGCTCAGCCGCCAGTCTTGTCCCAGCTGACAAACATTGTGAGTGGAAGACAGCCAAGAACTCCATACACTGTGAGACAAAGGCCTTTTGGAAGCTTGCTTTTGCTAAAATAGAAACAGCTACCCTCACCCTCACCTTGGCCCCAAGCTTTTTACAGCATCACATGATTGTGTAAATGACACAAAGTGTTCTTTGCCTTGAACAGCTCTTGGCTGGTTGTAGTCAGGTGAGTGATCAGCATCTTTTGTGCTCAGGAAGATGTACCATTCCAGTCCTTGAGCTGCCAGAGAGCAACATTCTAGAAGCAGTTTTGTGAACTATGGAATGAGAACTTTATCAAATTTAGGATAAAACTCAGTGGGGAGAATAATGCATAAAAATGTTTGCTTTTATGGAACCAAAGTAAAAGGGGTACAAAAAGACACTAACACATTGAGGTAGAGGTTAACATTTCCTGACTTTATCTACCGTAATTTAAAAAGAGGAGGGGAAGGCACCTGAAAGACTCAGTCAGTTAAGCATCTGACTTCAGCTCAGGTCATGATTTCACAATTCATGAGTTAAAGCCCTACGTTGGGCTATGTGCTGACAGCTCAGAGTCTGGAGCCTGCTTCGGATTCTGTGTTTCCCTCTCTCTCTGCCCCTGCCCTGCTCAAGTTCTCTCTCTCTCTCTCAAAAATAAACATTAGCGGCACCTGGGTGGCTCAGTAGGTTGAACGTCCGACTTCAGCTCACATCATGATCTCATGGCTCATGAGTTTGAGCCCCACGTTGGGCTGTGTGCTGACAGCTCAGAGCCTGGAGTCTTCTTCAGATTCTGTATCTCCCTCTTCCTCTGCCCCTCCCCTGTTTACACTCTATATCTCTCTCTCTCTCAAAAATAAAAATAAACATTAGAAAAAAATTTTTTTAAACAAAAAGCCCCATTAAAAACAAAACATTTGTTTAAAAAAAAAAAGTGAATGTAGAAAGTTATTTCACTACAAAGAGCTATCCAGCTCTGCTCCATCACCAAGAAGCCCAAGTAAAGACAAAAAGAAGTGTTTTTCTGGAAGGAATTTAGGGGGGAAAAAAAAAACCTCCCAGAATTTAATCTCTGAACAGTATTATCTTTCTAGTAAGAGAGCCCAGATCTTGCTTCCCCATAACCTTCCAAGTTGCAGTCTGTGTTCTGTCTATCAGAAATTCCTCCTTCCCACCCACGAGTACCCTTCTGTTGTGGGAGAAGGAGGGCCTTTCCAGTCTTTGGCCTGGGGCCAAGCCAACCCTCACACTGTGGTTTTCTCTGAGTCTCCTCACTGCAGCATGACCGTTTCCCACACCCAATAAAGAAGCAAGAGTCTTGTATATGTTGACCAGGTCTTGAGTGGGGGCCAGTGCTTACACAGCTCTCACATTCCCAAGGCATTGACTGATGACGGTGTAGCCCCTTCCCTGGGCTGTTAACCCACAAGTGCGGAGTGCTAACATTGTATAGCCAGACACACATTTCTTAGAATTTTTATGGAGAGAACTTTCTATTCTTCTATCCATTTATGAATGACTATCAGGACAAAACAATTCACATAATCTATTGTTGATGGAGTTGTAGGATTGGAGCCAATAGTTGGTATGAGAGGCTGATTTCTGCCAGTAGTTAATAAATTCATTAATATATCTGCTTTTTAATATTGCCTAAGTATTTCTCTGGGTTTCTTTATCAAATTTGATTGCTTTAATCTATTATACTTAGCCTTGGCTTTCTTTGGTGAAATACCTGGGAACTTGTCTACATTACTGACTCTTTGGAAGTTTGGACAGTACAGAATTGTGATTTCATTGTCCGTTTGGTATATTAGAGTATGATTACTAAACAGCTGGGAACTAGAACATGTTTTACTGTATTTGGAAAGAGTATCTGCCTTTTTGAGACACAGCACATTTGCATTATATTAAGGCTAAAACAAGCTGGACTCTTGGGTAGATTGAGGATTATATCTCAGCTCAGGATTCCATTTCACTGCATCTAACAGACACTGCCCTCCGCCCCCCCGTCCCCCGCTGCCATAGCTTAACAAATTAGAAAATATTTTTTCCCTCATATAATCAAAAATCTAGAGTTAGACTCTACTGAACTCTGTGGTACTGTCAGGAGCCCATGCCTTTCTTGTCTTTATCCTCTGCAATCCTTAGCAAGTAACTTCCGCCCAAGACTTGTCTACCTAACACCTAGATATCTGTTCTGGGTGGGAGGAAGAACAGTAAAGGGCAAAAATTGTGTACTAACCCGGTTTGCCCCCTTTAAAGAGCTTTCCTGAAAGCTGTACCTGGAAACTTCTGTTTACATCTCACAGCTATATCACATGGTTATTTCTAAGTACAAGAGAGATTGGGAAATACACCTTTTTTTAGGTGGGCCCACATCATTACCCAAACAAAAATTGGGGCAGTATTATTGGGAAGAAAGAAAGAAGTATTAGTATCCATACAAATTATAGTCTCCTAAGCAATAAATCCTCCTAATTTCTTCTATTTTGTTACTTGAGGTAAAAACTGATCTTATCACTAAGGAATATTGGTGTCTAAGGTCCTGCTACAACATTTGCATCTAGGAAGATGAATTTATTTTTGTTTGGAATCTACAGAAGAGCTTGCTTACATTTTGTGGCTAAGTGTTAGTTGAACACAGATAACACTCTAGGCACTATTCAAAGTTCAGACAGTGGTCCTGTTACCTCTAGAGATTACATCTCTGTAGAAACACAGGGTTGACTATTTTTTTGCATAGGAATTTGGTTGTTGCTAAAAAAAAAAAAATGAGTAGTAGTTATGAGTTTCCTTACTTTCATTTATGGGGTAAATATTTTTTAAGCACCTGTTATGCGTAAGGCATCCTACTAGGCACTGCGCATGAAACAAAAATTAATCAGATGTCATTCAGCCATCCGCAGTGTGCATTGTCCAGAAGGAGAGAAAAGTACATACATAAGTGGCTGTAACACAAGGTAGAGTGAGCTAAATGTGATAAGACACACACAAATAAATTGTTACAAGCATTCAGAAGAGGAAAAGATGATTCCGGCCAGAGAAAACTGAGTAAATATGATCTGGGGAACCCAAACATATGTTTTCGTTTTAAGCGTTTGCTTTCACAGCTAGTGAACATCATCCTAAGACAAGAAAAATATGATGAAAAATACATAACCAACTGCCATTCACAGATCCTGCAGATAGACAGATCTGCATGTCTTCCCATCCTTTGGTTCCCTCAGCAAACAGAGGTAGAGGTTTGGGAAGGAATGGAGCATTTGCCAAATGTCTACAATGTGCCTGGTATTTGGCCTATTTCAAGAATCCTTTATTGAATGCCTGGGTGAAATTGACATATGTGATTGAATCCCCAGTAATCCAGGAAAGTAATTGTAATTGCCTCTGAGGGAGCTAAAGGTCAGAGAAGTTCAGTAACGTGAAAAGGTCACCCAGTTTATGAGTGCCAGAGCCTACATTTGAGCCCAGGCATGTTTGACTACAAACCCATGCTGTTCTTCACTTACCTGAGTCTCTGCCTTTCACTGATGATCAAATCTGGATTTGAAGGCATAATAAGTGTTGAACAGTGAACTCCTTCAGCCCTGTAATGCTGAGCCCTGTACCCACCTGGTTGGAACTGGGGCGCGTTTTGGATACTTGACCAGTACCCAGAGTTAACTTTGTTACCTGCTTAAATCTTATGAGAACTTGACTTTTTGACCTTTGAATAATTTATTTTTGTAATAAATAACTACATATTGATGGTACCAAATTCAAAAGGTTATAAATGAAATGTAGTAAACAATTAGTTTTCCTCTCTCCTGGACCCCTAGCTAACCAGTTCTTTCCCCATGGAGGTGCCTAGTTTTTTGTAAATCTTTTCATAATTGTTCTGTGCGCATACCAACCTTACGTATATGTGTTTCAGTGTGTTTTGTGTGTCTGTGTGTATGGTTGTGTATATTCTTTATCCTTTTTTACACAAATGGGAGCTGACTACATTCACACTGTTCTGATCTTGCTCTATTTATTCATTTTTTTAAATTTGTATTTAGATGTCCCAGCAAGATTTTTTTAACAAAAGGAAAAAACCTCAGTGATCTCAAAAATAAGGTTAGGGTGTCATCACAGCAACATGTATTGAATAGATGTTTTTTTCTGATGACCATTCCTTTACAACGTGAAAAATCACATTCAATAAAGAATATTTTCATTTCCAAGAACCCTTTGCTAATAGTGGCTTTTCTTTCTTGGCTGTTCATCCAGGGAATTTGTTTGTGGTTGCTGTAGGCTCTTCAGCCCTCATTCAGGTTTCTAGTCTCCTCCCCATTCTGAAAGAGGCATCTTTCACTCTTCAGTCTAAGCTCACATCTTGGGACATAGTGATGAAAATAAACCTATGGTAGCCCTTTCCTGCCTCCCTCCTTCCTTCCAGTTGGGCCTCTCCCACAGATGTTGACACCCTCAGGTATGGAAATGGTGCTTGATAGGAAGAGATTTGTTTTTGAGTCCGTCTTGCTGCACTCTTTGGTTACTTGTCCTCAGAAGGTTTCCTGGAGCAGAATCAGAGCTCCTGGGCCCTCTTGGACCATTTGAAGACCTTCCCACATGTACATACCCCCCAGTGTCTCCCTTCTGGTTTTGCCCATGGGTTTGGGTCTTCCTTTGTTCCTCTTTTCAGGTCAGAAATGGAGGTGAGGGAAGAGCTCTTCAGTTTCCCCTTTGGATGGTTTTCAGAGATGAAGAACATCTCAGTCAGATTGGTCCATCTGAAAATGCTGTAACTCTCTACTTCTGAAATTGCTTTGCCCTTTTTTTTTTTTTTTTTATATTTCTGAGAGAGAGAGAGACAGCGTGAGCAGAGGAGGGTCAGAGAGAGAGGGAGACACAGAATCCGAAACAGGCTCCAGGCTCTGAGCCAGCTGTCAGCCCAGAGCCCAATGTGGGGCTCAAACCCACGAACCATGAGATCATGACCTGAGCTGAAGTCAGACGCTTAACCTACTGAGCCACTCAGGTGCCCCTGAAATTGCTTTGCCCTTTGTTAAGCCTGTCAAACACATTTACTCCACACAAGAGTCTTTGATCCCCCTCATACCTGCCCAGGCCAGCACCTTGGGACGTATTTCCCTGGAATGGGACATTCCAAGGCATGAGTGTAGAAGGATTGGTTAACATTTTACTAAAGCTAACCAATTTATTTTTTTTTATATCTTAAAACATAAAAGTCATAAAAGACAAAAATAGTATTAATAAAGTCTCTCTATAAGGTGATGTTCCCAAGAGCATCTGATCTTACTCCTTAAGGCCTTGCCAGAAGGAAATGACATTTCTCCCATGTCTCTTTAAATGCAGTGTCTATGGATGGAAATCCATTGCCAGGAATCCTTTTAATAAAAAAAATTACGTATTTTGTCAATTATATATTTTTCTCTTAATATTATTTCACATTTAAAGCTTTTATAATGCATGCATATTAAAAGCAGTATTAATAGTATTGAATGATCAGTAGCAAAATTTATGACCCCCCCCCCCAAAAAAAACCCAATTGCTAATGAGGTAAATAAGTTATAAGAATTTTTCAAACATCTACTTGAGAAAGTATACATTTACGTCCTAACTACAGACATACATTGGTGTTTGTGATATTTAGCGGTGATTTTTAGGGCTTTATTGATTTGTGGTTTACCCTCTAAGCAAATACACATTTGTACTGATCTTATATTCATACAGTAACTAGTATTCAGGTAGTAATTTTACTTTTGAAAGTATTTTAAAATGTAAACTCTTATGTTAATCTTTAAGTCAACAAGGTGTTAAAGAATTCTACAAACAGTCCTCAAGGCCATGCATGGTCTGGCTCTTTTGTTCCAGCCTCCTCTCTCCACCCTCTCTGCTCAACATCCCCTTGCCACATTGGCTTCTACCCACTCCTCAAATGTGCAGACCTTCTAGAAGAGTTCAGAGTTGTCTGAGTGGGCTGGAATTGAGTCAAGCTTCAAGCCACTTTTGTTCTTGTGCTTTATTTCTAGTACCTGACACCCAGTAGGAGACTTTCATTAAATATTTGTTGAAGGAAATGAAGACAGAGAGACCGGATGCTTTTCTAACTTCCACAAATGGATAATACATAGTGCCCACATGCCCTCATTCCCAGCACAGTGCACGTTCAACAAGCCTGGCTCAACTCCCTCCTTCTGGACATGTCCCTTCCCTGAGTCTGGACCTGCATTGGTATTCTTAGAGAAGTTTTTCCTAAAAAATTACTTTCACAATTTCCCTTTTCCTTTTGTCCCACCTCAGGATTACAACCCAGTTCCTCATTTATAGCAAATGGGTTATGAAGCATCTCCAATGACCTTTTTTCTTGTTTTCCTTGTAGGCCATCTTTGGCAGCCAGACACTACCTAACTCCAATTTATGGACAATAAATAATGGTGCAGCTTGCAGAATTTCAAGTGCCACAGCCAGTGGCCAGAAGCCAACTACTCTGCCGCAAAAAGTGGTGCCACCTCCAAGTTCTTCCTCCTCACTGGTCCCCAAGCCCCCAGCCAATCACAAACAAGTACTCAGGAAGACAACATCCCAGAGGGGCTCCAAGTAAGTTTTCCTTCATCTTCCATTCTGATTCTTCTGAGTCGTGTCAATTCTGTGCTAAGAGTACTCTTCATTTATGAGGCCTTCAAAATAGTTTGTACTGTGCAGAAGACAAGAACACCTGATGGGGACTAAACATCGCCTCTGGCTCTCGGCCCAGACTACAAATCAGAATCACCTGGGGAGCTAGTGGACCATGCTGAAGTTTGGGCTCTATACCCTGTGGGAGGGGCAGGTGCTGCTCTTAGGTTCCCTGAGGACTGTGATGAGTGCTAATGGCAGGGTTCAGGGTCATTGCTGATAACTAAGTCTTTCAGCCTCGATCAGACAGTACACTAGGTAACAGTGCTGAACTGTGGTCTTGGAGAAAGGAAATGCAAACTTCTTCCTGATGTGTTTTTGTTTTTTTCCTGGTCTTTCTAAAGGGTCAGATTTTTTCAATTTCATATAAAGTTCAGTACACCTCCCCCCACCCCCTTGCCACACGTATTTGTTGTTCACTGTTAGGCATTTGAATGGGAAGACATTGGATTGGGATTTCATTGAGGGAGTTAACTTCATTGGCATTAGTCAGCAGGCTCTGCATAGCAACATGTTTCTAACATCTTTTATAATCTGCCTATTTTACCTCAAAAAGACATTTTCATGCCTAAATCAAATTTTTTCATGTTACATTCTTCACTCTTTCTCCAGCCATATTTTAGCTAGCAAACGAGAAATAGTCTAGTAAAAAGTTTTAGTTCTAATGGCCTTTGTCTATGTTAAATTGGGGAACTTTTCAAAGATGCCCATAAGAAGCAGACCTTCCCCTATGGATAAATACCTAGAGGTGCTTTGTGTATTTCTCTTGTTCTCATTAAGGCTCCTTATTCATTTGTCCTTCATTGTAAGAACGAATTCTAGGACATAGAAAAGGCAGTCACTTTTTTTTCCCCTTTGGATAGGGAATCAAATTCTGGATTTGGATGGAAAACAGTCCCTTGTGGCTGTTTTAATTATTCTGCTGTCGTTATTCATTCCTCCAACAAATGTTTATTCGGTGCCTACTAAGTGCCAGGCGCCATTCTAGGAATAATTGGCATTGTAATGACTTTACAGAACTCTATGGAGCAGTAGGGGAGGGTGTTAGGAAAGGGGCAGTTTGAGGTTGAAGTCCAAGAGCACAGTGAGAAGGAAGCTATATGGCACTTCAGCCTGGAAAGAGTAGAATTGAGCCCTCAAGGGTGTAGCTTCCAGAGCCAGACTGCCTATATTCACACCCTCATGCCCTGGTTTACTAACTGAAGACCTTTGATAAGTTGCAAGTTAACTTAATCAGTTAGCCTCAGTTTCCTCATTTGTGAAGTGGAGATAAGAAAGAGGATCTGCTTCATCGGATGTTGATAAATGTTAGCAGAGTTAATACCTGTAATACTTCGCATGCAGAACATTGAGAACAAGACCTAGCACACGTAGGAACTCGGTGAGCCTTAGTTACCGTCATAAACATTCTAGAACCATGCTCTCTTTCTCAGGTTCAAGAAGCCTGCAGTTAGGTAGGAGAATCAGGGAGCCGGACATGAATGTTGAATTTGCTAGTGTGTGCCTTGTTGTGGATCCTGAGTGTCGCCAGTACCCTGAGCTGGCCTGTGGTGGCCTGTGTGGCCAGCTCGTCCGCTGGCAGGGAGGGGGGCTTGTCAGCAGGCAGCAGGGCCCTTCACTGCCCTGAACTCAGTGCTGGCTGGGGAGCTCTTCAGCCTTTCGAGATGAAATTGCGGCTCAGTGGACAAACTTTGCTGCATTTTTGTGGTTTCTTCTCTCTGACAGGCAGGAGTGTGGGAAAACCGGAAGCAGCTCAGCACCAAAAATGCACAGAAGGGGGGAAAAAAGCAAGATTTCTTCAGAATTTAAGAAATAGAATCCAAGTAGCAAAAGGCATGCTGTAAGGCGTTGTTCCAGGAAATAGTTTCCAGTTTGCCTTTAAAATTCTAGCACAAGTCTCTGAAGCTAAATAACTCAGTACTAATGGAGACCTTTGCATTCCCTCACTTACATGTATAATGTACAGGGTCTTGGGGAGCCCCACAGTTTTTAATATTCTTCTGACTTTTAGGGAAAGGAATGGCATTGTTCTTATTTGATCCAACTCAATGAAAAGTTCCCTCTAAAAAGTATTCAGATAATGTTTTTTTTAACTAAACTTTTTATTTTATAATAATTTTAGATTTACAGAAAAGTTGTAGAGATAGAACACATAAAAATAGGAACACCCCGTTTTCCCCATTGTTAACAACATTTATCACCGTGGTACATTTGAAGAAGGTACCATCCTGAGAAGCTGTCATTGATACATTATTAAGAACTAAACTCCAGACTTCATTTGGATTGATGAAGTTATTATTTTATTTTTTATTTATTTTTTTAATGTTTATTCATTTTTGAGAGCCCTAACACAAGCAGTGGAGGGGCAGAGAGAGAGGGAGACACAGAATCTGAAGCAGGCTCTGGGCTCTGAGCTGTCAGCACAGAGCCCAACATGGGATTCAAACCCACAAACCGTGAGATCATGACCTGAGCCGAAGTCCAACGCTTAACTGACTGAGCCACCCAGGCATTCCTTGATGAAGTTATTTTTAATCTGGAGAAAACGTTCATGGATCCTTGAGTATCAGTCAATAGATTCTTATTGTTCTAAAGTAATTCATGTTCGTAGCCTGCCTAGCAAGTTACTTAACATTTATGTGACTTTGTTTCCTATTTAAAGTGGAAATAATAATGGTACTTGCCTCATGGGGTTATCCAGAGGAATGAATGAATGAATGTCAGGCACAAATATCATACCTGGTACATACCGTATGCTAAATAAGTGTTAGGCATCATACGATTATCACTTAGGTTAATACTGGGATGTCATTTCAAGAAAATTTTCATGTAACTTTTTACTTTCTTCCTGCAAGATAGGTTGCTTCATTTGCTAGGAGCTCATTTTGGCCCTTATTCTGGCTCCGTTCAGATTAATCAGGAACCATCAGTTATGAGTGGTGATACTGAGTCACACTCAGGAATGCCAGAGTGGCCCCAAGAGACACAACTAATGAGAAGTTGTAATGAGCTTTGGACTGCGCCAAGCCCTGTGTTTTTGGGTTGAACTTCAAACTTCTCCTAGCACAGAAGTTGGCACTGGACAAATATAGAAGCAATTTCCAAGAGCATCAAAGTTTCCACATCCTAGAGTGTTGAGTTTAGAGAACAATAGAACATAAAAGATGGAATGTCATTTGGATGTTGGTGCAGAGGGAGTTGAGAATCAGAACAGTGGGGTCCTATGTCTCTCTGATAATAGTCAAGTCGCTTTCCCTCTGAAGGTTTCAATTTCCCATCTGTAAAACAAAACCACTGTCCCCACTGAATAATTAACCAAAATAACTTGTTTTCTGTCTATTCCATTGAAAGCTTTTTATGAGCACATTTGTTTTTTAATCCTGTTGCTTTGCAGCCATTTCCTCATCCCCTCTTGGCCCAGAAGTTCTTTGTTACAGTCCTCAAATTCATATACTTATATTTCCTTTAGCTAAATCTCGTTTGTCATTCTGTGAAAAGAATGATTTAGATTTTTTATTTTACCCTTCCTATAGGGCCAATTGCCTTTCTTGATCTTCCTCTCTAGTGTTTGCAACACTTCATAATTTAGTACCCGCTTCAGATCCTCCTTTTAAAACTATTTGTGGTATTTCTTCCAAACAGTCAGCTGAACTAAGAGGAATGACAGCCTAGGAACAAATACATGCACATGAACTGTGTCTTCCTTGTAAATGACCTTTTTCTCAGAGCCAGACTCATACTCTCCAGGAAACATGAAGAAAGAAACCTGAAGAGATTAAAATTTGCCAGGGTCATGGGCAAAACTCACAGGCTAGAGATGACTTCGCAAGGGCAGAGTCAAAGCTGTTGTACCTGGGGCTTCTCTGAAGAAAGTAAACTACAAAAGAAACACCGGGCTTAAGTAAAGTGCTTTTCTTTCAGTAACTGGGATTACCTTTCCTTGCCCAGGATTTAGGATATTCTACATCAGAGTGACCTCAGTGGAAATTGAAGGTAACTGCTTGTTCTGTGTCAGCACCCAGGACAGTGGTGTTTGTTAATGGCTGCTGGGCATTAGGAAGGGAGGAGAGTCGCCAGGAGCCCAGCAGCGTGGGAGACCAGTACCAGTTCACGTGACCTGAGCATGTGTGATGTTAGCCATATGATGAAAGATGCTCAGAGATTAATGTCAGACAAATATAAAAATGGGGATCGGGTTTAAAAAATATGCTATATCTCTTTTTTTATGATTGAATATTTATTAATATTTATTGTAGTCATTGGGGGTTTGTTTGTTTTTCTTTTTTGTTTTTGTTTTTTGTTTTTTGCAATTTACATCCCAGTTAGTTAGCATGTAGTGCAATAATGATTTTAGGAATAGAATCCAGTGATTCATCCCCAACATATAATACTCAGTGCTCATCCCAACAAGTGTCCTCACTTTGCCCTTTGCCCATTTAGCCCATCCCCCCACCTGCAACTCCTCCAGCAACCCTCAGTTTGTCCTCTGTATTTAATGGTCTCTTAATGCTTTTCCCCCTCCCTGCTTTTATATTATTTTTGCTTCCCTTCCCTGATGCTTATCTGTTTTATATCTTAAATTCCACATGAGTGAAGTCATGATATTTGTCTTTCTTTGACTGACGTATTTCGCTTAGCATAATACATTCTAGTTCCACCCATGTTGTTGCAAATGACAAGATTTCATTCTTTTTGATTACCGAGTAATATTCCATTGTGCATGTGCCTGTGTGTGTGTGTGTGTGTGTGTGTGTGCGCGCCACGTCTTCTTTATCCATTCATCAGTCGATGGACATTTGGGCTCTTTCCATATTTTGGCTATTGTCAATAGCACTGCTGTAAAATATTGGGGTGCATGTGCCCCTTCGAAACAGCATACCTTATCCCTTGGATAAATACCTAGTAGTGCAATTGCTGGGTTGTAGGGTAGTCCTATTTTTAATTTTTTGAGGAACCTTCGTACTGTTTTCCAGAGTGACTGCATCAGTTTGCATTTCCACCAGCAGTGCAAAATTCGTTTCTCTTTGTCCACATCCTCACCAACATCTGTTGTTGCCTAAGTTGTTAATGTTAGCCATACTGACAGGTGTGAGGTGGTATATCATTGTGGTTTTGATTTGTATTTCCCTGATGATGAGTGATGTTGACCATTTCTTCATGTGTCTGTTGGCCATTTGGATATCTTCTTTGGAAAAGTGTCTATTTATGTCTTTTGTCCATTTCCTCACTGGATTATTTGCTTTATCTTTTTAACATATGAGTCATTAACATGAGGCAAAGTGATCGGCAGTTATAATGATCCAAAAATAGGTTCTTGATGTGAGGATACAAGATGTCATATCTTCTATCGGCCTTTCAGCCTTTTTTCTTATGCATAGTTTCAAGAAATATGATTGAATCTGTGGTATACCCATCCTTAAGTACAGGATTCTCTAAACTATGCATTTCCAAAATATATGATGATAGGCTTTTAGTGCTGAAAGATAAAAGATTGCAAGCATAGTACAAGGTTATGAGTGTAGCAAGGCACACAGCTCGTCAGTGGCAGAGCCAAAGCCAAATCTTTGTCACCTACTGTGCCAATTGCAGACTCTTCCCAGTAGACCACCAATTTCAAAGGCCCCCACCAACCCATTCACATCCATTCCGTACAGCAAATGACAGGTTAATCATCCTAAAATATTGTCTTTAGGAAAATGCAATATAAGCACTTAGGAGCTCGCTCCCCTCCCTTTCCACACCAGTTTTACTGCTTAAGTGGCCACTGAAATACTCAAAAGGAAGAAGAATTATTGCCACTCTCATACTAAAGTATGGGGAGAATTTGTGTTAAATGTAGCATGAAAAGGATTGAATTGAAGAACACTACTAAAAGCTTTTATATACTCTCTTCCTTTTGAGAGTGAAGTCTGGGAAATGGGTGGGCAGCTTGGAGCCCACCAGATAACACCCTCTCACTCTGAAGGGCAGGGCCTGGAAGTAGGAGGAGGGAGGGCTAGTCAAGGAGCCTGCCACTTAGACTCTTTGCTCCATCAGTCCTCAGCTTTTGGACCCCTGTGGTGACATTAGGAGATCTTAGGGTTTGCTTTTGACATGGATGACAACATCGGTCAGAGAACTGAGTGCTTGTAACCACACCTAACCAGAAGTTGCCACTAGTGTGTGTATGGTCCAGTGGGGAGGGGAAGGACATGAGAGTCATGGAATGATAGGCCTTTCCTTGGTGATTCATACTTGGGTAGTTTACATTAGAATCTTCTCATCCCTGCCACTAAGATGTTAAAACGGTTATTAAAATGGGACTCTGACTGCTGGATATTTCCCATCTCTCATTTTTCTTTTATTATCTGCATAGGAAAATCCCTTTATGAAAGATTTGGGCAGGATCTTACGGATTTTGTAGAATCCGTACCAGTTCCTCCACGATCATGAGCCTTTAACGTCAAAATGACTTTCCTCTCTGAGGGTGAGCAAATATTTAACAATCTTGGGGGCTAGGAATAGATGGTATAGCTTAAAAGAAAGCTCCATGGAGAAGATTTCAGGGAGCTGCCAACCTCTGAAATATGTTAAAGCAAGCAAGAAAACATTTTAGAAAACCCCTAATGTTGGGGTGTCTGGGTGGCTTGGTCGGTTAAACGTCCGACTTCAGCTCAGGTCATGATCTCACAGTTCGTGGGTTCAAGCCCTGTGCCAGGCTCTGTGCTGACAGCCAGCTCAGAGCCTGGAGCCTATTTCAGATTCTGTATCTCTCTCTCTCTCTCTGACCCTCCCCTGCTCTCTCTCTCTCTCTCTCTCTCTCTCTCAAAAATAAATAAAAAACATTAAAAAAAGAAAAAGAAAATCCCTAATGTGTATTCTTGACCAAACTTAAGCATAGAGTGCATTGATGTGGAGAGTGTTAAAGAGCTATCTGATGGGGCGCCTGGGTGGCTCAGTCGGTTAGGCATCTGACTTCAGCTCAGGTCATGATCTCACAGAGCTCGTGAGTTCGAGCCCCTTGTTGGGCTTTGTGCTGACAGCTCAGAGCCTGGATCCGCCTCCTGATTCTGCATCTCCCTCTCTCTCTCTCTGGCCTTCTCCGACTCGTGATCTGTCTCTCTCAAAAAAATAAATAAAACATTAAAAAAAAAAAAGAGCTATCTCATGTAGACAGCAGGCAGTCTGCTGTCGGGGAATATGAGAAAAACCTAAGTGAAAAATTGGGTTAAACACGGTAAATTGGGCACTGTAGAAAATTGAATTAGTGAAATAGAGGACAGATTTCAAAAATTCTTTCAAAATTCTGAGGAAAAAGTATACACAGATAAAAATATTGAGATAAAAGATGGATTCCACCTAAAATAACAAATTCCAGAAAGAGAAGTAATAGTCATTATATAGGCAAAATAGACCTAACATAAGGACATGAGGGTTGTGAACAATGTAATTGTGAGATTAAATTAATAGGTACACAGTTTTGTGCCCTGAAGAGCTTCCATGGAATATTCTTCAAAACTAGAACAGGGGCGGTTAGGTGGCTCAGTCAGTTGGGTGTCTGACTTCGGCTCAGGTCATGATCTCACAGTTAGTGAGCTTGCGCCCCACATTGGGCTCTGTGCTGATTCTGTTGTGCATGTGGATTCTGTTGTGCATGTGCACACGTGCGTGCGTGCACACACACACACACACACACCACCCATGTGTCCCTCCCCAGCTTGCACTCTGTCTCTCTCTCTCAAAAATACATAAACACTAAAAAATGTATATTAAATACTAGAACATTTCAATTAAATCCTCAAAGAATAGCAAGTATACAGAACTCATACTCTGGCTACTTTACAATAAAATGAGATATTAAAATAAAAGTCTGGACAAAATGCCCAAATCATTTTGGAATTTTTATTTTATTTAATGTTTACTTATTTTGAGAGAGAGAGGAGAGCACATGAGCAGGGGAGGGGCAGAGAGAGAGAAAGAGAGAGAGAGAGAGAGAGAGAGAGAGAGAGAGAGAATCCCAAACAGGCTCCATACTCAGCGCAGAGCCTGATGCGGGGCTCAAACCCACAAACCTTGATATCATGACCTGAGCCAGGATCACGAATTGGACACTTAACTGTCTGAGCCATCCAGCCATCCCTAAAGTTGAAATGCTTTTTAAAATAATAAAAAGAACTGTACATATCAAAACTTATAATTGAAATGTAACCAAAGATGTACTCAAAGGCAAATTCATAATCTTAGTTATTTTCATTGTTATGAGACTGACACGCTGCCTACTGCGCTAAGGAGACACCTATATTTTTCATTGTTATAATGTAGGAAGATTGAAAAGAAATTAACCAAGATACAAACAGCAGATTGGCTTCAGCTGATACACTGGCTTTGGCTGATTACTTAGAGTGTTTTGTTGACAAGAGTTATGAGCACTTCTCTGAGCCCAGCAAGCAAGAGTGCTCTGATAGATTAGTAATGTCTGCTGCAGACAGGAAGAATGAGTGGTGAATATGCACACCACGTATTTGTCATATCTGAACATAGCTTCCATCTGCTGAAGTCAGAAAAGGGTCAATAAAACAAAGCTAAGAAAAACAGATCAAAGGAAATCAAGAAGAAAAGCAGTATAAAGTGAAAAGCAGCAAAAAGTTAAATTCAAAACCTTATTTAGCTTAGGGTATGGGGAAAAGGGAGGATAAAATAAACATAGCCGTGCCAGAAAAAGAAGAGAATTAAAAATAAGAAAACGGTTTTAACAGTAGACATAGGGGAGACTGAAAAATTATGAGAACGCTGCATAATTCTGTGCTACTAAATTTTAAAACTGAATGAAAGGTAGTATTTTTTAAAATATGAACTATCAAGATTGGTTCTTGAATAAAAAGAACACCCAAGTAGAACAGGGTAGAAATTTTAAACTATCCAAATTGGTTCTTAAAGAAATGGGGTACATGAGTAGGCCTAGGGAACCATTTTAAAGTATCATCTCTAAAATAATTCTTTGAACCTTTTTTCCAAAATCTTTGGAGGCTTCCAGGTGCCTACATGATAAAGTTGAGAGTCCTTAGTCTGACGTGAAAGCCTTCTGCAGTATGTCCTCTGTCCTGTCTGCAGCCTTTTCTGTACAGTCTGACAGTCTGCACCACACACGTCCTTCCGTACGGTGTTCCTACATGCTCATGTTATCCCCTCTTCCTCAGGCCCTTTGCCCTCTTGACTCTAAGTCCCGTGTTTTATTCAAGATTGGGTTTTAATTTATCACCTTGATACAGCTTTGCCAAGAGCTTCCGCTAACTCTACGGTCTACTTCCTTGTCTGATTTTCCTTTTTATGTGTTCTTCTTGTCATAAGCCTCTAGGGACAGATATCTTGTCTCTGTTTACCCTTTATCACGTATGTACTGAATGTCCATTATGCTAGGCATCGCCCTGAGTATTGGTGATAACACCAGTGTACAGGACAGACACAAGCCCAGTGTCCATGAAGTTTATCTTCAAGAGCTGAGAGAGAAATGTATTCCTCAGCCCCTGATCTAGTTTCTATTTGTTCTACAAGTTCTCAGGAGATGGTGGTAGAGGAGGTAGTGGTAAAGATGGAGATGTGCTGGAGGTGGTGGTTGGGGTGGTGGTGGTGGTGACATGGTTTGTGTATCAAGGTTTTTGTGTTAGGGATCACCAAATAGCAATTATCTCATCATTAGTTATTTATGCTGCATAGAGTAGAGGAGAGCAGTAAAGCACAATTGCTAACAGCCCAGGATTTCATATTAGATTTGAATCCAGGCTCCTTCATTTAATTGATTGTTATCTGTGGCTGTCTCTAAGCCTCAGTTTCATTATCTGTAAAATATTACCTGCACTGTGAGTTGTTCTTAGGGTTAAATGAGATCAGATATTTTGCTGACATATATCAAGTGTCCAGTGTGTGTGTGCTGGTATGGTTATAAGTTCTGCTGCCCCCATTGTGCCCTATGAAAAGAAATTGCATTTTTATTGTTAGTAAGCTGATATCCCTAAGTATGATTTGGCTCTGGCTGGCAACGCTATGGAAATTCAAATACTTTCTGAGATCCTGAACACTAATAATGCTAATGACTATTGAAGGCAAGGGCTTAGCTTCAAATAAAACAAAAGATTTGATTTGGACACACTGACTTCCAGTCAAGTTGTCTCCATAAGTTCACACTTAATACTCCCCTTCTGCTTCAAACACACTGCAGTGATTAAAAAAAAAAAAAAAAGGACCTAGCTGAGCTTCAGAACGAGGGAAGCCTCTCCTTGGCCCCCAAATGTACAGAAATAACTGAGAATCAGTGTATAAGGCTGAAACGCCAAGCTTTCTGAACTCTGCTTTTGGGAGCAGGCAGTGACAGCCCGGAGTTCAGCCCCTGTGGCACATTGGGACCTGAACGTACCCTCCCTGCCCAAGAGGAAAGACTAAGAAGCCAGGCTCACTAATTGAAAATAAAACAGTAATTTTTCATCTGGAGAAGATGTGGCCCCAGGAGACATCTGGCAGTGCCTGGAGTAAATTTTGATTATCATAGCTGGGCACGGGTGAGGGGTTTCTGCTGGCATCTAAGGAGTCGAGTCTAGGGATGCTGGTGAACATCCTGAAAGCACAGGATAGCTCCCCACCACAAAGAATTATCCAGTGCAAAATGTCTGTAGCACCAAGGTACTACTGGATTGCAGTGGGCTCTCTTAATGGAGACTGATAAAGCTGACATGGACCCACTGCCTGAGGCCACATCTTTATAAGAGACTGTGGGCCTACAGAGTCAGGAGATAGTGACACACCCTTGCAACTGCTCATGTTGCAGAAGTCACCTGGATTTCCAAATATGACTGAGGCAAGAGCACTGAAATACTGCTGTGAAGTGTGGCTCTAGACTAGGGTAACCGGCCCTGGGTGGAGGCAGTTATAAAACCTTCTGCCAGGCATGGGTGAGCAAGTACAGAGACAAGGGAGGAAATGATTCCTGTTCAGAATGAGCCTAGTAACTGAAATACAGAACACACAAGTAAATCTGAAACTAAGAAAGATTGCCGACAAAACCAACAACTGAAACACGAATTCCTTAGAAATGAAATTAATATTTTTGAACACCCAGACACATTAGGTCCAGTATCCCGTAGGATTATCTTGTGACATGTGATTCTAATCAGAGTATCAGAAGGGAGACCTGAGGACGAGGTGGACAAGTTATACTTTAAGAAACAATAACTGAAACTTCTCTGGAATTGAAGAAATAAATGAATCCTTGCCTAAAAAATGCGTCCCATGTACCAAAATAAATGCACATCTAGACATATCATAATGAAACTGTAGAACCCAGAGTATAAAGGAAAGAGTTACATTCTACTTGAGAGAAAATTCACAAAGGAACCCAGAATACCACATTTTTCTCTTTAGCAATAGTAGGTGGCAGAAAAGAAGAGCTAATAGCTTCAGAGTGTTGTGGTAAAGTAACTTTCAGTCTAGAATTTTATACACAGCTAAACTGTCATTCAAGAGACAAGCCAAAATAAAACAGATATTCAAAATCTAAGAGTATACCACCCATGAACTTCACTGAAAAAACTAGCAAAGACTGGATAAGATAAAAGTGAACATAGAAGTGTTGGATAACATGAAGCAGTGAAGGACCAGACTTTTATTAAATGATAATAAATGCTAATGACTATAAACATAAGTGTTGGTCTTTTAAAAATATAAAACACGTTTGGACCAAGAGGATTCAGTGGATAGTGAAAATATAGCAGGTCTGTGTCATGTTCTAAGGTCAAGACAGAAAAAAAGTAGAAAAAATAACTAAATTGTATACTTAGGAAAAAAATAGCTAAATAATTGATATATACTCTGTAGCTTTCAAACCAATAGGAGGAAAGAGAAGAGAATGTAGAAACTTTGAGTCCAGTGAAAGGCAGGAAAAGAAAAAAAAGGCAAAGGAACAGGATGGTAAGTAGAAAATAAAAACTCAAATAGTAGAAATAAATCCAATTACATCAGTAATCACAGTAAATGTTAACAGGATTATACTCTTCTATTAAAAGGTAGATTCCGAAATTGCATTTTTTTTAAGTAGGCTTCATGCCCACTCTGGAACCCAAAGTGGGGCTTGAACTCACCACCGTGAGATCAAGACCTGAACTGAGATTGAGTCAGACACTTAACCAACTGAACCACCCAGGCACCCAGAAATTGTATTTTTCAAAACGTTCGGTTATAGCCTGCTTAAAAGAGAGATACCTATAGTAAAAGCTTACAATGCAAAGGATTAGAAGAAGATAAACCATGCAATACTAATTGGGAGCATGAGTATAGCAACAGATAAAATAGAATTAAACCAAAAGCATTCATTGGGATAAAGAGAAGCACTGGTATGCAGATAACATAATAAATTCAAAATCTATAAATCAAATGCTGACAACAGTGTAAGGAAATGTTGGAAAATTATCAATCATAATGGGTGCTTCTATCAATAACTGATAGGTGCCCCAAACAAATTACTGAGGATTTGGAATATTTGAAATGCCAAGTAACAATTTGCTTTGGTAAGTGGCTTTTTATCTTTTCTGAGCACCACTTATAATTTAAAAAAATACATTTTATATATGCAACCTAGTAAAAATATCCATGTTATGTATATAAAATAAAGGTTTCACAGAATACTAATTCCTATTATTTTAAAAATGCTGTTCAGGTCCCCTAAATTGATTTTGCAACCCCCTTACGAGCCACAAGTCATAGTCTGAGAAACATTAATAGCTATGCATAGGCTCCTGCATCCCAAAGGGAAAATATACATTCTCTGCAAGGATATGTTTACAAAAATTCAGCATAGACTTTTGCAAATGAAGGCTCCACACATGTCAAAAAAGTCTGTATCAGTTTACACTCTTTAACAGTAAAGACACTTTAATTAGGGAAAACCAAAAGGTAATTTTTTAAAAAGACTCGTGTTTGGAAATTTTTTAGAAATACAGTATATAATACCCAGGTGTTAGGTAACCATAGTGAAAATCATAAAACACTTCGAAATGGATGTCTGTGGAAAATGCTACATACCACATTTTCAGGATAGCCAGAACTGTACTCAGAAGTAAACCTGGAACTTTAAGTTTATTAAAAAGACAAAAAATAAAAATAAAACATAAAATAAAAAGACAAGAAGGATTGAAAATAAGTGAGTGAATCATTTAACTTGAAAAACTATAAAAGGAACAACAGAGTAAATTAATCAAAATCAAATAATAAAAATACAGAAATCACCTCGAACAGCCTGGCACGTGGGAGAACGTGAGAGAACAGTACCTCAAGCAGTGTCTGGCACATGGTAGAGGCTCAGTAAATACTTGGTGAGTGAATGAATGAAATAGAGAACAGGGGCGCCTGGGTGGCTTAGTCGGTTAAGCGTCCGACTTTCGCTTAGGTCAAGATCTCGCAGTTCGTGGGTTCGAGCCCCGCGTCGGGCTCTGTGCTGACTGCCGGCTCAGAGCCTGGAGCCTGTTTCAATCTGTGACTCCCTCTCTCTCTGACCCTCCCCTGCTCATGCTGTCTCTCTCTCTCTCCTAGAAATAAATTAAAAAAAGAAAAGAAATGGAGAACAAACAGTAGAGGGGGTCACATCTGGAAAAACTAATACGGTACATTTAAAAGAGAGGAAAAGACCCACACAGATAATACTAAGAATAGAAAGGAACATAACAGCAAATGTAGTGGATTGTGGGTTAGACAGTGTGTAGTATGTTTATAAATTGGAGCTTTATGCACCAATACTGCACCGAAGTTGACTTCACAAAGGCTTTTTGAATTGGCCTTGGAATTGGACCCAAATTAATAATGTTCTAATTGTTATTGGCTAAGGATTAGTATATTAGCTTCTGTTTGTGAAATGCAATGTTTGTGGACTGCCAGATAAAAGGAAGAAGCACATATACGCTTGCATGCATGTAGGTTGTAAGGAACGTTGTGAGATGTTTCATCCATGAGTAAACATTTGCCAAAGCAGAGTCAGAGTACCTGTCCCTTTTGGAATTAAGTTCTTTAGCCTAACTTGTGCCTTGAGATTTCTTCTCTCCTTTGGGAACTGAAAGCAGTTGATTGTCACCAGAATTTTATAAAAATGAGCAAGCGTGGGGTTTCTTTTCAGGACCTTCACAGATGCCACCAAGCCTCTCTGCCACAGCCCTAACAAGGTCACCATTTTGAGCTCTCTTCTTCCTGTGAAGTTTTGAGCACTTTTCTTTTGTGGCTCCTTCCTTCTATAGAAAGGTCATCCCCGATGTGGTGGCATGAATCCAAGATAACCTTTCACTTAAACCATTGGAATAGAAAACTAGTACCTCTCTGTTAGAGATGTGGAAAGCCTTGAAAAGAACTCAAAGAGAAACAATATAGCACCAAACCACAGTCAATCTTGTGAAGTAATGAACAAAACAGATCTTAAAGAAAGGATATCACTTTCAGAAAAGTTTCCACTGATCAAAATAATGGGGGAAAAGAACAGAGGAAACCGCAAATAAAGGAAATAAAGATCCACGAAAAAGCATGTCCGAAGCCTTACCAACAAAATGGATAGTAGGGATTTTGCTTATTGTTACCATCCTTGACTGGTGATGATATGTTGTATAGGCTGGCTGTATGGTGTGCTCTTGATGCCAGTGGAATTCCTAGCCAGCTGTTTGATCAGCATATATTCCCCAAGTAGAGAGCAGTACTAGAAAACCTCTTTCAATGATAAGTGTAGGCACTATTTTGGATTGTAGAGATATTATTTATTTGTAGTACGTTACCGAACTATGTCTTTGAAAGGCCCAGAAAGTCTGTTCTTCCTTACTCAGAGAAGGAATAATACCCATGTTAGGCCTTTTCTTGGACTTCAGGAAAATGCAAGAGATCAAAAGGATAGGCAGGGGTGGAGCAAGTGAATTGAATTCTGCGTTAGAAAGTGTACATTTAACACTTAAGGAAACTCTTCAGGTATTAGCTATGAACACATCCCAAGGAAGATACTGCCTTAGTTGAACAAAGCATGTCATTATTAATGGAATTCTTTTAATTAGAATTCTTCGTTGCTACTATGCATGCTACTACACATGGCCACATATCTTACTGCGGTTTTAAAGTGCCTCGGGGCATTGGGAATCCTGCCCTTTGGCGATAATTACACAGTTCATTCTGTGGAGAAGGGTGTGAACTAAGCCCATCACCACAGTCGAGATTGTAGGAAGCCTCAACCTCTCATCCCTGGGCTGTATCTCATGCCCTTCCGTCTCCCGGACCCTATACCACTTACCAGAAGAGCAATTATGGAACACTGTGGGACTGCATGGTCATATCCAGCACTGTCCTTGGTTTAAACTCTAACTTCTGTATAGTATAAAATTAACGTCACCTTCCTTGTCCCATTTTTTCAGTATTCCTCACCACAAAACTCTTGATACTTTTAGAAGTCCCTTTTCTGAGTTCATCTTTTAGCGACGTCTTCATATTCCATATGTTCTGTGATCAGAAAACAGCAAGCAATGGAGCTGCACCAAACACACATTTAGCTTTGCACACTCAGCTCTTCAGAGAGAAGGAGAGTGTACGATTTCAGTGGCGGCCGACTCCGTTTGATGTTCCCCTTGGGGAGAGCCGGGAGACGTGCTGTTCCTCCCATCGGTCTATTTCCCATGAGCCTCCTGCGTAGGACGACCACCCCACTGTGCTGTGTATAATTCTCATGCTTCAAGGCATGTTCTGTGACAAGCCAGCCACTTCATTTGGTGCACAGTCGAAGAAACAGTGTTTCATTCTGATGCTGAAAAATGTGTACATTAGATTTGTCGAGAGGTAGTTTGTCAATCTCAAATGAGACCTCTCTTCGTAAGGGAGTTTAAGAGTAGTTGTGACCGTGAGATGTCTGTCTTGTAGGCTGCCAGTTAACTACCTTTTGACTTTAATAGCAAATTGCTGTTAACTTCCACGTTCTGAATATGTTACGGTCATTCTTCTATCTAGCACTCACATTCCATATTCAGTTAGAGTCACTGTGTCACCCGACTTAATATTTCTGTATGTAGATAAGCTTATGATGAATGCAAAGATGGTTAGCATTTCTAAGTGAAACTACCAGTACTAATAAAGTTGATGCTTGTTTAGCCATTGATATAATACTAGACACTGTGCTAAGATGTCCTTTTCAGTCACCATCTCCTTGAGGATTAAACCTCAACAATCCTATGAGGTAGGTCCTGGTAACTTGATGTTAACGCACAGTAACTGACTCAGACAAGCAGGAGAATACATATCTTCCTATGTAAGGAGTTTCTAAAATGCAGGTACTCCCAGGAAAGCTGCAGATTATTGCAGAAGCAGATCAACAAGTGCAGATTCACACACAGGCCCTAGGCAAGCTGTGGTTCAAAAGTTCTCGCTTAGGAGTGGGCTGACCAGAAGCTGGAATGTATTTTCCCAGGGAAATGACACTTACACGACAAAAAGCATATTTACCCACGATGTGCCTGAAGTAGTAATAACATAGACTCAGACCATTTTGTGTACCAGTGTTTTCACGGAAAAATTCACTCTGAACTTCCTCCTAAATGGCTGTTGGATACGTTTCTCCACCACGGGGGGAATGGGGAGCCTGTGCTAGAAATAGCAGGATCATTAGAAATGTTCAAAGTCTGAGTCAGTGGTGGCTCCCAAGGCCTGTGATGAGAGTTGATGGAGAAAGGAGGGTGGAAGAGTGGCTGAAACTGGGGACAGAGGGGACAGACAGCAGTCCAGAACATGTTGGGAGAGGAACAGGAGAAAGCCCATGAAGGTGAAGGGTGGGATAAGAATTCCAGAGAGGGAGTAGAAGAAAAAAAGAATTCCAGAGAGGAGAGGAGAAGGAGTTTGAAGATCCAGAACTCACTAGTTCTAAATACCCAGGGACTCTGCTCTTCCCTCAGGTAGCTCTCTGTTTGCTGCTTTTGTTTCTTCTACCGACTCTGGTATTTTGGCCACCTGCTTCCCTCTTACTGTTAACACTCAGCCGTTCCTCCGTGATACTGAGACCAGCTTCGTGGCTTTTCTTGACACAGCTGCCCCCTAACACAGGCAAATGGCCCTAAGGGTTTTTAACTTTTATAGAGGAAAGAGCCCATCCTGGGCTCTAGAACTTTTCATTTTTCACTTGGACCTTGAAGAGCTCATATTAGCTACAGATGCTTTGAGTAGTTCTTCAGGTCTCTAAAGGGCTGAAATAAAACGGATAAGCATTCCCGATGTAGCTTTGCAAGGCCAAGGCCTGTGGGACAAACGAGAATTCCCTCTGTTCCTTTCTCTCCCTTTTGTCTCTGTGGCTCCCTTGTCCTCCAATGAAAGTGGAAAGGAGTAGGCGGGGCCCACACCACAGCTGGCTGGAGGGGAAGCAGTCCAAGACAGAGTGATCCTTGCATCACTGCTGGGGTGTGCTCTCCATGGGGGGGTGTGGGGACCCCATGGGCACGTAAGCATCTGCCAGAGTCTCCAAGTGCTCTTTGCATCACCTTCCCCTGTACCCACTAATCCACATCTTCCTCACTTCTCTTTTAATACAAATCATCTGGACCCCTGGGAACTATAAAAAGCCTAGGTTCTCCCCCTTTATCCCAGACCCACTGAGTCAGAATCTCCAAGGGAAGGGCCTAGAGGGCTGTATGATTAACAAGGGACCCCAGGTGGTTCCTGTCAAGGACATTTGGCAAACCCAGCACTGCTTGACCACCCATCCATCTTGCTGGTCTTTAAAAGCCCCTCGGACGTTCTAAACCCCTTTCTGCCTCAGGATCCTTACACGTATATTCTATTCTCCATGAAAAGCTCTTTCCTGCTCCCTGCTCTTGGCCAATACCTACCTCTCATAACGTCATCACTTTGCTGAAATACAACAGTTTCAGAAAGACCGTTCTTGACCACCCTCGTCACCATCTCAATGAGGTTCCCTTGTTTCATTCTCTTAAAACACTTTGTGCTTTTTCTCCGTAGCATTTATCACATAGTTTGTACCTTATCTATTTGCCTAATGTCTACCTCCTGACTAGTACCAAGCATGGAATACTTAATAAGTATCTTTTGCGTGGATGAATAAATGGAAAAATAGTGCTAGAAGGGTTCTAAAGGTTAGATTGATTGCTGTTCAAGAAATAAAGAAGAGATTATTAAAAAAAATTTTAAACTTCAAAAGTAAAATTTTTACACATCAACTAAAATCAAGGTAACTGGGTTCAACAGGTAATTTGCATTTATGGGATAATGGATCAGATCATTTTTTAAAATAATTATTAGATACCTAATGTGTACAAAGTGCAATATTAGCAGCTATGGATACAACAGTGAATGAGCTGATACAATCTCTGCCTTTATGGAGTTTAGTTTTAGCAAGGATGACAGACCGATATGAAGCAACCAGTTACACAATCCCGTAATTATAATTTTGGTAAATGCAATGAGAGAATTACAGAGCTGTAAGAGCCTGTACTAGGGAGATCCGGCATGGCCTATAGGGCATCAAGTGAATCATAGAATTTCGAAGACATGTGGCTGGGGAACCTGTGCCCAAAACCTCCAATATACTCTGTCCTGTCTCTTCTCAAAGTTGGCATGAAGGGAGGTGCTTCTGTATAACCGTTTCTCAACTTTAGCCCTATTTTTTTATATAAGTTTATTTATTTTGAGAGAGAGAGAGACAGAGAATCCCAAGCAGGCTCCACACTGTCAGCATGGAGCCCGATGTGGGGCTTGAACTCACGAACCATGAGATAATGACCTGAACCGAAATCAAGAGTCGGACGCTTAACCAACGGAGCCACCCAGGCACCCCTCACATTTGGCACTATTGACATCTTGGGCTGCAAAATTCTTTGGGGGTACCTTCCAGTGCACTTTCGGAGATATTTAGCATCATTCCTGGCCTCTACCCACCAGATGCCAGTAGACCTCACCGTTGTGCCAACCACAAATGTGTCAACATTGCCAAATGGCCCTTGTGTAAGGGTGGGGGTGGGCACAAAATCTGTCCCTCCTTTCTACCTCAGTTAAGAACCGCTGGTCTACATGAATTTTGGTTTTTAAAAAATGCCTTTACTTATCATTTATCCAAGTCAATACTGGGAACTTCATTTATTCATTCAGTAAAGAAATATTTGTTGAGCGCTTATTCACTGCCAGGCACGGTTCTAAGCACCGGAGACACAGCAGTGGTCAAAGCCTGTGCTTTCTTGAAACTACATTCCAGTGGAGAGAGACAGACAACACATTTTAATATACGTAATATTTCAGAAGGGATAGTTGGTCACAGGAGCCCTTCCTAAGATGACATTTGCACCAAGTCTTGAAAGAAGCAGGGAAAGAAGCAAGAGCAAGAGGCAAAGCTATTGGAGGGCCTGCAATTGATCTCACCTTTCTATGTGCTGATCTAACCAAGCTGCTTATGTTTCAGAGGATCCACAGAAGGGCAGCTGAATGGACTCCAGAGCAGCCTTAACTCTGCAGCCTTTGTGCCCATCACCAGCTCCGCAGGTCAGTAGGCACGCCAGCTCTTCCGCGGTCGGGACAACAGGGAGGGTGCTGTGCTGGGTGTATTCTCTCTTCCGTCTCTGAAGAAACCTGAAGTTCAAAGAAGGAAGAAGCCTCCTGGCTTTTGAAGCACTAGCAAATGAGCACTTTAGGATGGAATGGTTCTCCAGTACTAGTTTGGGGTAGATGACGTTTCTTGGTCTGGGAGAATGCTATCAGATTTGCAGCATTTAGCAAATATGCCTGTATTTGACCGGTGTTTCACTGTTGATATAGTATTCCCACCGGTAGTGTCTCTCCCTAACTTTTCAGCACAGTGGAGCTCTGGCCTTTGATCACAGTCCCTGTCATGCTAATGTAATGGCCTATTGATCTGTTGCCAGGTGCTTCCTGAGGTCGTTTTAAAGCTTCTCTGTAGGTACCCACATCTAAGTCAGGCAACATTGGTCCAGGAATAGGTTCTGTACGTACTAATTCATAAGAATATGCTGACAGGTAATCAGAAAATTAAAAGAAAAACACGTGGAGTCAATTCAACAAGTACTTAAATTATTGGGTACCTACTGTGGAGAAAGTGAGAGGTCAGCTAAGAGACCTAAAGAGTGGACCAGGCAGTCCCTCCTGTCGGGGAACTTACAGACTTAGGAAAAGAGGAGAGTGAGCAGGGAGCGGGGGGTGGGGGGGGTAAATATCAGGAACTAGGTAAGGATGCAGAGAACAGAGAATAACCATAGACAGTTGGCTGGACACCCACTGTGTTCTAAATGCTTTATTTACATGGAATAACTCATTTGTTCACAAAACAGGCATAGAATGGGAACTTTGCTCCCTATTTCACAGCTGAAGAAATAAAGGCACAGATGATGAAACATATCTAATATCTCACAGCTAGTAAATGGTGGGGCCGTATTTGAACTGGAGCTAACTGTCCTGGGCTCTTCAGGGATTAGAGAGGGCTTTCTGGAGGAAGAAACATCCAGGCGGAGCATTGAATGTTGACAACTCTGCCGGGAGAGGGGAGGTGTGGGGCTGAAGGAGTTCCAGGAAGAGGGAGTGATACGCGCACAGTCGGGGGTGGCGGGGTAGCAGGGTGAAAATGCATCGTGTTCCGGGAGCCCTCGGGTGTCACTGTGGCTGGGGACTAGGGCACGGGCAGGGAGCAGCAAGAAAGAGGTCATAGAAGTAGCAGGACCGATATGTGAGCCATGGAGGGAACTCGGTCCTGGGTGCAATAAGGAGCCATCAGGGAGTCCAGAGCCAGGGTGCGAAGGGTGTGTGTGTGACATAATGCATGATTACAAGATCGCCTGGTTAGACTGCGTCACAGGGAGAATTACACATACCTCAGGCTTACTGTGGGATTAAAGGAAGCCATAGATAGAGGAAAGCTCTATAACCACACCCACATCAGTTATTAATGTAAGAGTATAGAGATTTTGTTCTCTGCTTAATATTTTAGAACCCAAATTCAAGAAACGGTTGATAGGTTAAAAAAAAAAGAAAGAAAGAAACGGTTGATAGGTATCTGCTTGCCTCTCCCCTCCCCCAAAAAGAATTACTAGAATATGGTAGTTATTTTTAAGGAACTAAAATCTCCCCCTGAAGGTGTTACGGCCTGGGAAGTGGGTGGCCGGGAGAACTGTGCACTATATACAGGTGAATAGATTATCCGGCTACAGCTGGAAAGGTTTATAAAGCCTAGGAGATCCCGGAAATCTGTCTACTACATTTGCAGGTCTGACTGATGTATTAAGTATAAAGCTGAGCTCTCTCCATGTGCTCTGGTGGGGGATGTTGGAGATTTGAGGGGCCAGATGGGTCATACTCTCAGCATCTTGATCACTAAGTAATATTTATTGACTCTTGAAGTTATGTGTTAGAGATTTTCTAACAGTTGTAATGAATTCAGTATCAGCATAAAACCACAGAGCAGTGAGGAAAGTTGTGTATCTCCCTGGGTTCTAATATCTACCTTTTCCCCCTGCATCTGCCTTAAGACAAGGGCATTATTGTTTTCACCTTGTTTAGGTAGCCTGCTGTTTACTGCTTTTATCTCCATTGACTCTGGACCTCTAAAGTGCCTTGAATTTGTTTCTAGTCTGTGACTTTGCTGATGTCCGCTATCCTCAGTTAAAGAAACACTGATCAACTTGGTATATGAGTCTCAGGCGTTTTCCACACTTCCCAATAAACATTTTGCCTGAGCAGTGTAATGGTAACCAACCCCATTAGAGTTACTCGTACAGCTAGTAAGTAACTACCTGGCACTTCAGTGTTTCAGCTACAAATCATGTGTTTTTCTGTATGACATGTAGATTTAAAAGTGTTATTCTAGGGGTTTAGAAGGGTGTCCTGTAAAAAGGAGAAGGTTGGGCAGCTATTAAAGCTTCTCTTTAAGCCCAGAAGAAGGGGGAACAGCCCCCTAATAAGTCAGTCATATGACTCTCAGAGGTAGGAAGTTTGTGCCTCTCTAGTAATCACTAAGCTGACTTTGAAAGGTATTTAGCCCCTGTATGGTCCAGTTAACTCAGTTGGTTAAACATGGTATTACTGAGTCTGCGAATATAGCAAAAGTCTGTTTCATGGCCCCTTGACCCGTCTGCAGGTCTGGCCAACCAGGCCTTAAAGCTGTATGACTTTGTTCCTCAGGCGCCTGAATGAGATACTGGTTCATCCCAGAGCACCATTGAAAAACAACTCAGAATCCTTCCCCACTGATGGTGACCTAGTGACATTCTTCTAAGTGTGAATGTTGAATGAGGTAGCGGACACAAAAGCTGCTAGCAGAAGACCTGGAATGTTCCATGAATGTTACTTTTTCCTTGACTTCCCTACTTCAGGCTGTGTGTTCCGAGTCTGCTATGGAAGAGAAGACGTAGAGTCAGCAAATTTGGAAATTTGAGAGGGAAGCTAGAGTGAGGGCCTTTGGCTCAAAGCCAAAGCCATTGGCCTTCGTTCTTTATAACCATGGCATTCTGGAGTTTTAAAGTGGTGATGGGGAACTAAAATAGCAGAGAGCACCGGAATAGATAACTGGCATTTCTTTCATGCTGACTTGATATCATAAACTATCATTCTTGTAGGGTCTGAAGCCACACCAGCGGCCCTCAGCCCTCGCCCTAACTTCAGCCTCCACCTTTTCTGTACTGGAGCCCACCCTCTACCTGCCCCCTGCCCCAGTTTGTTTTGTTTTGTTTTGTTTTGTTTTGTTTTGTTTAAAAAGCTCTTATTGATCTGTAGTTGATGGAAAGATTCTGACCAGCCTTTGAACACCAATGCTGGATTTCCTTTACAAGAAGAAACAATGTCCTTGTTAAATATTTGTTATTTGGGGCCTTGATAAAATACATTTTAGCTTTATCCTCTTTCTTTGCATGGGGATGGGGCAGCACATCAGTGTGACTCTGCCTGCCCACCTCCCTGTCTCCCTGTAATACAAGACTAAGGAACTTACTTTAATAGAAAATAATCCCAATGGAGCTTAAACTCTAAGGACCTAGAAGCCACTTTAACTTTCAAGCCAAATTATTTGCTGGGCAATTTTCAGCAGAATGACCTCTGATTCGTATCCTTTTCACCAAGTGTTATATAGCTGTTATAGATCCCAGGTGGATCTGGAATATAATAAGTTAATAGTGAAAATGAACAAAGCTCTTAAGATGCTTTCCCTGGTGTCTCACATCCTTTGTTACTCCCAAAACGTTCTTCTCTCCCCGGAGCCAGAGGGATAAGAATTTGGGTTTATTACCCACTCCTAGGGCGTTAGAAAGCAAGGGGCACAGATTTGGTGTTTGGCAGGAAATGGTGGAGTATCAGCGTCTGGGCAAACGATGATCCCCTAAAACCTAGTTTTGTTTTGTTTTAATTTATTTTTTTGAAATACACATAGCTGTTTTCTCCTTTCTTTATGTTCAATGTATTTCTCAGCCTTCCCTTTCCTTCTTTGGTTCCTTCTGCTGCCTGCCACCTAATACTAGGTACTGGGCCGTTTTCCAGGCCTGGTGTCCTTTGCTGGTCTTCTCTCCAGCTGTTGTCCTCTCTAAAGCCTAGTTTTAGATTTGACCTCTTGTCCTTTCACCAAGATCAAATAAAGTGTTAAGTAGGGATTTTTTTTTTTTACATTTTTCAGGACCTTTGGAAGCTCCCCAAGTTATTTTCGCCAGATCCAAACCCTTGCCCACACAATCTGGAGCCCTTGCTACAGTTATAGGACAGAGAAAATCAAAGTCGGTGAAGTCAGGGCCAATTTAAGGTAACAGTAAGAATAAGAGCATATTTTTTTTTATTATAACTTGCTGACTTTATGCCACAGCAAGAGACTTAATAGCTATCAAGAGAAGTGATAGTTTCTCCAAATGACAAGGAAATTGACATTTTATAAAACCAGAGCTCAGGGGGAGTCTCCAAACTGTGTCAGTTAGGCTACTCCTAGCTTGCTTCTGTAATAGCCTGCCAGTAGGTGGCGCTGTGGCAGTAAGAAATTTCCTCACTATTGTGGAGGCTTTTGTTTAAAAATATGGGGACATTGAGGCCAGTCAAAGAAAGAAAACTAAAGCTATAATAGAGTTATCACAGGTAAAGTGTAACAGAATACACTGAAGAGAATGATATTTGAAGTTCAAGTCGCAAAAGCCTCTAAAGAGAATGTTCTTAAAGAGATTTATTATTTTAAAGAAGGCTTTTACACTAGAGTTGTGTAGTTTGTGAACTGGACTTTCAAATAATGGGAGGCAGGAAGGAAGAAAATTAAAAAATAATTTTTTTTGGTGAGGTTGAGTAATTAATTATGCTGTTTGTCTGAGTTAAGATAAGCATATGCTATAATTGGCCACAAAGCAAACTGTAAATCCCAGCCTACCACCCATCTGTAGAAATCTGACATTGAAAGGGTGGTCTGACTTGATCTTGTGAGGCTGTACCCACACTTCACCAGCACTGCCCCACAGTATTTTGTTCCCAGCTGTGGCCTTTAAGACTTTCCAGAAAATTCTCTGAAACCACAAGGTTTTGATGATTCCTTTCCTCTTTGCTCTACCCTACACACTAAAGCATTAATGGCACACCTGCTATGAGCTTAATACCCTTCTTACCTCTGGAGGAATACTTATAAGCTTATTTGAGAAGCATTATTCATCAAAATACCCCAGGAGAGCAAAGGAGGGAGGAAAATTATTTACCCACCACAGGATTCATTTACATTGGATCAGAAAGCTTCAAATATCTTTCCCCAGCCCATCTAAACTCTTTCCAAAAAGGAATGAGGAGAGAGAAGGGAACACCAAATCCATGGCTTGGTCATCTACCAAAATGTACCAGAAAAACTGAAAACAGCTAGAGTTCTATTGGTAATACTTGGCCAATGGTCCTCTAATTCTGATATCCAATGATGCACAACTAATGAAATATAGAAAACTAAAGCAGGAAGGTCAATATTTCCTTGAGGAGACTGGCAGCCAGAAGAATGAATGCGACATCAAGCTCCAAACTAAACCGATGGCCTGCCAAGAAGTACTAATGTCCCATCGGCTTCCAGGGCTGTGAGACTTGGACCTGCCGCGGTTGTAATATCACTTTCCTTGAACCTATTTCATTAGTATCCCTTACAGTCCACCCAGAACATTACATGGCAAAATAGGACCATCAGCAGAGAAGCCTTGGGAAAGAGCCCATCTCTCAACACTTAAATCTCTTGCAAACACAGCCCTGCTGAGCCTGAGCAGCACATAAGCTAGGGAAGGTAATGCCGTCCTTTGTGATTAGCCGAGGCAGTAAGACCTCATGCCAAGTGTCCATGGCTTCAGTACAGAGTGGGTGGAGTGGGTCGGGAGGCCTCAGCATCCCAGCCTGCCATGGGGAGGCTCCATAGGCAGGCCCACCAGCCTGGCAGGTGGTAGGTGGCAGATGGTGATGTGCTGCCTCCCCCTGAACGAGAGAAATGGGTGGTTCACAGAGTGAGGAGGCAGAACCCTAGCGCCCAGCGCCCATCACTTGGCTGCTTGCTTTCTCCTTGACGTGAATGCAGTTGAGGCAGGCTCACTGCTCCAGCAGAGGTTCCTTCAACTGTAGTCGCAGAATGGATGCTATCATGAGCCCATCCTACAGCCTCTTCACATATGGGGTCCAGGAGGCCAGTGGCTGAGATGAGTGTTTGCACAGCATGTTACCTAAGACAGAAAACATCAGCTGTCCTAATCTAAAAATGAGGGAGCTGCACTAAGCATACCGGGGACTCGGATTTTCTAAGACCCCCACTATGCTGCCCCAGGCAAGGGTCATATTTAAATATACACATTATCTTACACCTTGTTAGATTCTGTATTGTCTGTTTGACATCTCTTCAGCGCAGAGCCAGTTAACTATGTTTTCTGTATTCTTGATGCTTTGACATCCGGGACCTTACTGAGTCGGAGAGACTGCCCCTCCCAGGGCTAGCTAATTCCTAGAGATCGTAACAACTTGCCCACGAGGATGCCTTTCAGATAGAGGCTAACCAGTCCCCAATTTATATCCCCAATTGCCTCCTTATCTAACTCTCACATGGAAAACCCGCATTTCCCCAGATCACTCAAGGGCCAGGTACCAGGCAAACAGAGACCACTGCTGTAGCCCATAGCCCACCAGAATTTTTTAAAAATTTTTTAATGTTTATTTATTTTTGAGAGTGAGAGCAAGAAAGCACATGGGTGGGGGAGGGGCAGAGAGAGAGGGAGACAGAGTCCAAAGCAGGCTCCAGGCGCGGAGCTGTCGGCACAGAGCCCTATGCGGGGCTCGAACCCACGAACCATGAGATCACGACCTGAGCCAAAACTCAGACGCTCAACCAACTGAGCCACCCAGGCACCCCCAGAATTTTTAAAACTAGCCAGCCTTAAGCTGTTTGCCCTGCTCTGCCTTGCCTTTACCAGAGAAATCCCAAGTAGGGCTGTGGCCTAGACTTTCTCCTCACTCCTGTCTTCTGTCTCCTGACCACACTCGTGTTTTCCCCTGTGACCCTGTGTGGCATGCAGTGACCTTCTCTCTGGGACCCTGAGTATAATCAGCTTCCTCCTGCCAAGCCTCGTTCTCATCTCCTCCATAGCCATACTGACTTAACCGTACCATACCCAACTTGTACATTCTTAGAACATCAACACAGAGAATGTCTTTACTGTGCAGTGCAAGGAGCCCAGGAAAAAAAAAAAAATCTCCATCAATTAGGTTTCTATCCTCAAGTTCTAAGCAACTGGTCACAACACTCCATGATAGGCTGGGTTGTACAAGTGGTGTTTTTACAGTGTGTGTGGTGCTAGCCTTAATCTGGCTGCAGCCACACAAGAAGGATGTGGGTCCCTCTCCGTGGCAAAATCGCCTGGCGGGCGGCCATTGAAATTTCATGCTTTCCTGTCCTGAGGCCTCTTTCATTTCATTTAGTAACCGTTTCTACATTCAGACACAAAACTCAAGCATAGAAGAACAACCTAGTTGGAAGTGGGGGAGGAAGTAACCTGGCTTTCAGTTTGGGGGAAGCAGGGGACACTTCTTCTAAGATCCCCAAAGGAGGTTCATTTGCCTTAAAGAGGACCCGGGAACTCTCTTTCTGAAATGGATTGAGAAGTGGACCACTAAGAAAGATACCATCTGAAAATTGATACTGTCTCTTGCTGAGCTGGCCAACTGCCAAGAGAGGAGTGATGATTCTTCAATTGTTAACAATTACTACTTTGTTAGAAAGAGACAGGAAAGTGCAACGGCCCCTTTCTCAAATTACGTTTATGTTACAGAAGCGCAGGCACCTACTGGAAAAAAATGCTTGGCACCCGGGATTGTGAGGCTTGTACCTACCACTGCCTCTTGTTGCATACTCGTATTGTCCTGTGTAATATCCATTCACTTTGGGTGGGAAAAGATCCTGTTTATTCTTGTAGTCCTGAACTGGGCAAGTAACCAGCATGACATGGCCTTACTTTGTGAGTTTTTATACTTATCACTACAAGTTATCAATCTATAGTCTGTGGTTATCCATCCCATGAACCCACACATCTTGCTGCTAGTTTCAATGAAATGCTTGTTATAGGCACATACCTTTGCTTTACCATCCTTATGTCCTCAGGTCATAATTGCTCCTGAAAGTTCTAAAGAAAGAAACGGCATGCTAAGCCATGCCTGTCTTTGGAAAAAGCAGGCTTTGTGTATGGAAATATTTACAACTCTGCTTGCCTGATCTGTAGAACGTACTGGGCCCCAGAGTGTGTGGGTGGGTAAGTGTAGGGCGTGGAAAATGGTGACTTGATGCATGTTGCCCCATTGGCGTGGCTGGCATGGATATTTATGCTTTATTCTTTGAAATTATAAAGAGAAAGACTCAGATTCTCTTCTCTTCAGAATGAAGAGCATCATTAGTAAAAATAGAGCAATAATGTCTCCTGCTTCTTTGTGTTCTCCTCTTTGGAACGCGCCATCAGTAAAACAAAGCGTTTTTCCCTAGTAACTTGGAAAGCCAACCTGATTGTAAGATGGCGATGTGAAGAAAAAAGGCCAGCTGCTGAGAGTATTTATTTGTTTATGGTTATCAGGAAGAAGAATCATTGCTTTTTATATTCAGTTGGACTGAAAACTGACCGAGGTTTTTCTCCTTCCATCCATTCACTTCTCATTCACTTCCCAGGAAAGTTAAGATGTATTTGTTTATGGGAAAACCCAAATGAAGATGTTTTAGAACTTCACAAGAGTTAAGCTTTTTTTTTTTTTTTTTTTTTTTAATTAAGTCATGAATTGCTTGTAGTTGATCAGGCATTGGAACATGGAAATCTTGAAAACTGCAGCTCTTTTTTTTTTTTTTTTTTTTTTTTTTTAGAAATATGACCCTTGCAGGCCTTCAATGTTTAGTCATCTTTACAACTGTTCTCCAGTGCAAATTATCACAGTGTGTATGTACATATCCTTACCGTCCTCTATTTATGCAGAGAATTTGAGTCAGCTGCAATAGCCTTTTGATTATCAAAAGAGTAGCAGCCTCAGTTTACCTCTTTAAGGAAAGTTATTGTACATAAGCATAAGGAACAAACAGTCTCAGAGGCCAGACCTCATAAAAACCTGCAGCCTTGAGGCAGCTACGTGGCTCAGTCTGTTAAGCGTCCAACTTCGGCTCAGGTCATGATCTCTTGGTCCGTGAGTTCGAGCCCCACTGACAGTCCAGAGCCTGGAGCCTGCTTTGGGTTCTTTGTTTCCCTCTCTCTCTGCCCCTCCCCTGCTTGCACTCTGTCTCTCGCTGTCCCTCAAATATAAATAAATGTTAAAAAAAAAAACCTGCCACCTTATTTGGGACAATCAGCAGTTACAGTAGCTAAACAGCAAATCTGTTAGTCCATCCCTGATGCCGGGTCATCCGTTGTCTCCTCAGCGACTGCCTGCACTGTGTTCCAGGTTAGCAACTCTGCCACCTTCGATATTCATCCTCTCTCGGTGTGGTTGGTACTCTCTCCACTTGTTACATCCAGCTTTCAAAGGACAGAATTAGAATCCCCTCATTCCTTCCTTCGGCAATATGCCATGGGTGTGCAGAACCGAAGGTGGTCCCTTGCAATGCTCCCTTGCAGACCAGTGCCAGCCGCTACTGGGGTCGCATGACAGCGTGGTAGGAAGCGGCCAGCTTCAGCATTTCTGAAGTTGTCTACAGGTGGCATTATAGCTAGCAACTACAACATACTTTTCATCCCTAGCATAGAGTCTTAAAATAGGCAACCACATGCAATAAAATAACAAAGCATAAAGGGAGAATCAAGTCCAAAAGTAAAGATATTTCCAATTTTTCGAATATAAGATGAAATAAAATTACCGTATTCAAGGTTAAATTTGGTTCTGAGTCTCCTCAGAGACCAGACAAGACAAAAAGGGAAACATGAAAAATCAGGGTATATAGTTGTCATTTTCAAAAAGGAAGCCATACTCTGGAGGAAACTAAGCTTTTTCCTAGCTCTTATTCTACAGGAAGTATTTCATATGCTTTAGAGAGAGGACACCGAAAGAAGTAACAGTGCCCTCCCCAAACCGCCGTGTGTTACACGGGACTACTTCTTGGCGTAAGCTACAGGAAGTCAACACACGTCAGTGCAAGTCAACGAAAACGGTTTTGTGAGGGACAGGGCTATTATAGTCCAGGTCTCTTTGTGGTCCCTCATAACCCCAGGGCAAGGCAGTGATTCTGTAGAGAATGGGATGGATCACACGTGTCTTAGACAATCCTAAATGTAATTTCTCTCGGCTGATTGCTTGGTAAGAACTAGTCTTGCTCTTGGGCAGGGACCCAGACACCTCATTTTCTACATGTGAAGATGCGCAGAAGTGCTTTGGAAAGCAGGTGGCAGAGGAAACGTCTTGTCAAAACTGCAGAGCTAAGCAGTTTCCTCAGCCATCGTATGGCATGTTCGTTCTCTGTTCCTTTATTCACGTTTAGTTTCCTCTGCCGAGGCACCATCTGCCTCCTCTTGCCTGCTTCCCTCCAATATGGCTAATTCCTATTTGTCCTTTCTCCTTCCCAACCCTACCCCATTCCCACCCCCAGTTTGAGTTAGATGGTTTTTCGCTGCTCTGACTTCTATCTACTGTAGCGTCTACAACACTCTAGTATCTTTCTGGATTACTTGACCATTCTCCCACTAGGGCTATAATTCTCTAGAGGGCAAAGAGGAGTTCTAATTTGAGTCTAAAATTCTGGGGCTTAGCACAGTGTCCAGCCCGTTGTAGGGACTTAACAAAATTCTGATTGAATAGATGGATGAGTGAATTTTCATATTTCTGCCCACACCTAGAATCACTGTCCACATATAGAAATCCTTCTTATCCTCTAAGTTCCCAGATAAGTTTTGTCCAATAATCTATATTTGTGTAATTAGATTTATCTTGCCATTCTTTAAGTCCCTACAGCAGTTACAATTTATATGGCAGAGTTTGGCACTTCATTGTATTCTTGTCATCTTTTATCCTACTTACTTCTTGGGTAAATTGTCCCCAATAAGACTGTAACTTCTGTGAGGGCATGATTACGTTCTGTATGTTTCTAGAATCCCCTAGCAATACCCAAAATGCTTCATTACCATGTAATATCAGCCCTAAAGAAAAGAATACATAAAACATATACAATTTTTCTGAAAAATAACCTATTCCCCCTGTTCTTCTGGTTTCAAGTAAAGTGCTTAACCTCAAGTTAGAATGCATTAACCTTAAATTTCATAAATAATGCATTTTATTATTTTTAAATAATTTCTTAAAGTTTATTTTTATTTTGAGAGAGAGAGAGAGGGCAAGTGAGGGGAGGGCAGAGAGAGAGGAAAACAGAGTCCTAAGCAGGTTCCATACTGTCAGCGCAGAACCCGATATGGGGCTCAAACCGACAAACCATCATATCTGGATGCTTAACTGACTGAGCCACACAGGCACTCCTATAATGCATTTTGTTATTAAGCAGTCTTAAAAATCGGAACAACCTTTCTTATAAATAACCTGCTACAGTATTCCTAGCCTGTTTCTTGCAATATTGTAAAACTCCTTCCTCTAAAATAGAGGACTCCTCACTGTCCTTCACATTCTACATGCAGATAGGGCGGAGTAGACTATAAGCCTAGTTGTTACAATGCAGAATTCAGATGTTCTATTTTAGACCCCATCCAAGGATCTTACTTTAAGGAGCAAAGGTTCCCTTAAAATGAGGCTTAGTTTATTTGAAAAACATACTCCTTCAGCCTCCTTCTCCTTTTTCCCGTCTGTATCAACTAATTGGAGCTCTTTGACCTCATAACACAGATCAGGTTTTGTTTTTGAACACTGAACTGTCTTTTTTATCCTTTTCTGAATTTTCCATGAATTTTTTAGGCTCCTCTTAAATTCTGTAATACCTGACACTGGACAACACACTCTTGGCTTAGAGATCTGTCTTTATTATGTATAGTGTAGGATGTATCATCATGGTTCTGGGGTCATGTTCTACATTATTTATATTGTACAGTGTTCTCAAAAACAAAACAAGTTCTCTCAGTCCTTACCTCCTCCTTTCCCTACTCACTCTTGCTTCAAGTTCAGTGCCATAATATGGTGTTTTCTAAAAACTATAAAAATAGAATTACCATACAATTCAGAAAATCCACTTTTGGATGTCTACCTGAAACGAACTGAAAGCAGGGCCTTGATTAGTTATCTGTACACTCAGCTTCATAGCAGCACTACTCACAGTAGCTTAAAGGTGGAAGCATCCCAAGTGTCCATCGATGAATGAATGGATAAACGAAATGTCATGCGTGCAAACAGTGGAACCTTATTCAGCCTTTAAAAAGGGAGGAAGTCCTGACACATATTACATCATGGATGAACCTTAGAGGATTTATGCTAACTACAAGAAGCCAATCACAAGAAGACTAATGTTGTATAATTCCACTTAGTTAAGGTAGCTAGAGCAGTCAGATTCAGAGACAGAAAGCGGAATGGTGGTTACCAGGAGCTGGCCAGAGGGGAGAAAGAGGAGTTACTTTAATGGGCACAGAGCTTCAGTGTTTTAAGATGAGAAGAGTTCTGCAGATAGACAGCAAGGATGGTTGCACAATGTGAACATGCTTAATGCCACTGGATTGTTCACTTAGAAATGGTTCCGCTCGTAATTTTCCCCGTCCCCCACCTCTGGCAGCTGTGAATCTGTTCTCCGTATCTGCGAACTTGGCTTTTTGGTTTTCTTTTAGATTTCACATGTAAGTGAGATCACATGGTATATGCCTTTCCCTGCCTGACTTATTTTACTTAGCATGATGCCCTCAAGGTCTGTCCATGTTGACACAAATGACAAGAGTTCATTCTTTTTATGGCTGAATAATATTCTATTGTGTATATATACCACATTTTGGTTATTCATTCGTCCATCACTGGACACTTAGGTTGTTTTCTACATTTGGGCTGTTGTAAATAGTGCAATAAACATAGAGTGAACATGCAACGAGTTAGTGTTTCCATTTTCTTTAGATAAATACGTAGAAGTGGGATTGATGGGTCATATGAAGGTTATATTTTTAATATTTTGAGGAACCTCCGTAGTGTTTTACATAGTGGCCACACCAATTTACATTCCCACCAACAGTGCAACGCTTGGTACTTCTTGTCTTTTTGATGATACCCATTCTTAACAGGTGTCAAGTGATACTGACTTGTGGTTTTATTTGCATTCCCCTGGTGATTAGGGACATTGAGCACTTTTACCTGTTAGCATTTGTATGTCTTCTCTGGAGAAACACCTATTCCATTCTTCTGCCATTTTTAATTGGATTGCTTGTTTTTACTACTGAGTCGTATGAGTTCTTTATATACATTTTAGATGTTAACCCTCTATAGGATATATGATTTGTACATATTTTTTCCCATTTGGGAGATTGACCTTTTTATTTTGTTTTTTCCTAAATTGCCTTTTCATTTTGTTTTTTCCTTTACAGAGGCTTTTTGGTTTGATGTCATCCCACTTGTTTATTTTTGCTTTTATTGCCTTTGCTTTCGGTGTCAAATCCAAAACATCATCACCAAGACCCACATCAGAGAGCTTACCACCTATGTTTTCTCTAGGAATTTTATGGTTTTAGGTCTTACGTTCAAGTATTTAATCTACTTTTTGAGTTAATTTCTGTGTATGGTGTGAGAGAGGGGTCCAGTTTCATCCTTTTATATGTCACTGCCCAGTTTTCCTAACAGCATTTATTGGAGACTGTCCTTTCCCCCATTGAATATTCTTGGCTCCCTTTGTCCTAAACTAACTGGCCATTCGTGCACGGGTTTATCTCTGGGTTCTCTATTCTATTCTGTTGATCTAGGTGTCTGTTTTTATGCCACTGCCATTTGCCATACTGTTTGGATTACTATAGTTTTGTAATATAGCTTGAAATCAGAAAGCATAATGCCTCCAGCTTTGTTGTTCTTTGTCAAGATTGCTTTGGTTCTTTGTGGTCCTTAGAATCATTTGTTCTATTTCTGTGAAAAACGCCATTGGAATTTTGATAGGCCTTGCATTGAATCCGCAGATTGCTTTGGGTAATGTGGACATTCTAACAAAATGGGTTCTTCCAGTCCGTGAGCATGCAATATTTCTCCATTTACTTTTGTCTTCTTCAGTTTCTTTCATCAGTGTCTTATAGGTGTTCGGTGTACTCTTTGACCTCCTTGGTTAAATTTATTCCTACGTATTTTATTCTCTTCGATATAATTGTAAATGCAACTTTTTTCTTTTTTTTTTAATGTTTATTTTACTTTTTGAGAGAGAGAGCACAAGCAGAGGAGGGGCAGAAAGAGAATGGTACAGAGGATCTGAAGCAGGGTCTGCACTGATAGCACAGAGCCTGATGTGGGGCTTGAACTCAAAAACAGTGAGACAACAAAGTCAAGCACCTAACTGATCGAGCCACCCAGGCACCCCAAAATGCAATGATTTTCTTAATTTCTCTTTCTGCTAGTTTGTTGTTAGTGTAAAGAAAAGCAACAGGTTTTTGTATATTGATTTTGTATCCTGAAACTTCACTGAATTCATTTATTTTAACGGTTTCCTTGGTGGAGTCTTTAGGGCTTTTTCTATGTAATACCATGGCGTCTCCTAATAGAGACCATTTTACCTCTTCTTTTCTGACTTGGATGACTTTTCTTTCTTTTTCTTGTGTATTGCTCTCGCTAGGGCTTCTAGTACTGTGTTGAATAAAAGTAGGGAGTGTCGGCATCCTTGGCTTGATCTTAGAGGACAAGCAGTCAGCTTTTTACTACTGAATATGATGCTGGCTGTGAACTTGTCATACCTGGCCTTTATTGTGTTATACAGAAGGTGTGTTCCCTCTATACCCACTTTGCTGAGAGTTTTTATCATCAATGTATATTGAAATTTGTCAAATGCTTTTATGCATCGATTGAAATGATCATATTTTTATCCTTCATTTTGTTGGTGCGGTGTGTCACGTTGATTTGCGGATGTTACAGCACCACTGCATGGAATAAATCCCACCTGATCAGGTGGATGATCCTTTTACTGTGTTGCTGAGTTCAGTTTGCTACTATTTTGTTGAGGATTTTTGCATTTACATTCATCAGAGATATTATTGGCCTGCAGTTTTCTTTTCTTGTGATATCTTCGTCTGGTTTTCATTTCAGGTTAATGTTGGCCTTGTAAAGTGACTGTGAAAGTGTTCCCTCCTCTTCTACATTTTGAAAGAGGTTGAGAAGGATTGCTATTAAGTCTTTAAATGTTCCATAGACTTCACCAGTGAAGCTGCCTGGTTTTGGGCTTCTGTATTTTGGAACGCTTTTGATCACTGACTCGGTCTCATTTATGTGTGTTTTACCACAATTTAAAGAAGACTGTAGATTACGTAATGCATCTAGGACAGTGTTTCCACATGACAGGTACTCAGGAGATGGTAATTCTTACAGTTTGTCACAGTTCAAAGCATATGGTGTCATTAGTTCCCATTATGATCCTTGAGGTCATATTGTTAAATAATATCAAAAGTTAGGTCCCCTAGAAAGCAGACTCTAAGACAGAGAGTAGTGTACAGGGAGTTTATTCAGGGGTGCCCCTGAGATCGATTCCTGTAGAAGGGAAGAGAATGAAAGGAAACAGATTGGACAGTGGGAAACGTAGGGCTGTGACGCAGTTGGACGAGGAAGGCCTCACTTGGTGCCACAGAGAATATAAAGCCAGCCTCTCAGAGTTGTGAATTGTGGTGAGGTAGCTGAGATATAGCTTGTATGCTATACTTTATGCTGACTCATCAGTAGGTATGGGGTGCCGGGAAAGAGGACATTCCCTTGAGAACTACAACTCCTATTTCTGTGGCTCCTAGTCCATTTGGGCTTATCTCCACGTCTCTGTATTCATGAGTAAACTCTCCATGTAGTCATTCGTATTGCTGAGGAAAGAATCAGGACATTTTCAGCTGGCTACAGTAGTGCTTTTCAGACCATCGATGTTGGAGCCCTAGTTACCTTCCTTTCCAGACCTGCGTGGACTGATGCTTTTGTAAAATACACTGAAAATAAATGACTAGAGAAACTAAATAAGAAAAGGGGACGTCTAACACACGAGCTCAAATTCATTATTACTAGATTCACCAAGCATAAAATTGCTGGCGATTTTCTATAACAGGTGTTAACTGCCTACTTTCAAATTCTAAATTTGTCTCATTGTAGACTAATAACAAAGAGTTCCCAGACTGTTACCAAATTACCAGTCCGGGGCTCCACTCGAAATAGTCCTGGGTTACAGGACTCTTACAAAACATTGCTGATGTCCCTCCCAGCTGACACTGGCCATATATATATTGGGTTAAGTGAATGTTGTGCTTCAACCTCAAGACCTGATCTTAGCTGTTGTTGGGGAAGCCATCGTCCTCTTCAAGTCTGGCCTGAATCCAGGAATACCGTGGGCATCACAGGTTCCAGATATAAATAGACCCAAGCCCATTCCTTACTCCTATTTTCATCTGCTTCCTCTTAGAACCCATTACATAAATGAGAAAAGAGATGGCGTTTTTTATAAGGATCTAACAGAGGAAAGGGACAAAGCCCACTTTCTTGTGTCGGTCATCATCGGGCAGCTCCTGTTCCTGGCACTAGGAAAACTGACTCATCTCTCAGCGTCACCCCTCAGGACATTTGGTGTCGGGACAGAGAGATAAGAGAAAGGGGAAGGAGGCAGGCCAAACAGAATATAACCTTCAGGAAAGAAGTACTAGTGAAAACAAAGGGGTCATGATAGAGTCAAAGACTTTATCAAGCTTTATCATCTAATTCAGGGAGTGTGAGCTGAGAGCTGTGGCCCATGGTTGTACCTTCAGGTGATCTGTGAATCCCCTGAAATTGTTTATAGGATGTCAGGTGTGCTGCATTTGTGCCTTTTTTGGAGAGGATGCTCAGAGTGACCCCAGAACTCATATTGAATTGACTCTCTAGTCTGTACATTTTTTTTTTAGTTTACTTATTTTGAGAGAGAGAGAGAGAGAGAGAGAGAGAGAGAATCCCAAGCAGGCTCTGTGCTGCCAGTGCAGAGCCCGACATGGGGCTCAAACCCATAAACCATGAGATTGTGACCTGAGCCAAAATCAAGAGTCAGAGGCTTAACCGACTGAGTCAACTACACACCCCTTAACTCTCTAGTTTGAAACATGGATTCTGTTTCCCTGTTTGCGAGAAGTCAAGCTCAAATCACCAAATATTCTCATTTGGACCTACTGTACTAGCTTCTCAAAGCATCAACCCTTGCCATCCTTGGTCTCCCTCTCCGTTCTCCACGTCCTTGTGAGCTGAGCTTTCCAGAATGCAGACTGTCTGTGTCTGACTCACACCCTACTTAAAGCCCTTCAGAAAAGCTTACCTTTACTCTTAAGATAAAGATAAACCAGATAAAAGGCCTTACACGACCTGCCTACCTTTCATCCAGACCTCACACCACCTTCCCCCCATACCTTCTCCACACTGAGCAGCCTGGCCTCTGAGCTTCCCAACATCCCTGGGTCCACTGAGCTTCTGCAGATGCTGTTCCATCTCTGATGCTCTCCTCCTACCCCCAGCTGCATTTGCTCTCTCTGCCTTCTATTAGGATGTGTTCTCATTTTCCTTTGTAGCGTTCCTTTGTGTTTGTTAAAATTCCTTGCAGGTTTCCAGTAGTGTCTGTCTTCCTCACAGACCTCAGTGTTCCTCTCCTCCGTATCCCAGGGTGCAGCATAAAACCTGGTGTGGAGCGGGTCGGCCGCGAGGATTTGTGGTCGAGGGAGTTAGCAGTTCTTTTCCTTGCTTAGAGAAAACTAAGATCCAGAGATTCGGAAACAGCTTCACTTCACATAACTGACAGATGGAGAAGCTGGTTTTAAACACAAATGTGACTTCAAAGCCCTGGCTCTTCGCTGCTGGAATAACTGCAACAGTGGTCCTCCCTTTATGGGGCGCGTGTCGCACGCCAGGGGCTTTGCTGAGCATTGCGGATCCATCACATCACATCTTCTCAAGCCCTGCCAAAGAAGGTAGCATTGTTATCTAGCTTGCATATGAGCAGACTAAGGCTGAGAGAGGAGGTTAAGTACTTTGTCCAGGCCACACAGTCAGTAGGGGAGCTGAAATCCAAAGCCAGGCAGCTCTGTTGCCAGAACATGCTGAACTCCTCCATCGTATCAAAATACGGGGTCCCTCAAGATGATTTCATTTTCCCAGGGTCCTTACCTAGTGGAGCGAGGTGGCCCCACTGTCCAGCCTCAACCTCTCTGAAACAGCTGGTGGTTATCTCCAGCCACCCCGCAGGGGGATTCCTGGTATTGGGAGGGTGTGTGCAGGTGAGGTGGGCTGGCCTTCAATCCAGCCATTTAATAGCATTCCCTGTTCAGATGGAGCCAGACCTGTGAAGGGCGAGGATGGGGATCTAGGTGGGCCTTGAGCCTCTGCTCCCACTGATGGAGAGGGGTGAGGAAGGTGGAGGGCAGCAGTTCTGACTGGCAGAGGAACCTCAGTGGGGTCAGAGCAAGAGTCCTGGGGCCTGGGCAGCAGAGGGTGTAGTGGGGGGGGGGGGGGGGGNGGGGGGGGGGGGGGGGGGGGGGGGGGGTGGTAGGGTAAGGGGGAGAGCAGGGGAATATTCCCTGCAGGTAACAGAAATTCCAAAATTCAGTGGCTTACATCAGTAAAAGATTTATTTTTCTTACGTGTCCAGGAGTTCAGAGACAGGAAGTACACAGCTAGCGCAGCTCCTCGGAGCCAGACCCCTCTCATCTGTTCAACCAATCCTAAAGCATCAGCGTTTGGGTTTGGGGTTTTTTTTTTTTTTTTTTTTTTTTTTTGGTCACAAGGTGGTTCCCATTCCTACAGGCATTGTGTCCACATTCCAGGCATGCAGCAGGGTTGGGAGGAAGGGCAAAAGACAGATGCCAGCTGAAACTACCCACATGAAGAAAAGCCGCCTCGGAAGCCCTGCAGTTCCAACGAACGCACCATTGTCCGGCCCTGGAGCCCATGCCCACTTCTCCTAGCAACGAATGAGTCTGGAGAGGTGGTCTTTTGGCTGGGCACACTGCCTCGCCGTGCAGACTGAGCTGCTCTTACCGAAGCAGAAGGGGAGAATGGGTGTTGAGAAACACGCATCAGTTTCTGTCACAACACATTTTCTTTCCCTAGTCTCCTGCCCTGCTGCATGGAGTCCCCACCACCTTTCTGCAGCCCCGCCCCACCAGCTTCTTGACTCTGCAAAGAGGAACGATATTCCTTAATCCTAGTTTGCCCTAGAGCTGGCTTCTTAGTACATGGGAGTTGGGCGTACCTGATACCTGGAGGTTTCAAGAACACAAGAGAGTCCCATATTCCTGGACGAAAGGACGTTACAAGTGAGGAAGATGGAAAAAGTGAGCCATGGAGAGAAAAGTGATTGTTCTGTAGCAGAATTATTATGCATACTCAAACTATGCAGGTTGACTTCATTGTAAGCTTAACTTTATTACAATACTAAATTCTTTTCACATACGTTGTCTTCCTGAGCTCACAGTACAGCTGCTTTAAAAACTGAGAGAGGTTGGAGCGTCTGGGTGGCTCAGTTGGTTGAGCGTCCAAGTCTTGATTTCAGCTCAGGTCATGATCCCAGAGTTGTGGGATTTAGCCCCAGGTCAGGCTCTGCACTATTGCAGAGCCTGCTTGAGAGTCTCTCTCTCTCCCTCTTTCCCTCTCCTCCCCTGCTTGCGTGTACTCTCTCTCTCTCTCTCTCTGAAATGTTAAATAAACTTAAAAAATAAAAAGTAAATTTTAAAAATAAAACAATAAAGCTGAGAGAGGTTATTAATGACCCCTGTTTCATTTAAAGAAAAGCTTTCTTGGGTCTCAGTTCTTTGTGAGATTCTCCAAAAAGAATACAGCTGGAGCCTGGTAGTAACATGAGAATTTTATTTTATTTTATTTTACTTTACTTTTAAATTTTTAAAAAAATTTATGTTTTTTTACATTTATTTTTGAGAGAGAGAGACAGCGCAAGCAGGGGAGGGTCAGAGAGGGAGGGAGACACAGAATCGGAAGAGAGGCTCCAGGCTCTGAGCTAGCTGTCAGCACAGAGCCCAGTGCAGGGCTTGAACCCACAAACTGCAAGATCATGACCTGAGCTGAAGTCGGACTCTCAACCGACTGAGCCACCCAGGCGCCCCTTAACAAGAGAATTTTAAACTAACAGTAAGTACAAAGGTACAAATACAGTAATCAAGACAGTGGAGCATAGAACATATCATTGGAATGGAACTGAGAGTCCAGAAATAAACAACAAAAATTAAATGGGTTGGACTCCATCCAAATTTAAAAACCATATGCTTCAAAAGGCACCGCCATGAAAGCAGGAAGACAGCCTATAGAATAAAAAGAAAATATTTGCAAATTATATATCTGGCAAGGGACTTCTCGCCAGGATACGTACAGATCTCTTACAGTAAAAACATAGCCCAGTTTAAAACATGAGCACAGCATTTGGATACTCCTCTAACGAAGATGTACAGTTGGACACTAAGACCTGAAAACCTCCATCATTAGGCATCAGGGCAACTCAAGTGAGCACCACAGTGAGATGCCACGCTCCAGACCCACCCGATGGCTGTCACCAAAAGACAGCTAGCAAGTGTCACTGAGGGCACGGAGAGACTGGAGTGGGCGTGCTTTGCTGGCGAGAATGTAGGAGGGCGCAACTGCTTTGGAAACATAGTCTGGCAACGTCTCAAACAGTTAAACATAAACTTACCCTATGACCCATCAAGTGACTCCTAAATGCATATGTAGGAGAAATGAGAACACTGTCTACGTGAAAACTGTTCCTGGGACGCCTGGCTGGCTCAGTCAGTAAAGCATGCAGCTCTGGATCTCTGGGTCGTGAGCTCAAGCCCCACTTTGGGCGTGGAGCCTACTTAAAAAAAAAAAAAAAACCAGCGCATGAATATTCATAGCAGCGTTCCTCAATAGCCAAAATGTGGAAGCAACCTAAATGCCTATCAGATAATGAATGGATAAACAAAATGAGATACATCTGTACAATGAATACTATTCAGGCATAAAAAAGAACAAGTACTGATACAGGCTACAGCCTGGATAAACCTTGAAAATGTAGAGCCAGTCACAAAAGACCACATACTGAAAGATTCTATTTATGTGACATGCCCAGAATAGGCAAACCCAGAGAAGCAGAAAGTAGATCAGTGGTTGCCTGGGGCTTGGTGGGGAGAGGGGGTTGGGGAGTGGCTGCCAGTAGGCACAGGGTTTCTTTTTGGGGTAATGAAAACATTCTAAAATTAGACTGTGGTGATGGTTACACTAAAGACCACTGAGCTATTTACTTTACGTGAGTGAATTTTATTTGTATGTGAAATGGATCTCAGATCTTCACAAAGTTAATAGTTGATATCTAAAAAGGAAAAAAACACAAGACAAAAAGTCTTCAGTGTAAGCAGTCAAATTGTTTACTTCTTAGATAGCCAGATTTTTAAGAAGTACTTATGTATTGCCTCCACTTCATTAATTCGACAAATATTTGCCCCCTTTGTACTGGGTGAGCCGTAAGGTCATAAGCGGAAAGATGCCTGCGCCCAGCTTTGCCCCCTGGTCTTTTACGGTCCCAAGTAAGGTGGTGTGCCTGGGCGACAACAGCTGTCCCCAGGCCTGGCCTCTCTTGCTTTTTTTCCCCGCTTAGAAAGGTGTCAGGCTCCAGAGTATTTCTGTTGCTGTAGTCAGCACAGAGCAAGAAGGACCTTAACTATAGTTTCAGAGCCTTAAGCTTCACCTCATGCTCCAAATCCAAAACAGAGCAGCTGGGAATGGGGCTCGCCACGCCGCCAATTGCTTCTCCCCCATCGTTAATCCCCCTGATTCTGCCGTCCACAGGCACTCCTCCCTCACACTGTCATGCTGCCTGCTTGTGATACGGCTCAACAAGTGGTTTGGCTTTGAAAGGTGATTCTTGAGAGATACCTCAAGTGACCCTGTCCCTGGCTTGCCAGGATGGTCTTCATGTTCATGGCCACGAGGCACCACAGCTCTCCAGCTAGGTCCACTTGCCGGTCAAGCCTGGCCTGAAAAGAAGGTACCTGCTACTGGCTCCCCCTGAGATCCTGGCTTAGTTGGCAGGGTCCTCGGGGAGAACGGCATTTCATCGCTAGGTGCAGACAGTCAGAAACCTCCAGTGCTTTCTGGTTCTTACAGAAGAGCTCACGCTCTGGCATTCAGGTTACTAAATCACTTTAAAGTATGGCACAGCTGGCTTTGTGGTAATTATGTATATTATACATTCTGTTTTTGCTTTGCTCCGTCATTGCCTGGCCAAGATGTTACAGCTTATTTAAAGTTTCTTTCGTCTCTTTCCCAAACCCTGGAAATCATGCCCCTTCAAAAGTGAGTCCCTTCAATCTATATGTGCTTTTTTCACAGAGCCCTAGAATTAAATTCATTTTCACTTCCCCCTCTTCCCAAACTGATGAATTTATCAGTATACTAAAGTGGTTTTTGCATGTACAAAAGAATGCTTCCTAATAGCGTGTGGACAGAAAAATCCAGCTGAAAACTGGGGGCTAACAGCACGTGGTAGCATGTGAGTTACAGTCACGCATTCTGGTGCTCTGGTCACCATTCCTCGTGCTCTCAGTGCTTGCACAGTGTAAGGAAAGCCTCTTCCTCCTCCTGGGCTATCCCCTCTTGCTGTAGGAAGGGGAGTAACAGGAAATGGAATCTGCCCCGGTCATGGGATTTTTGAAAGAAACAAAGCACGATCTGATGAGGAGCAGGTTAATCCTGCTATTTCATTTCCCTTTCAGGGAGGGTGGGGGCAGGATTGTGATATGAAGTATTTGGTTTCACATCTGTTCCAGGAATTATCCTCGGCATAAGTCCATTTTTCTTTTAAGCATCCTAAAGCATCCCAGGGAGTTCCTCCTCCCCACCCCACGGTCAATTTCATGGCCACAGAGCAGCTGACAGACTCCCAGAGAGATCATCTTGTCACTGTTAACACAGGAATCTCTCAGTCCCGAGGTCTGAATTTCCGTGGGTCAGTGGTGTCAGTTTTGTGTCTGCTCTCCACGAAGGGTTGGGTGGAATGAAAAGGAAGTAGCACACCCCCGGCGCCGTATAATGGAAAGAGGACCGAATTAAACGGCAGAGGAGCTGAGTCTCATCTCAGCTTTGCGGCTGTTCCTGTGAACTTGGGCAAGTCACCAGCCTCACTGGGGTTAGGGTCCTCATCTGTAACCTTACAACAATGTTCTCCAAAGTGCGTCCTGCAAAACACAAGCCTTCATCGTCAAATAAATTTGAGAAATGCCACTTACGCTATTCCATTCCTTTAAGGAGTCGTAGTATAGATTTGCACATTAAAGCGTCTGAGGTATCTCTCAATAAAGAAACTTGTTTTTTATTCAGCATTTCTCAAATTTATCTGATGCTAGAACTCTTCTTCCTATAATGCTAATTAACATCTTCACACTTTGAGAAATGAGGTAAAAATCTATCATCTGTCACATTCATGTTTCCCAACCTCAGTTGAAACTATTCAACTTTCCTAAATCTCATTCATGGGAAAAAGAAAAAAAAAAAATTCGTATGTCACAAGGTGACTTCTGGTTTTAAAAATTGAACTTGAGCCGAAGCAATTATTCAGACCACCACAGGCTTGTGACTAAAGTTTTGAAAGTTTTGTGGAACTTCTGTTTTCTACTTCCACCTGTCTGATGGTTAGCATTTTCTTATGGCCTTGGTGGGGGGTGCAGTAGGAATTTCCTACAAACAATTAATTATGCTCAGCACATAAGGAATAACTAAATAAATAACAAACCCCCTAACCTTAATGCATAGAATAAGCAGATATCCAAGGAAAAATAGAATTCCAGATTTTAGAGTGAGACAAAGAATGATTACAAATTTATATTTTGAGAAATGTTAGTATATATTATTAGATATCTACTGAGAAGATGCAGAGACAACATGGAATTCAAGGCAGTAATACAAGTGAAACATGAAACAGTAAATTCAAGAAACAATCGGGTTGGGAGTCAAATGGGAGATATATGAGGAGAAAATGTGAAAATAGGATCAGGCAAAGAAGTACTTTTAGTTACCTTGAGAAAGTAGCAGTTGCTGGTGGAAATATTGAGGCTGAAGTTAAATTCTAAGATTGGGGCGCCTGGGTGCCTCAGTCAGTTAAGCGTCCGACTTCGGCTCAGGTCATGATCTCACGGCTCGTGGGTTCGAGCCCCGTGTCAGGCTCTGTGCTGACAGCTCAGACATGCACTCTCTTTCAAAATAAGTAAACATTTTTGGGTGCCTGGGTGGCTCAGTCACTTAAGCATCCAACTTCGGGTAAGGTCACAATCTCACAGCTCATAAGTTCAAGCCTTGGGTCAGGCTCTCTGCTGACAGCTCAGAGCCTGGAGCCTTCTTCAGATTCTGTGTTTCCCTCTCTCTCTGCCCCTCTCCTGCTCACACTCTGTCTCTGCCTCCTTCAAAAATAAATAAACATTAAAAAATTTTTTGAAAAAAAATAAACATTTTTTTAAAAATACGTCTTACAAGGAATAAATAAGAATGGTTTATTTAATCACCCAGTTTAGAGAAATATCATCCACATATTTAAATTTTTTTTATGTTTATTTATTTGGAAGGGGAGCAGCGGAGAGGAGAGACAGAATCCCAAGCAGGCTGTGTACCATCAGTGCAGAGCCTGACGTGGGGCTTGGACTCACGAACTGGGAGATCATGACCTGAGCCAAGATCAAGAGTTGGACACTTACAGAGTACCTGGGTGGCTCATTTGGTTGAGCATCCAACTTTGGCTCAGGTCACGATCTCATAGTTCATGAGTTCGCGCCCCACATTGGGCTTACTGCTGTCAGCCTGTCAGCCCAGAGCCCTCTTCAGATCCTCTGTCCCCTTCTCTCTGCCCCACCCCACTTGAGCTCTCTCCAAAAAAAAAAGAGTCAGATTCTTAACCAACTGAGCCACCCAGGCACTTCATCCACGTATTTAAAGTGTTAGTCTTTAATAGAAGGGAGTTTTTGGTGATGTTGGCTTTTTCCTTTCTCACCTCTATGGCCATTCCTTCTTAGTCATCTTTATAAAGCCCTTCATCCTTTGCTTACTTGTGAATTTTCATTCTCTGGAATCCTGTCTTCGGTACTGCCCTATAGTTTCAGCTGACCTCTGTATTTGACCTGTACTAATTCCAGACCTGTACCTTCAGCCAGCGCAGTCACATATGGCCTCCCAAATCGGTTGTGTACTGCACAGTTCTCGGGGTACTGTAGACAGCAGCCATGTATGTGGCAGCCCTTCCCAGACTGCTCTCTGGATCTGTAGGTTCAGCCGCCTTAGACATCGCTCCTGAAAGGCCTTACAGTCATCTCAAACCCAGCGCGTGCCAAACTCAACTCATCATCCTCTCAGACACACCCCTCCTGCGGCCCCTCCCTATTCACCTTCATCAGAGGTGAAGCCAGAAACCTAAGAATCTTTCTAGCTGGTCTCCTCACCCCACATAACTGACTGGTTATCAATTATTACACTTTTCCCTTTAGACCTCTCAGATCTTACGTCCAGTCTCACTCATTGCAACTGCCTTCAGTCAGCCATGGGGCACTTTTGTTTGAATTACTGCAGTGTTTCTTATATGGATCTCTTCAACATCAGTCCCGTCCTGCGCTTATCCACCACGCCGCTCCTCACGTGATCTGTAAAAAACAGTTAGGATGCTTCCCCATGAGAAGTTTTCAGAAGCCCCCTTCGAAGTGCAGTGGGTAACCAAAGTCCTTCCTCATCTTCTGTCTTCTCTACGCATATTTTCCACTGCTCCCCTAACAAGAACCTTTAAATTCCAGTCTTTCTAAACTTCTTGCCACATCATCTCAGACTCCCACGCTGTTGTACACACTCTTTCTTCATGGAAACCTCATCTCTTCTTGGCTAACTCTGGCCCATGCTTCTGCCTCCAGATCTTGTTATCACTTCCAGAATCCTCCACTGACCACGGTGCCCAGTTATATTTCTTACCATCAACTCCTGTAGCATCCCTTATCTTCCTCTGTCGTAGAATTTGCCAAAATATAATATTTTATTTTACTTGTTGGCCTCTACCACTAGATTATAAACTCCTGGCGTGGGGGGTCAGGAATCATGTTATTTACCTATCACCAATGTTCTTCATAGTGTGGGGCATAAGGTAGGTATTCGGTAAGTGAATGTGCAGCAGAAGATCAATTTCTATTGCTATTATAAGATTTAACCTTAAAAGAAAAAAAATTTTAACCTTCACTAAGTCAGTCTCTGGCTAGCATTAAGATCAACTATGCATTGTTTATATCCTGTAAATTATAAGGTTTTAAATAGCTATTTCTATACTTCTTTCTGTCCATTGGACTTCTCAGAGGAAACAGTAACTCCATGGCATTTTTGGCTGCTAACCTTTCCCTGGTGTTCAAGGGCTAGTTCCTCCCTTCACTCAGAAACTTATGTTGCGGGGCGAGGGTGGCACTAGTCGGTTAAGCATCTGACTTCCGCTCAGGCCATGATCTCACAGTTAGTGAGTTCAAGCCCTGTGTCGGGCTCCGTGCTGACAGTTCAGAGCCTGGAGCCTGCTTTGAGTTTTGTCTCCCTTTTTCTCTACCCCTCCCCCGCTCACACTCTGTCTCTCCCTTTCAAAAAATAAACATTAGCAGCTCAGGTCATGATCTCACTGTTTGTGCATTCGAGCCCCACATCAGGCTCTGTGCTGACAGCTAGCTCAGAGCCTGGAGCCTGTTTCACATTCTGTACCTCCCTCTCTCTCTGACCCTCCCCTGCTCATACTGTCTCTCTCTCTCTCTCTCTCTCTCTCTCTCTCTCTCTCAGAAATAAAAATTAAAAAAAAAAAACATTAAAAAATAAACATTAAACAGTTTGAGAGAGAGAGAGAGAAAGAAGAGAAACTTACATGGGGGCGAAAATAGACATATAATTGAGTACCTGTCTTTAATAAGTGAAAGATGTTAAATCTACTGCTTACTGACTGTTAAAAAGATAAAGTGATTTAACATATACATCTTCTGGAAGTGACTCAGTAGCAAACTCGGCTGTATGTTACTTTATGAATTGGCCATTTTCAGAATGTAGTTGTTTCTTTATACCTATTTTTCATTCATCCCAACACAGCGCCCATAGAACATAAAAATGTAAAATAAAGCACCTTTTAACTGAAACTTTTAACTTTGTTTAGAGTAGTATCTTGAATGCCAGGAGAAAAGGACAGTAGACAGAAACTCAGTAGATTTCTATTTATTGGCAAACTCAGTTAACATTATTGTTTCTAGAATTCCCTAACAGTGTTAGATTTTTCCTCAGTGATTCATAACTGTGGAAATGTATAAAAATTTCCTTTTACCAAAAATACACAATTCAAAATCCCTTCCCGGGCCTACTAAACTCCATTTACTAGTGGTAGAGAGTAGAAGCATGCATTTTTAGACAGTGATTTTTTTGATGCCCTCCCCACCCGTGACACCACGTCCAGTTAGAGTCCGGTGTTCCCCTTGGGCCGTAAGCCGCAGCGGTCCGGGCAGAGAAGTGACATGGTACTGACTGGACAGAGCAGTGTTGAGTGATGAGACACTGAGGATGGCTGTTGCTTTCTATACCCACCCTAGCCCATAGTCATCTTCATAACGTTGATGGAAAGAGATCACCGATGGCCTTGTCACCATGAGTAAATATCGTACTACCCACCGTCTGAGAGGAGAGTTCTGGTCACATTAAACAGTGACTAATTAAAATATAGTACATTTTGAAACGTGTTGAGATGTTTATTTTTTAAATAGACAACTTTTCTTAGCTGAGTCGTAGACTCATAGTAGGTATATGTTTAACATTAACATTCGCTTCACGGCCACCTGCCACCAGGATCTACCATCTGGAAATAAAAGAAGCAATTTGGGAGATGGTCAAATACAACATTTTTTTAATGCTATACACCTGTTACCAAATAGTAGAAGAAGAAAATTTCACCTTTAAAAAGTAAAATCTATACTAGAGTCACATTTTTATTTCTACGGTCCACAGAAAGAAAAGGTCAGACTTCCAATTTAAAGTACTTTCCTTTCAATTGAATGTACAAATAAAATAAAAGGGTATTTGTACTGATTAATGAAAACCTAATGCGAATCTTCCATGAACTTTACAACCCGCAGAACTCAGAGCTGATCAAACCTTTACAAGCCCCAGTGTTGCGGAGACAGTAAACTGCAGTGTTCTATATATTTTCTTTTTTTAATTAATTAATTAATTAATTTTAAAATTTACATCCCAGTTAGCATATAGTGCAACAATGATTTCAGGAGTAGATTCCTTACTGCCCCTTCCCCATTTAGCCCGTCCCCCCTCCCACAACCCCTCCAGCAACCCTCTGTTTGTTCTCCATATTTAATAGCCTCTTGTGTTCGGTCCCCCTCCCTGTTTTTATGTTATTTTTACTTCCCTTCCCTTATGTTCATCTGTTTTGTATCTTAAATTCCTCATATGAGTGAAGTCCTCTGATATTTGTCTTTCTCTGACTAATTTTGCTTAGCATAATACCCTCTAGCTCCTTCCACATGGTTGGAAATGTCAAGATTTCATTCTTTTTGATTGCCAAGTATCTGTATATGTACACCACATCTTCTTTATCCATTCATCTGTCAATGGACATTTGGGCTCTTTCCATACTTTGGCTATTGTCAGTAGCGCTGCTGTAAACATCGGGGTGCATGTGCCCCTTCAAAACAGCACACCTGTATCCCTTGGATAAACACCTAGTAGTGCAATTGCTGAGTCATAGGGTAGTTCTGTTTTTAATTTTTTGAGGAATCTCAGTACTGTTTTCCAGAGTGGCTGCACCAGTTTTTACATTTCCACCAGCAGTGCCAAAGAGATCCTCTTTCTCCACATCCTTGCCAACATCTGTTGTTGTCTGACTTGTTAATTTTAGCCATTCTGACTGGTGTGAGGTGGTATCTCATTGTGGTTTTGATTTGTATGTCCCTGATGATGAGTAATCTTGAGCATTTTTTCATGTGTCTGTTAACCATCTGGATGTCTTCTTTGGAGAAGTGTCTATTCATGTCTTTTGCTCATTTCTTCACTGGATTATTTGTTTTTTGGGTTCTATATTTTTTAAGTGTGGACATACCATCTCATCCCAAAATGAGGGAATGGATAAGATACTATCAAGGACTCCTCTGGTTTGAGAAGTGGGGGGGGGGGGGGACCTCTATGTTATAGGAGGTAGGGAAATGATAGAGAGAGAGGTGGGGTTTTTAATCAGGTAGCTGGTTGTGGCCAAGGTAGCCTAGCACCATCAGATAGGGCTGTTGAACAAATGAAATCTACTTTCTACATCTTCTTCAGTGCCAGTTTGTTAGGGGTTTTTAATCATTTGTGAATTTTCAGAGTCCTCAAACCACTACTAGAATGCGAGGCCTTAAGCCCATCCCCTGATCTCACAGAGCTGTGGGCCAGACCATTCCAATTCTAAAAGGCAATATGGTCTCTTTCCTTCTGATCTACTTTCACAGGCTCCTGGGACATCAGTTTTTAAAGGCCTAGTCAACAAACTAGAGAAAATCATTCAAGTTAAAATTTTATTAGAAAAAAAAATACTCCTTTCTTATACAAAGGAGTATTTATATACAAATATCCTTTCTTATAAAAATATAAACTTAAAAAAATCTTTCGCTGGGAAAGAATATTAGAGGGGATGGAGCAGAAAATTGAAAGATTTGTGTAATGTGGACATGCAGCCCTGTAATTAAATTGATTTTCTGGTGGTTCTGTTGAATAATTAGTACTATTTCTAAAGGCATCAACATTCATTAGAGACCATTGGCCAGGGATCTTATAGACCCATTGGGAGATGAGTTGACAACAGATCTATTGTGGCGGTTTTTTAATGTTTTCACCCATAACTTCAAGTAAGAAGTATGCAAACAGCAAATATATAAGGTGACATAATACAGTAAGAAAAATCGTGAGGGCACCTGGGTGGCTAAGCATCCGACTTCAGCTCAGGTCATGATCTCACAGTTCGTGGGTTCAAGCCCCATGTTGGGCTCTGTGCTGACAGCCAGCTCAGAGCCTGGAGCCTGCTTCAGATTCTGTGTCTCCCTGTCTCTGACCCTCTCCTGCCCACACTGTCTCTCTCTCTCTCTCAGAAGTAAATAAAACATTAAAAATTTTTAAAAAAGAAGAAAAGAAAAAAAGAAAAATCGTGGACTCAGGTTCTTTTACCATACCTGCCGCTGAGTAGCTGTGATCTGAAAACAGTTAATTTCTCCAGGCTCAGTTTCATCATCTGTAAAATGGAAATAACATTCATTTAGAAATAGATTTTGAAGGCCTGCTGTATGTCAGGTGGTTTGCTTGGCACCTGACTTTGAATAGCTGCTGTGTCTTCTTCATGTGTGAAAGCCGCTGTGAAAACTAGATAGGATTTTGCATGTGAAAAGTTGACGTTTTTTATTATCAAGTGACACCCAGAGCAGTCTTGACCTCCAGGCATCCAAGACTTGTTTTTTTTTTTTTTGGGTTTTTTTTTGCGGGGGTTGGGGGGAGGAAGTACACTGATTCATTTGCAGCAAGGTTTGAAGAAAAATTTGGCCATAACCCCAGTTAACTGAAAGTTCAAATAGCCACAATATTCTTTGCCCAAGTATTCCAGTTAATTTAGGCTTTTCTTCGTTGCTATGTGAGGTCATTAGTGGTTAGTAGTTATCTATTGCCACATAACTCATTTTGCCCCCAAACTTATGGCTTAAAACAGAAAACATTTGTTATATCACATTCTGTGGCTGAGGCATCTTAGCTTAGCTGCATCCCTCTGGTTCAAGGTCTCTGGATAAGATTGTAGGCAATCTGTCCAGTGGGAGCTGGGAGCTCATCTGAAGGTTCATCTGGGAAATCTACTTCCACTTCATTCACGTGGCTGTTGGCAGGCGTCTTTCCACGTGGGCCTCTCCAGAGGCCTGCTGTTATGGACTAAAATGTGACCCCCACATTCATATGTTGAAGTCTTCACCCCCGTTAACACAGAATGTAACTATATTTGGACACAGGGCCTTTAATGTGGTGACTAAGTGTAAAGGAGGCTGTTAGGTGGCCCTACTCCAATCTGACTGGTGTCCTTAAAGGAAGAGGAAAGTTGGACCCAACAGGACACACCAGGGATATGCTAGACAGAGAAAGACTCTGAAGGCACATGGAAAAGACAGCCATCTGTAAACCAAGGAGAAAGGCCTCAGGAGCAACCAAACCTGCTGACGCCTTGACCTTAGACATCTAGCCTCCTGAACTATGAGAAGGGAAATTTCTGTTTTTGAAGTCGTCCAGTGTGTGGCATTTTGTTGTGGCAGCCCTAGCAAACTAGTACAGCTGCCTCACAACATGGCAATTGCCTCCTCTGGGCAAGCAGTACATGAGAAAGCGAGAAAGCACCCATGCAGAAGCCACAGTCTTTTTATAACTTCATCTTGGAAGTGACATCCCATAACCTTAGCTATGTTCTTTTTGTTGGAAGTGAGTTAGTCCAGTCCATCCATACTCCAGAGATTACAAAGAACATGGGTCCCAGGAAGTGGAAGTCACAGTAAGCCATCTTAAAGGCAGCCTACCACACTAGTTTAGGTTTGTTTTTAATAAAGTAAAAAGTTAATAGTTAAGAGAAGGACAAAAACCAGCATATTTTACGTAATAGATTCAACGTCATCAAATACATGGGCACCTTGGCTGATACAGTCTATAGGCTGTACTACCATTCTGTGAAGTTAAGATCGTTCTGATCTGGAAAATATAAAATTTTGACATTTAGGAAAAGGCTTTCTAGGGCTGAAGAAAGAACCATGTGATGGCCAAGAGTAAAGAGAAATGGCACAGTGAATCCTTACATCGGTATCTAATACATACCAAGAAGGAATGAGAGGGAAAGAGAAAGGGAGATAATCATGAGTTTAAAAAAAAAAAAAAAAGGTCAAACCATAGTATAATCTTATGTAGGAATAGTGAGAGAAAACAGCTTCAGTAAAACAAACTACAGAAAGTAAAACTGAACAAAATCCTCTTGACTGATAGAACATAGGTCATAAAGAGTTGAAAAACTGCCCTAACCTTTCTTGTATTGTTAATAGACAAAGAGAGGTTAAGGGAAAGCAGGTTAGAGGCGGGCATGCAATGAGCTGTGATACCCAGGAGGTGTGGCACATTTTAGAAAACCCAGTGAGGAGCAAAAACTGACCCACGGGCTCTATGGATGGTTCGGAAGGTAAGCAGAAAGGAACAGACCTCTCCAGGAGTCTTCCAAAAACCAGTAGGAGGAAGATTCTATATGAGGAGGAGGAGTGATAGTTGAACCCAAGCTTTCAGTTCAGAGGTTTCAAAGGACATCTGCTCTGTGGTGATAGCGAGCTGACATCTGATTCCTCAGTAAGTATGCTGGGATTCCAGTAGCTTCAGCCTCTAAAATTAGTAGCATTGTCAGCTCGATTGTCTCATGTTTTTCTAACAATCAGAGTCTACGTGGCAAAGCTGTCCTTGTCAGATTTCTTTTCACCAACAGCCCTCCTTCTGGCCTCTTAAATGATGCTAATATGAGGTTAAACTCTCCCTTTAACTCTCAGAACATTCAAAGAGCTGTCACTTGTAATAATACCTCCAAATACTAAACTTCAATAATTTGGCTCCTGCTCCATCGGAACTCCCCCTCGGGTGGCCCTTTGTTTTAAGAGAGGAAGAAGCTGTTTCCTGTTATCTCCTGGTTGCACGATAATAAGATGACAGACTGATTCTAGGTCTCTTTCAGTTTTCCTTACACCAAGCTGTGGAACCAGAGGGGGATAGTACGGGGATCTCACAAGGTGCGATCCCACTGAAAGTGCTTCAGATTTGAATAATTCTATGGATTACCCTAAGAGTTGCCCTGAAGTAGATGTTTATGTGGGTATGAACAATTTCTGAGATATATTGTTAAATGAAAGATACCCAGAAAAACCAACAGAAGGTTACGTTCCCATCTGTGTAAAAAGGGCAGCAGGAAAATACATTTGTATGTTAGTAAACTGTGCTCAGAGAAGCGCACACACACCAGTAGTGAGTGTGGAATAGAAGACACTTTTTTTAATAAGTTTTTTTTTTATGTTTATTTATTTTTGAGAGAGACAGAGAGAGAGAGGAATACTGGGGGAGGGGCAGAGAGAGAGGACAGAGGATCTGAAGCTGGCTCTGTGGTGACAGCAGAGAGCCCGATGTGGGGCTCGAACCCATGAACCATGAGATCACGACCTGAGCTGAAGTTAGTTTCTCAGCCAGCTGAGCCACCCAGGTGCTCCTGGAGTAGAAGACACTTTTAACTCTCTATGTCTTGTATGACTTTATTTTATCTTTTAATTTATACATGGATTACTTTTTTTTTTTAATGTTTATTTTTGAGAGAAAGCGTGAGCGTGAGGAACCAGGGAGGGGCAGTGAGGGAGGGAGAGAGAGAATTCCAAACAGGCTCCATGAGGTCAGCACAGCCTGAAGCGGGGCTCCATCTCACGAACCCTGAGATCATGACCTGAGCTGAAACCGAGAGTCAGACACTTAACCCACTAAGCCATCCAGGTGCCCCTCCTTTTTTTATTTTTGTTCTTGTTTTTTTGTTTGTAGTGAGGAAGCTATTAAAACATGCCTTTATTTTTCAGTTATTCATAGAATGTTTTTTAAATTGCAGTATAATTAACATATGATGTTATATTAGTTTCAGGTGTACAATGTAGCGATTCAACAATTTTATACATTACTCAGTGGTTATCACAGTAAGTGTACTCTTAATCCCCTTCACCTGCTTCACCCATCCCCTATCCAGCTCTTCTCTGGTAACCATTAGTTTATTCTCTGTATTTAAGAGTGTTGTTTTTGGTTTTTTTTCTTTGTTTTGTTTCTTAAATTCTACATATGCATGAAATCATATGGTATTTTTCTCTCTGATTTACTTCACTTAGCATTATACCGTCTGCATCCATGTTGTTGCAAATGGGGCAGATGGCAAGATTTCATTCTTTTTTATGGCTGAGTAATGTGTGTGTGTGTGTGCGCGCGCACACGCACGCACAAGCACTGCATCTTTCCATTCATCTATTGATGGACACTTGGGCCGCTACCATATTTTGGCTATTGTAAATAATGCTGCAGTAAACATAGGGGTGCGTATATCTTTTCGAATTAGTGTTTTTGTTTTCTTTGGGTAAATACCCAGTAGTGGAATTATTAGGTCATATGGTATTCTTATTTTTAATTTTTGAGGAACCTCCATTATGTTTTCCAGAGTGGCTGCACCAGTTTGCATTCCCACCAGCAGTGTACCGGGTTCCTTTTTCTTACATTTTTTTTTACATTTATTTATTTTTGAGAGACACAGAGAGACCGATTACACGTGGGGGAAGAGCAGAAAGAGAAGGAGACACAGAATCCAAAGCAGGCTCCGGGCTCTGAACTGTCAGCACTGAGCCTCACATGGGGCTCAAACTCACAAACTGTGAGATCATGACCTGAGCCGAAGTTGAACACTTAACCTACTGAGCTGTCCAGGCGCCCCAGGGGTTCCTTTTTCTACACATCCTCACCAACACTTGTTCCTTGTGTTTGTGATTTTAGGCATTCTGACAGGTGTGAGATGATAGCTCACGGTAGTTTTGATGTCCACATCCCTGATGATAAGTGAGGTTGAGCATCTTTTCACGTGTCTGTTGGCCATCTGTAGGTCTTCCTGGGGAAATGTTTGTTCATGTCTTATGCCCATTTTTAATTGGATTATTTAGTTTTTTTTCATCTTGAGTTGTATAAATTCTTTATATATTTTGATATTAACTCCTTATCAGATATATCATATGCAAACATCTTCTCTGTCTCAGTAGGTTGTCTTTTTGTTTTGATTGTTTCCTTTGCTGTGCAGAAGCTTTTTATTTTTCCGTAGTCCCAATAGTTTATTTTTGCTTTTGTTTCCCTTGCCTGAGGAGACACATCTAGAAAAATGTTGCTACAGCCAGTGTCAGAGAAATTACTGCCTGTGCTCCTTCTAGGATTTGTAGGGTTTCAGGTCTTACACTTAGGTCTTTAATCCATTTTGAATTTATTTTTGTATGTGGTATAAGAAAGTGGTCCAGTTTCATTCTTTTGCATGTGGCTGTCCAGCTTTCCCAGCACCATTGGTTGAAGAGATTAGCTTTTCCCCCCATGTCATATTCTTGCCTCCTTTGTCATAAGTTCCTTAATTCACCGTATAATCCTGGGTTTATTTCTGGGCCCTCTATTCTGTTCTGTTGGTGTATGTGTCTGTTTTGTGCCAGTACCACACTGAGTACTACAGCTTTGTAGTAGATCTTGAAATCTGGGACTGTGATACTTCCAGCTTTGTTCTTCTTATTCAGGATTGCCTTGGCTACTGGGGTCTTTGGTGGTTCCATACAAATTTTAAGATTATTTGTTCTAGCTCTGTGAGAATGCTGTTGGTATTTGAGTAGGGATTGTATTAAGTATGTAGACTGCTTTGCGTAGCATAGACATTTTAACAATATTTGCTCTTCCAATCCGTGAGCATGGGATGTCTTTCCTTTTCTGTGTGTCACCTTCAGGTCCTTTCATCGATATGTTACAGCTTTCAGAGTACAGGTCTTTCACCTCTTCAGTTACACTGATTCCTGTGTATCTTCTTGTTTTTGGTGCAATTACAAATGGGATTGTTTTCTTAGTTTCTCATTCTGCTACTTCATTATTAGTGTATAGAAAATGCGTGGATTACTATGAAGATAACATAAATAGAAACACTTTTAAAGAGAAAGGCACTGAAGAAATGAAATTTAAGTTCCCGCAGACTCCTGCAGTGTGGTCTCACTTGGTCATCTGCATTGTCCAGTTCTTTCTTCCTGTCGTTGCAGTTCGAGGACTCCTTTGAGAGAAAGAGCAGCTCTCCATTGAACACCTGCTCTACCCTGAGTGCTAGGGTTTTTACATGGAGTGTCTTCCCTTAATCATCCCAGCAATCACATGAGGAATGTTTCTTCCTGCCTCGCTTTTTAGCTGAGACTTGTATATTCCTTCCATGGGTGCTGTTTAGAAGATCAAGAGGATGCAGTTCCAAGATTGATTTTCTGCCAGATGCCTAGCTAACACCTTGCTTCAGCAAAGACCGGAGTGGCCCTTCTGAGGGATTTCTGAGGGATTTCTGAGGGATACGTTAGTCTGCCCTTGAGCTTTTCTCTTCTGTGTGTGTTTCCTTCCTCGGGGCTTGTTCTTTTATTCACACCCTCACAACTTCAGCTTCCACCTGCACTCTGACGATTTTGACACGTGGCCCCCGTCAGTGGCACCCAGAAGCCATCACGGTAACAAATCCCAGCTTAGCCGCCTAAGAGAAGGAAGAGGAGGGGTGCATCTGCTGACTCCTATGACTGGAGAGAACCAGGATGCCTCCAGGACCTAAGTGTGGTCAGGCCTTTCCTTTTCTCCATCCCTCTCTTCTTCATGCTCTTTCTCCATCTCCTTTCACGTCTCTTCACAACTTCATTAACCTCCCTCTTTCCTTCTTTCTGTGGTTTCTTCCATGCGGCAGATCAGATGGAGGGGAGTAGTTTGAGCAGCTCCAGCCTTATTCTTTCCAGCTCAGTGACCACAGAGTAAAGAGAGTGTTTCTCTTTCTGCATTAATGTGTAGAGATCCCAAGGAAGGGCTGTGATTGGCTTGGCTTGGATGACAAGGCCACCTCTTATGGCAGTAGATATGGCCCCGGGGGTGGGGACTTTGGCCAGGTTTGCATCACCTGCCAACTTTTGTGCTCTAGAGGGTATGAGACTCTCTTAATTATAGAGGACAAACTGATGGTTACCAGAGAGGAGGTGGGTGAAACAGATAAAGAGGATTAAGGAGTGTATTATCATGATGAGCACTGGATAATGTACGAAATTGTTGAAGAATCCCTGTATTGTACACCTGTAACTAATATAACACTGTATGCTAACTATGCTGGAATTTAAAAAAAAGGGGGGGGTATTGTACTGACACTTACTCCCCATTCTCCTCTCTCCCGCCTCCTGGCAGCCACTCATCTCTTTTCTGTCTCGGTGAATTTGACTATTCTACATACCACATGGAAGTGGAATCATAACAGTATTTGTCTTCTTGTGACTGGCTTATCTCACGTAGCATAATGTCTTCAGGGGTCAGCCGTGTTGTGGCACATGTCCGAATTTCCTTCCTGTAAGGCTGAATAATACTGTATTGCACATATGTACCCCATTTTATTTATTAATCCACCTGACAATGGATACTTGATTTGCCTCTACCGTCTGACTGTTATGAATAGTGCTGCTGTGAACATGAGTGTACAAATATCTCTTCAGGTCTGCTTTCAGTTCTTCTGGGTGTATCCCCCAAAGTAGAATTGCTGAATTATATAGTAATTCTGTTTCTAATTTTGTGGAGAACTGCCATACTCTTTTCCGTAACAGCCATACTGCTTTATGTTCCTACCAGCAGCGCCCAAGAGTCCCATTTCTCCACATCTTTGCTAACACTTTTCTTTTCTCTCTTCTCTTCTCTACCTTTTTTTCCCCTTCCATAGTAGCCATACTAATGGGGGAGGTGTTTGCAGTTTCTTTAAATTAAGCCTTGGTGGGGCTCCTGGGTAGTTCAGTCAGTTGAGCGACTGACTCTTGATTTTGGCCCAGGTCGTGATCCCAGGGTAGTGGGATCAAGCCCTGCGTCGGGCTCTGTGCTGAGCGTGGAACCTGCTTAAGACCCTCTCTCCCTCTGCCTTCTCTGTCTCTCTCAAATTAAAAAAAGAGAAAAAAGAAAACCTTGGTAACTGGGCTATTATGACTGCCGTTGATAGAATTAGAGTACCTGGTGTTGGGGATGAGTAGGACAAATAACACCATTAGTATTTTAAAAGTCAAATTTGGGGGCACCTGGGCAGCTCACTCACTTGAGTTTCTGACTATTGATTTGGCTCAGGTCATGATCTCATAGTTTGTGGGATCGAGCCCCTCACTGGGTTTGCACTGACAGCATGGAGCCTGCTTGGAATCCTTTCTCCCTCTCTTCCTTTCCTCTGCCTGTGCACTCGCTCTCTCTCGCTCTCTCTCAAAATTAATTTTAAAAACTTAAAAACATTTTTTAAGTCAAACTTGACATGAAGGCTGAACATTAAATTGAGAAAAGTCTTCTCAAAAGCTAGGGAGAAATTTGGGGCGCCTGGGTTGCTCAGTTGGTTAAGCATCCAACTTTGGCTCAGGTCGTGATTTTGCGGTTCGTGAGTTCCAGCCTTGCTTCGGGCTCTGTGCTGACAGCCAGCTCAGAGCCTGGAGCCTGCTTCAGATTCTGTATCTCTCTCTCTCTCTCTCTCTCTCTCTCTCTCAGAAATTTAAAAAAAAAAAAAAAAGCTAGGGAGAAATTTGAGCCAGATGTAGAGTTTACCTATTAAAGCTGTGAGTGGATAAATTCTCTGAGGGAAAGGATGTAAAAAATTAAAAAAGCAAAGTGCGAAGAAGAAAGAGCCAGTGGAGCCATCCAAGGAGGCAGCCTCTCCGAGACCCACAGAGGGGAGAGTCAAGAGAGTGGGAATGATTGATGAGCTCAGATGATACCTTTAAATTATCTGTGATTAAGATTTTGTTAAATTGAATCATTTTTGTGTGAATATACCCTGTAGAGTCCTTTATAACTTTCGGAATGTTTGTATATAGATTATCTTATTTGGCCCTTAGCCAAAGCACACAAATTAATACCATTATTATTTTTCCCAAATTACAAGAAAGAAGCAAACTCAGGGAGATTGGCATTTTCCTAGTTCCTGCTTGATACCTCTCACTTCCCCAAGATGATCGGTTTTGGGGAAGCTGAAGGCGGATGATGCCAGATCAGAGTGGGCACCAGAGCAGCTTCCCAGCACACCAGTGTCCAGGCAGCTTGTCATCCTGAGCACACGTGCTCTCACTCAGTACCTGCTGGAGGCCATGTCTACTCGCCCCCTCAGCTTCCTGTGACATACTAAGGAGTTTCCTTCTCTAGACTTTAGAGGAGTGGTTTTGAACGATGGGTCATGACGAAACAGTAGGTCATCAGATCAATTAGGGGGCCCCAGCCATGCTTCCCAGAGCCAGTGGTGCATGTCTCCCAACACTGCCCTCACTCACTTCATGTTGGTTACTTGAACTTGGCTGTGGTTGAACTCAGTCAATACCACAAAGCTAGGACCTTTGTTTTACCACAGAGAACCAGTTATTAAACATTCACTAGCATATGACTGATCATAGCCATCACTTCTTCCTCTCCCTCCCTCCCCCGCCCCTCCTGCAATAGAAGAGGATAGAATAGAAAGAAAAATACCAGGGACATCTATAATAAAAGTAAGAATTGCTTTGTGAGACTTCTATTTGGATCAAAAAGATATTTATGTATGTATTCATATACGATGTAGTTTTTACCAGAAATAATTTGAAAGTCAGTTGTCTCGAGTCCCTTCATTTCTTCCTCAAGTAATTGAAAGTCTGCTGTTTTGTTGATCTTTAGGCAGAAAACTAGTGTCCAGCATCTTTTTTGAATGAATGCTGTGTCAACTCTAGGTGGAATGAGACACAATTTGTACCAGGCTAGAAATTATTGTTCTAGAATAGACAAAATGCCTCTGTATATCAGTTCCTTTGAACTCAAAGCTGTATGAGTTTCCTATGCTCAGAAAACAGTAGTCATTATTTTTAAGTGCCCCAAGTTAGAAGGCCAATAAATAGGGAAAAAATCAGATTTAAGCACATAGCCATGTGTTACTCTACATTCTTCATTAGAACTTTCTAAGAAGGAATTAAATCTTTTTAGGAAAGTGAATGTACTTTTTTGTGAAATATATCGTTTTCCTTTTAATGATTTAGTGATTGGTTTTATAAATCCAGATTTCATAGATAGATAGATATATGTTTATGTTGTATATAAACATTTTATATGTAAATGTTATATATATCCTAGATATGCTTAAGTGGATTATGCTTCAAAACTAGATAGATGTCAGGGTGCCTGGGTGGCTCAGTCAGTTAAACGTCTAATTTCGGCTCAGGTCATGATCTTGTGGTTCGTGAGTTCAAGCCTGCATTGATTGGGCTCTGTGCTGACAGCTCAGAGCCTGGAGCCTGCTTCAGATTCTGTGTCTCCCTGCCCCAGCCCCGCTCACACACACGGTCTCTCTTTAAAGTAAACATTAAAAAAGCAAAACAAAAATACTAGATAGATGTATGTAGATCATGGAATTAAATCTCAAGAACTTTGATTTAGATCAGCCCTGCAATGTTGAAATTTTCATAAAAGGAAAGTTATTAAGTATTCTTATGCAAAAAAAAAAAAAAAAAGACTGCAAACACAAGAAACGGTATGCCCTTGCTATCTATATGGAGTTAGAAAAAAAACATTTTTCACTGAGTCACATTTGAAAGTCATTCATAAAGGTTTCTATCTCTCTTTCTATTCCATGATGTCAACTTTACCATGCCTATTTTACTGCTTTGTTGTAATAAGAAAATGAACAAGAGGGGTGCCTGGGTGGCTTAGTCGGTTAAGCGTCCGACTTTCGCTTAGGTCATGATCTCGCGGTTCGTGGGTTCGAGCCCCGCGTCGGGCTCTGTGCTGACTGCCAGCTCGGAGCCTGGAGCCTGTTTCAGTCTGTGACTCCCTCTCTCTCTGACCCTCCCCTGCTCACGCTGTCTCTCTCTCTCTCTTTCTCTCACTCTCTCCTAGAAATAAATAAAAATATTTAAAAAAAAAGAAAAGAAAAAAAAAGAAAATGAACAAGAATAAGGGGAACATGGCTTAAAGGTTCACAGGAGTTAAATGTGCTTTCAGAAAAGAGTTATGGAACATTTTTCTTGGAAGAATTTAGCTTAGTGTATATATGACTTCAATTCCTCGCTTGTTTGCAAGTAGAAAGTAAATCTCCCCCATAGATGGGCACTTGACCCAGGGCGCATTTGGCATCTAGGAGTTCAGCCGAGCACCCTGCTGTTCACTAGAAATGCAGAAGGTTTCTGGGAGGGCGCAGGCAGGCGCTCGGGTGCCCCTCTGCTCAGCCAGCTTGCTCCCCTCTCCCCTGGGGCTGCACTCCAGAGCAGTTCAGGGACTGCCTTTTCTCCGAACAAAGCCCGCACAGCTGTGCCCGGCGCCTCCGTGTCACCAGGCAGGGTTTCATGAACTGGATCTGATGCTCTTGTGCCTGTGGTGTTCATTCCTACACGCTGGAGCTGTGCCCGGGAAGGTGAGGGGCCAGCAGGTTGGCCCTCACTCCACAGCTGTCCCTGTCTCCTCCTGTCATTCAGGATATAAATAAATGGATTCATTCACTCTCTTATCAAGCCAGAATGTTGCCAGAAGGTACTATCAGGGCTACTCTGATCAGTTGGAAAGGGCCTTAAGGGCAGATCTAAGAGGCACAATTTACAGAAGCCTCCGCACTTAGGTAATTTTAAAAATTAAGTTTTTAATTTTACTTCTCCTGTTCACTTCAGACCTCGGAAGGAGAAAAGTAGCTTGAGTTATATGTTCATGTTGTTTGAGGTCTGGGCCTTCCTTAGTGGTATGGAAGTCATGGTGCATTCTTTGTTTTTTCTGAGCTAGAAAAGCCTTGAGTCTGATGATCTCATTGAAAATGTACTTCCCTTTCCTTAAGACAGCTGATGGGTGGGTGGTAGAAGCACTGATCTGGAGTGGATTGCTGCTTATCACACGGAGCTGTGGTATTTCAGAGGCCAAGTTTATATGGTTAGTTGGAAGTCTTTTGCTGCCCATAGGGAGCGCTGCTGTCAATCATTTCCCACAGCCGTTAATCCAGTATTTCCCAAGCAGCTGCCATGTAAATATGTACGTGGCAAAATGCTGGGCGCTCAGGTCATGTGAAGGTTTATAAGACGTGGTCTCTGCACCTCAAAGAGCGAATCACAGGAAATGAGCATCCACCCCCACCCTGCCCTCAACAATGATGTAAGAAGCAATGATTTGGGTGGTTTGGGAAAGTCTGTTCACCATTCCTCTCAGGGAACTTACTCCTCACAGTGAGCATGGGCGTGATTGGTGCCCTCAGCAGCTCTCTGTGCCTAGGTGCTCCTCCCAATGCACTTCACCTTGGCTGATATGGATCACGGTGCTGAACATAATTTTATTTGCTGTTACAGTAGCTCGAGCCAGTTACTTAATATGGTGCTAATGGGAGAACAGGAGACTGGAGGATAAACTGGGTTTGTTGGACTCTGAGAGTCGCCAAACCAGCACAACGTATTTTACAGGTGCTTCAAGATTTTTAAGGGTAGTTCTGCTAATATTTTATGTTTATGTTGCTTGTTGACTTTAAAACTAACCTAATATTGGTGTAACTTCATTTATTTGATAAATGCCAAGTGAGTGTACAAATAGTGTGATCCACAGCCATTTCACACACACACACAGACACACACACACACACACACACACGCACACCTTCCAGGTCAAGACATCAAAGCAAAAAACAAGATGGGCAACTTCAGTGAGTGGTTTTTCAGAATTCTACCATAAAAGAGTCAGGCTGTGATCATGGCCACAAAGAAGGTGGGGGGGAGGGGGGAGAGATGCAGTACACTGTTGTCCTGTGTGTCGTCCCTGCCCTTATACCCCCAGCACTGAGTCAGCAGGCAGGAGTGGAGAGCCCAGCTCTCCTGTCTTGGACCTTGGTGCTGAGCAAGATGGAGTAGAGGACTCTCCCTGATCATTTATAACCACAAACTGACCCTTATGTAAGCTTGGGCACAAATTCATATTCCCCAGGTACCCTGAAAAACTTCAGACTGAGAATTTAATCTAAGGTGGTCCTGAGCTAATAGTGGTCTTAGGCACCTAATGTAATCAAATGCATAGTTCTTTCTGGAGGGTTCTTCCTTCAACTCAAATCTCAAATTCTTTTTTTCCATTTTTTTAATGTTTATTTATTTTTGAGAGAGAGAGAGAGCATGAGTGGGATAAGGGACGGAGAAAGAGAGAGGGAGATGTAGAATCTGAAACAGGCTCCAGGCTCTGAGCTGTCAGCACAGGGCCTGACACGGGTCTCAACTCATGAGCTGTGAGATGACGACCTGAGCCAAAGTCAGACGTTCAACCAACTAAGCCACCCAGGCGCCCCTCAAATATTTATAGGTAAAGGTCAAAAAACTGTGAGATCACAGTTTAAAATCACAAAACAAATAAGGAAACATGGCACCATAAGCAAAAGTCAGCAAAAATAAGGATAACAGCATCAGACCAACAAAGATTAAAGATACTGAAATTACCAGACATCCAATAAAAATAAATTTTCTCATGTGTTTACAGAAATTAAAGGAAGGTGTAAAAAGTATGAGTGAAATCAAAAGATTAAAATTACAACTAAACAGATTAGAAAAAGAATCTATGTAGACTTTTCAAATTACAAAGATACAGTAGTTAAAGTTTTCAAATCAATGGCTGGGCTTAACTGCAGGTAGACCCAGCTGGAAAGATATTTAGTGAACTTGAAGATTTATTTAAAGAAATTATGTGAACTGCAGGACAGAATGATGAAAAATCACAAGAGAAGGCCTGATAGATATCTAGATAATTGGAGTTCTAGAAAGAAAAATAATGGGACAGGAACAATATTTGACTGGATAATGGCTAAAAATATTCCAAAACTAGAGCCAAAATATCTCAGGTGGGAGAGCATTAGACTGAAGATCTAAGGGTACCTGGTTCAATCCCCGGGTTTTGGCAAAGAGGAGATGTCCTCTTAGAGCCTGTAATAATTAAAGATATTTCAAAACTAATGAAAAGATACACCAGTTGCAGTGAATCACAAGAAATGCACATCTCAACACACCGTACTGAAGCTTTGAAATACTAAAGACAAAGAAGAGATGTTCAAAGCACCTGGAGACAAAAGAAGGCTTTCCAGAGGAATGCCAGCTTGACGGCGTACTTCCCAACCACAGGAGTGGAAGACAAACTACAGGGTGACATTGCGCCAATGAGAGAAAATAAGTAGCCAATCAGAAACATATTGTAATAAAAAATATCTTTCAAAGACAAGGATAAAAATAAAATATCTTTCAAACACATGTTGGCATTTTCCAACATGTAAAACCCAGAAGAATTCACAAAAGGAAAGCAAAGATTCTAAAGAATGGATATTTCATGAACAAAGGAAATTTTTTAAAGAAATAAACAAACCAAGAAATAGATTCAACTGTGGAGAACAAACTGATGGTTACTAGAGAGGAGGTGGATGGAAGGAGATGGCTGAGATAGGTGAGAGGGATTAAATAATACACTTACCATGATGGAAAAAAAGAAAAGTGAGACCAAGGGTGTGGCCAAAATATGCTTAAAAAAACAAAAGCATTAAAATGTCAGATTGTGCAAGGGACTAAAAACTGGGAAATTAGCCTGTGAGTTCGTGTTTCGGGTGACGAGCCATAGAGGGACCCGGTTTTCTCCACTCCAGCGGACTCCGGCTCAGAACACCCTGCGGGCAAGCCCCCGCCCATGCGCGCCAGCCCGACCCAGAGAAGGAAGCAGCGATTCTGACTCCGCTCCCAGAGCTCGGCAGGGAGCCTGGAATTGCCTGAGGGGGCTGCCTGGGAAGCTGTGTCTAAGGCAACTTCAGCGGGGCGCGCGGACGGGGATTTGGAGATTGGAACTGCCCTGGGTTGAAGAGTGCAACCAACTTCGGCTGCGCCCCTGGTACGGGGAGTTTACACCCCCAAAAGAGTGAGGAGCAGCGCTTGCTTCGAGAAGGGACTGGAGCACCGTCACTCTCCTCCCCACAACCGC